>NC_059438.1:11215016-11515016 GCF_021028975.2 Sphaerodactylus townsendi
CTGATCCCGCGCTCTTTAGGGAAGATTTCCCAAAGAGCAAAATGATATGGGGAACAACTTCTCCGTGCTAAAAAGCTGCGGAGTCTAACAAACGCGGGGTAGATGCCCATGGAGGTTTGAAACCTTGTAGAGGAATCTGAAGGAAGGAAGCATAGGCATTTAGAGAAAGTATAAAGGGGCAGAATGGAGGGAAAGCAATGGGAAATCTTCAATGTGATGGTGCTGACATTGGACAGGTAGCCATCACAGGCAAGGACTGGTCAGGAAAAAAATACATCCATCCATCTTAGTCCATGCAAAATCCAAAAACAAGCCCTGATGGCCCAGACTAGCCCAACCTTATCAGATCTCAGAAGCCAAGTAGGATCTGCCCTGGACAGTACTTGGATGAGAGACCACCAAGGAGGTGGAAGAAGAAGAGTTTGGATTTATACCCCACCTTTCTCTTCTGTAAGGAGGCTCCAGGTGGTTTACAAGCTCCTTTCCCTTCCTCTCCCCACAACGTCAGACATTTTGTGACGTAGGTGGGGCTGAGAGAGTTCCAAAGAACTGTGACTAGCCCAAGGTCACGCAGAAGGAATGTAGGAGTGTGGAAACACATCTGGCTCAGGGTTGCTACACAAAGACAGGCAATGGCAAACCACCTCTGCTCATTGTCCCTGACCTAGATGGCCCAGGCTAGTCCAATCTCATCAGCAGCTAAAGAAGGTCAACCTTGGGCAGTACTTGGATGGGAGACCACCGAGGATGGCTAGGGTTGCTATGCAAAGGCAGGCAATGGCAAACCACCTCAGAACATTGCTTGACTTGGGAACTAGGTCTGCAGCTTGACAGCACTTTTCACCACCAGTCTCAACCAAAGTGCCACAAGAGTGAATTGGCACAAAATCTTGAACAATGTGAGGTATCTATCTGGTTGATCTTAATAAAGGGTACTACACAGATTTTGCTTTTGTTTTAGGGATAAATCGGGACCAATTAGATTGGATTGAAAGAAAGAGTGAGTGACTGACCAGTGGGATGCTTTAAGGTTGAATGGGGATATCAACCAGCATCTCCAGCTTGGTACAGTGGTTAAGAGCAGGTGCCCTCTAATCTGGAGAACCAAGTTTGATTCCCTGCTCTGCCACTTGAACTGTGGAGGCTTATCTGGTGAACTAGATTACCCTGTGCACTCCAACACATGCCAGCTGGATGACTTGGGCTAGTCACAGTTCTTTGGAGCTCTCTCAGCCCCACCCACCTCATAGAGTGTGTGTTGTGAGGGTGGAAGGGGAAGGAGTTTGTAAGCTCCTTCGAGTCTCCTTACAGGAGAGAACGGAGGGATATAAATCCAACTCTTCTCCTTCATCTGCCACTGTAACCTGTCCTGAATGTCCAGGAAGGCTCTTGAACAGGAAAAAAAAGAATGTGCATATATTATAAACTGAAATATCAAATTATGATCAATAAATCCATAATAAAGTCAAAAGAGAGAAATAAGATTTTTTAAAGTGACTCACCAATTACATATTGCATCTGGCACAGCAAAATCCGTTACTATTTAGCACTGTTTGCAGTGAATAATGCTTCTCAGACTTTGCAATATTGGGTACTTATCTGATATCTACATATTTCAGAGAGAGTGGGCAGAAGCAGCAACGCTTTGTGTGAAATCTTCAGTGGGGCTCCTAGCAGGAAGGAACGTCTGTCAATTTACAGCAGCCGATCACTCCACAGATCAAAGGACTGATGTACTGTAAATGGGTTTTACTGTGATTTAAGAGGGATCTATTAAAAACGGGCTGACTCCCTCACTCTATAAATTCATTGGAAGACACCTCGCTTGGAAAAAAAATGCTGAGATATCTTCTCATCATGCTGTCAGATAGATGAACGATGGCTTTCTTCTTTGCAGATCTGAAACTGCCTTATGCTAAGCCCATTTTGAGATGGTGAAGTGCCCACTATGAGGCCACCAAGCAAATGTGTATGGAGAGAGGAGCAGAGATGGGAATCCAGCAGGTTCTCACAGGTTCCTGAGGGTAGGTTACCACTATTTGTGTGTTTAGAGGGGGGGTTACTAATTGCGATTTTTTGCCACCGCGATTTTGCCTTAGTTACGCCCCTCCTCTCAGCAGTAGCGCGCAGAACTTGAACAGTCTAGCAGGAGGTGCACTGCATGCAGCATGGCAGCCCGCGGCCTGCATGCATTCGTTTCCGCCTAAGGGGATCATGCAGGCTGGGCCTCCTTGCCACAGCCCCACCCAGCAATGCCCTCACTGAATGTCTACACGTCCCCTGGCCGTAGCCCCCTCAATCTGTGCCTCCATTGGCTTACGCCACTGTTTGAATCCCACCACCATGGGAACCTGTTACTAAAATTTTTGGATCCCACCACTGGAGAGGAGAAGTCGACTGGCACGCTGCCCTCTGTTCCCATGCCAGGATGGAGGTATCCTTTTCTTTTCCACAGAGCAGTAATGGAGGACAGATGTAAACAGGTCTTCTCTACCAACATTCTAGAATGTGGACTGCAGAAGCTGGAAGGGTTTCCCCAATCCTTTGCTTAGGGGTACTGCTATAGAAGGGGTGATATATTAAGGCTCATAGCATCTGTGCTGAGCTGTAGAATTGGGCTGCTGCTAGTCCCTCACAGCCCAATGGACATTAAAATCCAAATCATCAGAGATCTTAAGGAAGGAAGATGAGGCCTTACGGAGGACCGGGTTTGATTCCCCATTCTTCCACCTGAGTGGCAGAGGTTTCATTCAGAACCAGGATGTGTTTCTCGTCATTCCTGCATTTCTGCTGGGTGAACAGTTCTTCGAAACTCTCAGCCTTACCTACCTCGCAAGGTGTCTGTTGTGGGGAGAGGAAAAGAAAGGAGCTTGTAAGCAACCTTGAGTCTCCTTTCAGGAGAGAAAGGTGGGGTATACATCCAAATTTGTATTCTTCTTCATTTGGCAAAGTCACAGATGATGCACAAAATAGGCTCACAAGTTTGAGCTGGGTTTTAGGCTGAAACAACCCAACTGGAACTCATGCCCAATGGGACTGTCAGTCCGAAACCCCAGCTTGAAGTCAGACAGAAACTGGCCAGAAGCAGATGTCTCATCCAGAATTGCCTGCAGTCCCCTGCCCCCGTGTGCTCAGTCTTTGGAGGTTTTGATCAAATCCAATCTATGAGACTTACTTACATAACCCTTTCAAGCCAGTCTGCATCTCCAGTTGAAAGGGTCAGGTGATAGGTGATAAGAGAGACCTCCACCTGAAACCCTGGATAGCAGCTTCCAGTCAGAATAGACAATGCCGAATCAGACCACTGGTCCATTGCAGACTGCACTGCCTATCCAGACTGGCAGTAGTTCTCCAGTGTCCCAGGAAGTGGTCTTTTACATCACCTGTGGCCTGGCTCTTTTAGCTGGAGATCTGGGAATTGAACCTGCATGTAACAGAGGTTCTTCTACTGAGCCACGGCCCCTCCCTACTCCACAGCCACAACACTTCTCTTTTGATGCTGCTCACAATACATGGGCAAAATAGGTCATTTGTGATTGTCAAGCAACAGCAGGATGCGGCTTTGACCAAGGATGCTTGGAAAGCAACCTGTTGCCTAGCAACTCAAGAACGGTTTTTGCCTCCTCTAAAACGGTAAACTGGGTCGCCTTCAGGCTATACCTGGGCAGTTCTCCAGGAACTGACCCTCCTATCCCACAGAAGTAGGCAGGTTTTTTTAGTGGAAGAAGAAGAAGAGTAGAAGAGTTTGGATTTATATTCTCCCTTTCTCTCCTGCAGGAGACTCAAAGGGGCTTACATAAGAACAGAAGAACATAAGAACTAGCCTGCTGGATCAGACCAGAGTCCATCTAGTCCAGCATTCTGCTACTCGCAGTGGCCCACCAGGTGCCTTTGGGAGCTCACATGCAGGATGTGAAAGCAATGGCTTTCTGCTGCTGCTGCTGCTCCTGAGCACCTGGTCTGCTAAGGCATTTACAATCTGAGATCAAGGAGGATCAAGATTGGTAGCCATAGATTGACTTCTCCTCCATAAATTCTGTCCAAGCCACTTTTAAAGCTATCCAGGTTAGTGTCTCTCACCAATTCTGTGGTGCATATTCCAAACACCTCAACTGCCATTAATATGAAGAAGTGTTTCCTTTATTAGTCCCACTTCTTCCCCCAGCATTTTCAATGAATGCCCCTGAGTTCTAGTGCAGATTGTGAGAAAGAGAGAGAAAAATTCTCTCTGTCAACATTTTCTACCCCATGCATAATTTTTATAGACTTCAATCATATTCCCTCAGACGTCCTTCCAAACTAAAGAGTCTGCCAAGCTGCAGCCTCTTCCTCATAAGGAAGGTGCTCCAATCCTTCACAATCATCCCTGCTGCCCTCTCTGCACTTTTTCTATCTCTTCGATATCCTTTTTGGAGATGTGATGGCTCACCAGAACTGAACACAGTACTCTGGGCAAGGTCAGCATTCACTGCTTTCTTTATATAGGGGCATGATAATCCTTGCAGTTTTATTATCAACTCCTTTCCTAACTATCCCCAGTATAGAGTTTGCCTTTTCTTCACAGCTGGCTATGCAAAAATGAGTTGACATTCGTATTGGAACTATCAACTAAGACGCCTAAATCCCTTTCTCTCTTCCTGGTCTGTGACTGATAGCACTGACCCTCTCTGTATGCTGTATGTGAAGTTTGGATTTTTGCCCTATGTGCATCACTCTTGCATTTAGCTACATTAAACTGCATTTTGCCATTTCTAGCCCACTCTACCTAATTCTCCTATCAAGGTCCGCTTTGGAGCTCTTTCATGAATCCTTTGTATTCCCTACCACCATTCTACATAATTTGGTATCATCTGCAAACTTGGCCACCACACTACTCCACCCCTACTTCCAGGTCATTTATGAATAAGTTAAAGAGCACTGGTCCCAAAATGGATCCCTGGGGACACCCACTCTAAGCATCTCTCCATTGTGAGAACTTCCCATTTATACCTCCACACTCTTTGTTTCCCTGTTCCTCAACCAGTTTTAATCCATAGGAGGACTTCCTCTTATTCCTTCATTGCTGAGTTTTCAGCAGCCCTGACAGGAACTTTGTCAAAAGCCTTTTGGAAATCCAAGTAGACAGTGTCCACTGGTTCTCTTATCCACATGTCCATACACCCCTCAAAGAACTCTAGTAAGTTTGTGTAAGACAGGACTCTGTTTCTACAAAAAGCCATGCTGACTCTTCCTCAGCAGGTCTTGCTTTCTACATGTTTAATAATCTTTATCTTTGATCAGATAGATTCCCACTAATTCTACCAGGAAATGATGTCAAACTGACTGGCCTGTAATTTTGGTCCCCCCTGACCCCTTTCTAAAGATTGGTGTGACATTGACCATCTTCCAGTCTTCAGGGATGGAGCCTGATTTCAGTGGATAAGCTGCATATTAATGTGAGAACATCAGCAATTCTGGGCATGCTTGAGCTCTCTTTAAGAACCTTTTGGATGAATGCAATCTGGGGCCAGGGATTTGGTAGCATTTAGTTTATCAACAATGCATACTCAGAACTCTTCCTTTGTCTACCACTATCTTCGCCAGTTCCTCGGATTCACCTCCCTAAGAAGTTTGGTTCTGTGCAGGAATTATCCTCACCTCCTTTGGGTGAAGACAGATGCAAAGAATTCATTCAGCTTCTCTGCAATCTCCCTGTCAACTTTTAGCACACCTTTTGTTCCTTCTCATCATCTAACTGGGCCTACCGCTTCCTTTGCTGGGCTTCCTGCTTTTGATGTAATTTGAAGAACTGTTTGTTGCTAGTCTTGATGTTCGTGAGCCATGCTCCTCATAATCCTTTTTTTTTGCCTCCCTACAGCTAACTTGCTTCTCTTTACACCATTTGTGTTCCCTCTGGTAATTTTCATCAGTCAAACTGACTTCCCATTTTCTAAAAGACATCTTTTTTTTTTCTAATAATTTCCTCAACCTCCCTTTGTTAACCATGGTGGCTTTGTTTTTGACTGGGCTTGCCCTTTCTCCTAACCTGCTGAACACATTCCAGCTGAGCTTTTAAGACTGTGGCTTTTAAATAACCTCCAAGCACCTTTGGACATTTTTGACTCTCTTAATTTTCTCCCTTTCAGCTTCCCAAGATCCATCCCCTCTTCATCTTGAGAAATTTCCTTTCTGAAGGCAAATGTAACTACATTAGCAGAACACTTGTTCAGATGCTGAGATAATTGAATCTGATTGTGCATTGTGGTCGCTTGTTCCCTATCGGCTCAACAACACTGACTTCCGTCAAGACTCAGGTCCTTGGGTCCCACATAGAATTAGATTCTTAGGGATCACATCTCCCCTGGTTGGTTCTACAAACCATTCAAGGCTCTTAGTCACAGTCATTTAGCATATCCAGGAATGTTCTCTCTCCTTACTCATGACCTGAAGACATGCATTTTTTTCCAGTTTATGTGGGGATAGTTAAAATCGCTTAATACTACCTACATTCTTTTGCCTTTGTTGGCCTCTCTAATTTTCTTTTTCCATCTCAGAATCCTCTGTGCACTTTGTGGTCAGGGGGACTTATAATATATTCCTAATGTTAAACTACGCTTCCCCCCTCGTATTGATAGCCACAGTGCTTCTGTAGAGTCATCGGCTCCCCCTGCTTTCTCTATTTTATGTGACACTATGTCTCTTTTAATGGGAGGCCACCTCACCCCCAATAACACGCCTCCTTCTGTCCTATCCTTTTTCCTGTAGAGCCTGTGTAACCTGGGATAAATGTGCATCCCACTGGTTCTCCTCATTCCACCACATGTCTCTGTGATGCCCACTCATATCAATGTCCCTCCTTCAAAACTCTGTACTCCAGCTCCCATTTTTTTAGGTCAATCGTTTCTACCATATAGCATAGAGACACTTGTATACTCTGTCCCTAAACCTGGGATTTCTCATGTGTTTGGCTCCTCTAGCCTTTTTGTAGACACTCATCACTTATCACATTGCTAAGTGCTCCACGCTTGTATGTGGGTTGATTTAGAAAACCTTCCTCTCTGTCTGCATCCCCATGGCTCTGTATTCCAACCTAAGTCACCCTGTAGCTCCTGTCGGCTTTCCCCAAGGACTGGCTTAAAAGCTGTTCTGCCACCTTTTTAATGTTGAGCGCCAGCAGCCTGGTTCCTCTTTTGGTTAAGATGAAGCCTGTCCCTTTCGTACAGGCCTGCCTTGTCCCAAAAAAGGTTCCCCAGTTCCTGGACAAAGCTGAAACCCTTCTGCCTTACACCCACCTCTCTCATCCACGATTGAGACCCTGTATCTCCGGGCTTGCTCTAGCTCTCCCCAAGTGCCATGGAACAGGTGCAGTACTGGAGAAATGCTTCAAATTGGGGGGGTCCTGGATTTTTAAACCCTTTTCCCAGAAGCAGCCTAAATTTAGCTTCCAGGAACCTCCCGCTACATTTCCAAACAATGTCATTGGTACCAATGTGGACCTCACAAACTGCTGACCTGCACCCAATCAGCACTGTCTAACAGCTCTATCTAGACGAGCGTGACATCCGCGAACCTTTTCAGTACCAGGCAGGCAAGTCACCATGCGGTCATCACTGCCTCACAAACCCTAACTCTCTATATTTCTAACGATCGAATCACCCACTACAAGGAGCTCCCCACCTCCCCGAGGGGTATCCCCAGTGAGAGGACATCTGACCACTTCAGCCAAGGAAGGGGTCCCATCTAAGGGAGCATCTTCCACCCCCTCAGACTGGCACCCTCCGTCACCCAGACTTCATTCTCCACATGACATCTGAAGAGATGTCACCTTTGGGGAGTGGTATCTCGCCAGGCAGTCCTCCTGAAAGCCTCTGTTTGTTGCCCTCCTCTGCCTCTCTCAGCTTCACTCAGGTCTGCTACCTTTGGCTTCTAAGAGAACGACACGCTCCTTTGAGTGCTGTGAGCTCATTGCAGCAAGAGGGCACACTCCATGACTTCTGCCCTAGTGGCAGATAGTCATACATGTGAGCATCTCAGTGCAAAACACTGGAAAGCCCCTCTCCCCCCCTGCTGGCTTCCCTGCCTTCATATCTAATTTTGTTTAGATATTCAAATACTGATTTTAATTAGTGCCTCCTCTACAAGGCTGTCTTGGTGGTATACCTTGTACTCTCATCCCCCCCCTTTAAAATATGTTCTTATTTTAGTAAAATGACCTCAGTGCAGCTCACGGCGCGCCAAATGCTGGTTCCTAGAGACTAACTGAAAAGATTTAAAAATGAGGAAGCTCCCACCCTCTTCTGCAACAACTGAAAAAGATTTACAAATGTGAGAAGTCCCCATCCTTTCTCAGCAAGCCTCCACCAATCAGCAGCCCCTAGCACAAGGAGAGAAAAAAAGAGAAACCCCTGTTTAAAAATACACTGTTTAAAAGATGTGGCTTTTGAAAAGCCCCTTGTAAAGAAAAATCAGAGCTCCTCAGCCCTTTCTGGCCCACTGCTGTTCTCCACTGCTCCTCTTCTCTGCTGGTTCCAGGGACTCAATCTCCTTGCCCTTCCCCCCCCCACAACAAACACCCTGTGAGGTGGGTGGGGCTGAGAGAGCTCAGAAGAGCTGTGACTAGCCCAAGGTCACCCAGCTGGCATGTGTGGGAGTGTACAGGCTAATCTGAATTCCCCAGATAAGCCTCCACAGCTCAGGCGACAGAGCTGGGAATCAAATCCAGTTCCTCCAGATTAGATACATGAGCTCTTAACATCCACCTACCAAGAAGTTAGCAGCGAGGAGGAGGAATGCAGGAGGAGATTTGGATTTTATAATTACATTTCTCTCTTTCTGTAAGTGAGACTCAAGGTAGTATACAGTTCCTTTCCCTCTGTCTCCCCTTAATAAAAGATACCTGGTTCCTTCAAGACATGCAGAATAATGCAGCTCTCAAATCCACTCCTCACACAATTGTTTGCCAGCCAGATTTGCTATACCAATACAATAAAAATCCAGCTGCAAAAGTGCATTAAAAAGTGGTTTGAAAGTGCATTATTCTGCATATGGGGAAGGGGCCCTTGTGAGGTAGGTGGGACTGAAAGAGTTCCGGAGAACTGGGACTAGCCCAAGGTCACCCAGCAGGAATGTAGGTGTGCGGAAACACCTTATCGAGTTCACCTGATAAGCCTCTGCCACTCAGGTGGAGGAGTGGGGAACCAAACCTGGTTCTCCAGATTGGAATCCACCTGCTCTTAACCACTACACCACGCTGGCTTTATAGGCCATCAGGTGGTTACCCTGGTTGACAGATTTCAATAACAGCCTAAAACTGGGACTCAGTTAACAGTCTTAAACTGGGATTCCTTCATCACTACATTCTACATTTCAAACATTCACTGAGTTTGGCAGTGAGGTGAATATTCAGAATTTCGCTGCATTGCTGTGAGAAAACATTCTGAGAAAAAGGTTTTACCAGTAGGGACATTTCTGTGAACTACTGTGAAGGAACTGAATCATTTGTCTGAGTTGAACGGGATTTAAAAACAAGGGGAGGGGGAGTCTCAAAACGGTTTAGCTACAAGGTGGTTTGTGTCTGCACCTCTGTACCCGATCGGCCCTTGGTATAGCATTTAGTGAATTACATCCTCCGGCAAAATGTTAATCTGTTAAAGCGCTTTCCAGATTTATTTATTTGTCTCCTAGCAAACATCCGTTTTATTTAACACCCCTTTTATTGTAGCCTGGTGTCCCCCCCCCCCCGGTTATACTATTTATTGTAAACACATATCCTCTTTTGTGAGGACCAGTAGCTGAATACATCTAAATAAAAATGCAGAAAGAACTTTTGTGTTCCAGCGTCACCCTGTGAACTTTTAAGCTATGTCTCTCTGTGCGGGGATCTTTCAATGACTAAACTACTTGTTAAAGTCCCTTTAAAGCGAACAGATGTGGGGGGAAAAGAGTATTAGGCTAGGCAACAAATTTGGAAGCATGTTTCTTTAGCTTACCGCCTGGAGCAATTTGTAAAGCAATTTTCTACAGTGAAGCGGAAACTTGCTCAACTCGTGGAATATAAAAAAAGTGCCCTCCAAATAAACTAACGTTGCAGACTCCTGGTTTTTCTTCTCTCCCCAGCCCCCTCCCCACCCCCGGCCTCTTTATGGCAATGTACTTGTTTAGCTGTTTACTTTTTTCAGAAGGAGATAATGAGTGTCTTTTTTAAAAGGCAGGGCACAAAGAAATGACAGAGAAACCATTTTTCGGAGAGAAAAGTTTGCTACAACAGCGTTAGTCTTAAAATAAAATAATGCCACATTATTTGAACATCTGGAGCACGCCGAACTAAATGGTAGGGATTATTTAACAATAAAACTTGATAAATTACAGTCCTTTGTTGAAGATGAAATGAACACAGCAGTGACTTTCCCCATATCAAGTTTTTTTCCCTCCCCATTTCAGCTCTCCTTTTTCTACAATGCATCTAACAAAACCCATGACCTATGGAACCCATTTATCTGGCAACCAGCACTTATTTTATTTTTGAGATAGTTTCTTTCCAAGGAGAATCTGACAGCAAAGACTTGGCTTTAATACCACAAAGCCTTCTTCAATCTGGTCAAGAAGGCTTTACTGGTTTCTGTGAAACCTCCTCTTGAATCACCCTTAGATTGAGTTCAATCTGTTTTCCAGATGGTGTTCATGGACTACAATTTCCATCAGCCCCATGGGAATTGTAGTCCATGAACATCTGGAGAGCCACAGGTTGCAGACCCCTGCCCTAGAACATTTGTGAGAGTGTGTGAAGTGTCATCAAGTCACAGCCAACGTATGATGACCCAACAAGGTTTTCAGGGCAAGAGACAAAGAGAGGTGGTTTGCCATTGCCTGGCTCTGCAGAGCAACCTGGACTTCCTTTGCGGTCTCCCACTTAACCACTAATCAGGGTTGACCCCACCACCTACCTTCATGTGCCACCTAGTACTCCAAAGGCAGAGAACACAAGGGAAACCTAAGCCTTATCGGCAGGCTCATTGGGAAGAACAAAGCTGTGCTTCTGATAATATTACTCATGAGAAAAGACACTGGACTTCAGGAAGGTCCAGATCCATCACTGCACCAGAAGAGGGAGAGCTTGACTGGACAGCTTTCACTGTTCCCTTGACCTAGAGTTGACAAGCTCCAGGTGGGGCCAGTGATCCCCCAGAACTGCAAGCGATTTCCAGGCTATAGAGGTTAGTTCCCCTGAAGAAAATATCTTGGAGGATGGAATCTATGAGATCACATCCTTGCTGAGCTCCCCCCTCCCCCAAATCTATCTTCTCCAGGCACCATCTCAAAATTTCCAGAAATTTCCCAACTCATATGGCAACCGTACATCCTGTTGGAACTGGCTTACTGACCTCTCTATCACTGCTTAGGTTCCAAAGCCTGGAGCAGTAAGATGTAGCTTTGGATTCAGCAAGATCTGAGGGAACTTAGTGAGATCTGAGACAACTTAGTGTCCAACTTCCTGCATGGGGAACTTCTTGTTACCCATGTACCTCCCTGTGCAGGTTTTTGGAACAAAGAAGCAGAGTTATGGAGCTCATATGTATTAGTGTTCCAATCATTCTGTTTTGAAGGAAGGATTCATGTCATAAAGTCTTGTGGCCAGAGATGACCCACTCTGCCAAACTTCTTCCCCCCACCAAAAAACCCACTCACAAATCAGATCACCTAAAGCGGCCTTATATTCAGTCTGTTGAGATCAGTACTGTCTCCCTCCAGGTGTTCATGGACTACGATTCCCATCAGCCCATACCAGCAGGGCCAATTTGCCATGTTAACAGGGGCTGCTGGGAATCGTAGTCCATGAACATCTGGAGGGCCTGAACATCTGGACACCTCACTTTATTGCATGGTCTACGGCTTTCCAAGGTGTCCCATAGAGGTCCTCTGCATCATCTGCAACCTGATCCTTTTAACTGGAGATGTCAGAATTGAATCTGATCTTTTGCAAGCAAATCAGATGCTCCACCACTGAGCTACTAGGAGTTCAACAAGCTTCTAGTTATTGGCCAGAGACCTCAATGGAGAGGAATCTGGCATCTACAGTAAAGTGGTAGAAACTATTTCATAAACTCTGCTTGGCTTCTGAGATCTGACAAGATTGGGCTAGCCTGGGCCATCAGTTGCCACCATCCTTCTAGCCTGAGGACATCATTCCGATGAGTGTGTGTAGGTAAAGTGCCAACCAGACAAAGCCAATTTATGGCAACCCTATAGGATAAGCATAAGCATTTATTGTCATTGTGCACGCACAACAAAATTTACAGCAGCATTCCTCGATGCACACAATTTCAGACTCATACCCCATCCTCACTTTCCCCTTCCTCCACCCATCCCTACACAGCCCCAAACACATCAACACGAAGCCGCGGAGTTCAGCATAGCCACAGCTCTAGAGTAGAAGCTGTCTCTAAGCCTCTTTGTCCTAGTTTTGATAGACCTGTATCATCTGCCGGATGGTAACAGTTCAAAAAGAGAGTGTGCTGGATGAGACGGGTCTCTCAGAATATTTTGGGCTTTCTTTAGGCTTCGGGAATTATAGAGTTCTTCCAAGGAGGGGAGAGGGGGTTTTCATGGTGAGAGATGATCAGGGGCCATTGCCTTCCTCTGCAATAACAACTCTGGAATTTCTTGGTGGCCTCCATCCAAATACTAACCAGGGCTGACCCTGCTCAGTTTCTGAGATTTGACAAGATCAGAGTAGCTTGGGACATCCAACCTCCAGTTCAGGGTTTTCTGATGTGTAAGGCCTTACTCTTGTACACACAACAACAACAACAACAACCACAACCTTTAACATCGTGTGCATTTCCTCATGATTACTATAGTGCAACATTGCTGCTCTTGTAACAGCACTGCTTGTTGCTATATATCCAAAACTTTCTTCAGAGTCCATAAATCAGCTGTCTAGACTGTCTGCTTATTTCCCTCCACAGTTATTTCACCTTGTTCATTTCCAAATAGCTATCAAATCCTGACGTCTATCAGTATTTGAACAGTATACATATTTACATGTAGAGCAATTCAACAAATCTCTCAGGCTTTCCTCGGTACAAAAAGTGGCAAACCTGTGTGTATGGGGTGGGGGAGGCACCAACAATACTTTGTTAATAAAATAGATACAGGAAATACGTTAATATGCTTTCCATAATACATTGCACGATTCCTTTCAAGATAGTGTCAAATTCAATTGCTTTTGGAGACATTTGATGGCAAAAAAAAAGGCTTGAGTATTTAAAAAGTTACCTCTTGCATGGTGGTTTACTGCAATATTTACAGCAAATATTGGATTCGTTCCATTTTATCTCCCACAGTATAATATCAAAAAACCATTATTTATCTGTTCCGAAAAAAAGAATTTGTGCTGCTATGAAGATAGAAGCAGCCAAGCTTATCTCGCCTTTACAAACATCATCTACATTCCAAATTTCTTTTTGAAAAAAAATGGTGCTAGTTTTCTGGCTTTGGAGTAGGGAAGGAAAACTTGCATATGGTTTTCTTATGCCTTGGAAATGAACAAAACCCCCACACATACACACCTTGTTTGCTTCATCTATGTATTAAAACCCAACCTTTCTCGCTTAATTTAAATTACCACCGTAGGGAAACACCAAGAACGCACAAACCCTGCATTTGTTACATGCCTTTTAATTTCATGCAGAGTTGGGAAGAGCATTCTCGAGTCAAACACTGTCTTTTTGAAATTTTCTCTTTTTTTGGTGTTTCTTGACAGCTATTTTATGCCATATATCATTTTATGCTATTTATATATGTTAGCGCGCGCACACACACACGCGCGCGCGCGAATTGTCCTCAGAATCAAAAGAACCAGGGTGAGTCAGAATCAGCAGAAGGAAGGCTGCTAGACAGAAGGAAACAGCAGCCCAACAGATTGGACATATCTACCTCCAGGACCCCTTGTGCTCACCCATTATTTATTTGTTTGCTTCTTTCTTTACTAGCAGTAAAGCCTGTTGTACAAAGAAATACAACGGGCTTTGGAAAACTGTTAGTGGGTTAATGGCACCAATTGAGGGGGGCAACCCCTCCTGCCTTTCCTCCCCCACCCCTGGACTCTGTCACTAGCTTCCTCTTCATCCTCCTCCTCTTCCAGACATCTGCATCCACACACAAGGATTAATGGTGGCCACCAAAAGGGCGTCGGGCCTCCCCTCTTGGCCCCACATCACCAGCTCCCTCCTGCTTCTCCTTGAAACAGCACTTTGAATTTAGCTTGTAAGCAAGGCAGATCTTTCATCATGAGGGTGATATGACCCTTGTAAGCAACCTCTACTGGTAGCCATGCCATGACAGTTTAGACCATAGGTGTCAGACTCATGGCCCTCCAGATGTTATGGACTACAGTTCCCATCATCCCTTGCCAGCATTGCGATGGCAGGGGATGATGGGAACTGTAGTCCATAACATCTGGAGGGCCACGAGTTTGACACCTGTGGTTTAGACCCACTGAAGTTTCTGGGGTATTTCCAAAGGAAACCCCACATAACCATATAATTAGATCCCATGAACAAGGAAAGCAGGAGGTCTGATTGGCTGTACAAATTTTTAGAAAACCCAAACATTGCTTTGGGAACAGCTGCTACCATAGCACAAGAACCTTCACTGCATGACTGAGAATAAGCTGCGGCAGCCATTTTGTGGCCAGTTTCACATCTTGTGGCAGCCATTTTGTGGTGGTTTCATCGCTGTTCCAGAATTCATTTGTGTAATATTTGAATATATGCAGAGATATCAAAGCAAATAAAGCTTAGTTGATAACATGGGGGTATTAATTAATATAAACCCAAAATATTTATTTTTGAGAGAGAAAGAGGCCCTTTGTGCCCAAAATTTTTAAAACATTTTGAGGCAGTAAATAAAACATCCACATTGTTTTCACCCCAAAACGTTTTTTTATTTCCAGCCTCAAAACATTTTAAATGAATCTCCTTTCAAAACAATTCTTGAGGCTGCAACACTTTTAAGACGTTTTCACTCGTTGTGCGTATTTCTCCAAGACATTTTCCATGCCTCCCTGCCATTCCCAAACTTTCTCCTCAGAGACATTTTGTGAGCTCACTCTCCATTCCCCCTTGCCTATTTATCACATCATTTTTTAATTGGAGGGGGGGGAATGGATTGAGTATGCGAGGCACAAAGAATGGCAGCGCGAGGCTGAGAAGCATCAAAGCATCGATCTTACAACAAACTCAAAAAAAAAAGGGGGGGGGAAATCACATAATGGCAGCCAGGAACTGTTTTGAGGAGATAAGTGCGGACAAAAGGGAAGACTGAAAATGTTTTACAAACGTTTTAGGAGATTTGTGCAGAAAGGGCCAGAGAAATAGAGAAGAGTTTTAAGGGAAATAACAAAGCAATCTCCTCTTCAACTTTTGGCCTTCCTTCCTTAGCATTCTGCTCCTTTCGGGGCTTCTGGCTGGGAAGCAAATGGCCTCATCTGACAGATCGGGAGGAAGGGAATTCTGCCGATTTTATAAAGCTTTAAATGGTTACTTTGCTTTAAAACAATTACGGACCCTCCCAAATTAAGCTGTACATGGAGCTCGGTTGCAGAAAGCCGGCTTTAATTGAATCTGCCGTTTTCCACTCGGATGTCGCTGCCCTCTTAGCACTGAGGTGCTTATAGAATTTCTGGCAGCTGCTCTGTATGCCCATCACACACGGCTCTCAACGTACCATAATTTTTAAATTAAAAGGATGCTTCCTCCTTTTCTACCAAGGGAGGGGGAGAGAACCTTTCAATGAAAGCCTCAGCGGAGGATTAAGTATATATCTCTGTACAAAGAGTTTCAAATGAGAAGCCTACTTCCTAACAGTTTCTACCTTACAGAAGCAAATTAAATCTAGAAAAAAAAATATATATAAAAGGATTCTCACATTCTGAAGGGCATCCCAAAGGTTAAAACTCAAATAAATCGAAGGAAATACCCCCCACCCCCATGAAGGTTTTGAATCTTTCATTGTGGTGAAAAGATCTAGGGGGGGGGGGGTTGTTCAGAAATACTTTGGGAGGGGAAGTTTGTTTCCTAGAAGAAGAAGAAGAAGAAGAAGAAGAAGAAGAAGAAGAAGAAGAAGAAGAAGAAGAGGAGGAGGAGGAGGAGGAGTTTGGATTTATATCCCCCTTTCTCTCCTGCAGGAGATGCAAAGGGGCTGACAATCTCCTTTCCCTTCCCCCCCTCACAACAAACACCCTGTGAGGTAGGTGGGGCTGAGAGAGCTCCAAAAAGCTGTGACTAGCCCAAGGTCACCCAGCTGGCATGTGTGGGAGTGCACAGGCTAATCTGAATTCCCCAGATAAGCCTCCACAGCTCAAGCGGCAGAGCTGGGAATCAAACCCGGTTCCTCCACATTAGAGCAACTATGGCTTCCATAGGTTGAATCCTGTTGTGAGGTCCCTGTCGGAAGATGTCAGGCTATGAAGGTTACATGATTCTGTTCTGAAACAAGCTGAGGTGAGCTCCCAAAAAGCAGGTGGGGTGGAAAGAGGTTGGCCCTTTTCACGAAAACCTTGTAAAATGTTTTGAGGGAGGAAATAAGACATTTCCTCCATGGAACTCTGCATTGTTTTTACCCCCAAAGATTTTATTCCCAGCCTCAAAACATTTTAAATAAACCCACTTTTAAGATGATTCTCTGGCTGAAACGTATCAGAAACATCTTCAGCGGCTGTGCGATCTACTGATAATGTTTCCCACGCCCCTCTGCTTCCCTGAACTTCCTCCCTGGGGCCATTTTCTGAGCTCACTCAGGTTGTTTCCCCACTTACCTCGACCAAAGGTTGCTGAGCGCTACTGCCAGCGCGCGTCATTTCTGGTGCGCTCCCGGGCTTCCCCACGACCCCGTGCTCTGCGCGGGGTCATCAAAAGGCGCCATTTCGAGGAGCGCCAGGAATGACGCGCACTGAGGGGACGCGGCAGCGTCAGTGTCTGGGCAGCTGCGTTGTCGCAGCCCCTGTAGTGGGGAGTGCCGGGGGACCCCGCACTACTTGGGGAGAGTAGCACGCAGCAGCAGGTAAGTGGGGAAACGACCTCAGTTCCGTCTCTCCTATTTATTTGCCGCATTTCTCTGTTCTTTGGGCTTAGAGGGAACTGATAGGAGGTGCCATCTTGTGCTAATGTTAAATTTAATATTAATGTTAATTTGATGCTGCATTTTAATGGGGAAGGGTTTATTTTAATCTGATTGTGTCTTATTTATATGTTGTGCACCGCCCTGAGCCCTTCGGGGGAGGGCGGTATATAAACCCAATTAATAATAATAATAATAATAATCTTTGGACCTTCGAGTACATGAGAAGTATAGAATTGCAGGATGAGGTTGTGAAGCACTGAAGCATCAATTCAACACACAACTGGGGGGGAAAAAGGAAAAAAATGATGTAATGGCGACCAGGAATCATTTTGAGGGGATGAGTGTGAACAAAAGGGGGGGGGATTGAAAACATTTTAGAAATGTTTTAGTGGATTTTTCATAAAAGACCATATTATGTAACCTTTTTTAAGAAAATGTGTCCGCTTATATTTTTAGAATGGTATTTACTAACCTGAGATTCCAGGCTATACCAATGGTAGCGTATAGCGCACGATATAGTAATGTGCCGGTATCTAACTATAGATGCATTTGTGGTAGTGAGGCAGATGAGGACATTCTGCATTATGTCTTGGAGTGTCCTCTTTATGATGACATAAGGACCAAATATATTAAAGAACTTCTCCCAATTGTGGAGGATACTGACAACACCGGGAAATTGCTCTGTCTATTGTCTGATGGTGATCCATACACTTTTTGCTCATGCCACAAGAATCAGGCTACTTGTGGTATAATGATGATGTGTTTTATTATTTGACAGGGATATTTGTATCGCTACTAATTAAGGGCGAATCCCCACTTGAAATTGCAAGCGGATCCAAACCTGTTCCTTGTGAGAATTCAGGCAAGGTTCTTGCCTCATCGCGAAGTTTCTCCCTCCCCACTCACAGCCGGTGAAAGCAAGCACACAGCAGACACTCCCCGGTGCAGGCATCGCTTGCAATCCCCACAAACCATGTGGATCGCCCAGCTTCATTGCTCCTGCAGAATCTGATTGGTCGGGTGTTCAGTTACGTGGACCTGTTAGCCACTTTCCAGAAAACACTACCCTACTTTTACCCATTAAAAAAAACCTGTAAGAACGCTTGAAGTGCAAAACCACTCATGAATACTCTTACCAGCTTACAGTAAAGCAACTATTTTCTCTGAAAGCTTCATCATAAATTGGTTACCAGGCTTAATCGCTTTTACTTGTATTGCACATGCTCAGAAACGATCGCTCCATCAACCCGAAGTAGACTGCAAGGTCAAATCAATCTGATTGGCTGCGCCAAAATGCACGCCACGCCTGGGGCGGGAACAACCTATAGTTCCAAACCTTGTCTGGACTGGTCGCGCCCCAATCTGATTGGTCGGTGTTCATTGGGCGGACCTGTTAGCCACTTCCAGAAACACTACCCATTTTACCCATTAAAACCTGTAAGAACTTGAAGTGCAACCACCATAACACTTGTCATTTACAGTAAAGCAACCATTTTCTCTTCGAAAGTTTTTTGCAAGCTAAATTGGTTACCAGGCTTACCGCTTACTTTGTATTGCACATGCTCAGAAACGTGATCGCTCCATCAACCCGAAGTAGACTGGCGCAAGGGTCAAATCAATCTGATTGGCTAGCGCCAAATGCAACGCCATTTGCCTAGCGGGAACAACTCCAGGTTCTCCAAAACCTTTGTTCCTCCCTCGAACAAGTCAGCGTAAACTGTGATAACGGGGCCTGAACCACTTGCATCCAGGTTCTGCCAGAATGCGGATTAACAGGGCGAACGAGGGTCAGAAACAGTTGCTGCCACAGAAGTCATGGGGAGGACGTCGATGAAACCGTGTTAGTAAGTGGCCTGAAACTGTGCTAAGGAGGCAGTGGGAATTCGCCCTAAGTTCATTTTAGCTATATTGGTGTATATGAGGTGTTTTCTGTCTCAGTTTTAATTTTACTATGTTTGTGTATGAAGAGATTGTGAAGGCCTATGGGCAAGACAATAAACGTATTACTAGTTACAGTTCTCTCTGAACTCTCTCAGCCTACCTCACCAGGTGTCTGTTGTGGGGAGAGAAAGGGAAGGTGAGCGTAAACTGTTTTGAGACTCCTTACAGGAGAGAAAAGTGGGATATAAATCCAAACTTTTCTTCATCCCTTGTTGGTGGCCAGAGAGAACCGGGGAGCCACAGAGCGACCAGAAAAGAAAAGAAAAGTCTGGAATTAATGCATGAGATGTCCCTAAAACACGTAAAGATTTAAACTTGGTTTACAAAATTGATGGAGTTTCAATTCTTTTAATAGCTGATCCTTTCTTCTCCTGCCAACCCTTTAATATTAGTGGAGGACTAATTTAATATGGTGTAGCAAAGGCCCAGACAACAATAGCTGAAAGAACAAGCCAAAAAAAATTGAAACAACCTAAATCCTTTCTAGATTCTGGCGGGGGGGAGGAGACACAATCAAAAATAATTTCTAATTAAAATACTTCCTTGTCAAGGAGAAGAAAATTAAATTTTTGCTCTGGGATGAAAGGAAAACGAGCTACGTCATGTTTCATTTCCTTCAGCCCCGGAGTTGTCACTTCAGCTTTAGTTTGAGTATAAGTTATCTGGAGATGACATAATTAAAACCCAGAGATGGTGGTTATAAATGTACCTGACAGTTGTTTATTGTACTAATGTACAGCCAGTCCAGTCCTGCCTCTGTGTTCTCCACTAAACTGGAGCCCGGTGCTGATACTACCAATTGATGTCACCATGATGGATCTCATCATTTTAAACTAAGTTGTAAAACACACCGAAGCAGAATTGACCAGTAATGAAGCCTCCTCAATTGAACTATTTAAGATGTCTGGCTGATGAAATAACTCATCAACAAAGGAGAAGAAGAAGAAGAAGAAGAAGAAGAAGAAGGAGGAGGAGGAGGAGGAGGAGGAGGAGGAACAGGAGGAACAGGAGGAATTTGGATTTCTCCTGTAGGGAGACTGAAAGTGGCTTACAAATTCCTTTATCTTCCTCTCCCCGCAACAGATAGCTTGTGAGGCAGGTGGGGCTGAGAGAGTTATGAAAGAGCTGTGACTAGCCAAAGGTCACCCAGCAGGAATGCAGGAGTGTGGAAACACATCTGGTTCACCAGAGAAGCCTCCACCACTCAGGTGGAGGATTGGGGAATCAAACCCTGTTCCCCAGATTAGAATCCATGTGCTCTTAACCACTATGCCACACTGGTTCACAAAGCTGTGCCAGCCACCGTGTGGTTGCCTCTGCTCCTCTTGAGCAGCCATTTTGTGCCCACCACACTATGCCAGGATTCGAAAGGTGCCCTCAGGCCCGAAAAGACTGGAGACCCCTGCTTCAACCAGCATATCATATTGACCCAGGTTCTCTGTTGTAGGTTAATGTCACTGATTATCTGTGTATTGTTGGCAGGGTAAAAATCTTAAGCTGTTTGTAAACTCAGTGCTTAAAAATATAGAAATTGCTACATTGCTAGTTCCTTTGGAATTCTGTGGCTCTATTTTAATCAAAACTGCAAAGCTATTTATTTGTTCTTGCACATAATGGCAAAAAAGCACTTGGGTAGGCACAGGCTTGCACACATTCATGTTTTATAAATGATTTTCCAGCCGATTCAATATGTTCTGAGTATTAAAAGAAAAGTTCTCTCATCCGAGGGAGAAATCAAAAGGCAGACTTTTGAGTGACATCCCGGGGTTTGTTTGTATTTTTTTAAATACATTCTTTGGGGTATAATCCAGCAATTTATCTTCATCTAGCTCATTTTTCAAAGGGTGTCATTTGTGGTGCAGATGTCTGTCAATATTTCTCTCCCTCTTAATTGCACTAACTTCAAATTTAAAAAGCATAATTAGGCACAATGCATAATTGCCTTATTGCTCGTACATAGTTTTATCAAAGCGACGGAGCTCGAGGCCTCAAGCAGGTGAACGTTAAAAAGAAAAATAATGACCTCTTGTGTATTGCAAGAAAACACGAACAAGTCAGTGTCTGATAGACAAGCACAAATCCCATCCCCTTTGGAATTCAGTTCATAGCAAGCTTGTAATATGTGCCTTGCTGGTTTGTAATGCTTGTTTGTGTCCTGAATTGAGCACAACCTCTCCAGAAGAGATCTCACCAGCATCTGAAGAGGAAGAACCCTAAACCATGTAGTTTCCAGAATAGGTGCTATGCATTCTAAAGGTTTTGTTGCCCTGGGCCTCTGGATGGCTCAGCGAAGGGAGGAAGGGGGCAGAAGCTGGAAGGCGGACTGGATTTTGGCATCTCTTGTCCATCACAGAGTCCACAATGGGGTCAAGATTCCAAAGCTGAGCTGAGAAAAATCCAGGCCACTTGATTTCCCTTTGGAAAACATGTCAGTTAGCAGAACCCAAACCACCCAACTAGAGTTTGTCCAACTAGAGGTCGTAATCCCATCCAAAGGTCATTGCTCTTAGGAGATGAAAAAAGACTAAAGGTGAGATGGGCCAGGCCATCAAGTGATAAATAAAAGGATCACTGCAGACATAACAAAAATATTCCACGCGGTGTTAAGTCTCACTCCTCACACACCCCATAACAGCAGCTTTTGTGCTGAGAATCAACCAACAAAGCGCCAGAAAAGGTTGTTCATGACCCTCTTGTTCATAGAATCATAGAGTTGGAAGAGACCCCAAGGGCCATCAAGTCCAACCACCTGCAATGCAGGAACACACAATCAAAGCACTCCCAACATGTGTTCATCCAACCTCTGCCTAAAAACCTCCAAAGGAGGAGACTCCACAACTCTCCGAGGCAGTGAATTCTACTGTCAAACAGCCCTGACAGTCAGAAACCTCTTCCTAACGTTTAGGTGGAATCTCTTTTCCTGCACCTTGAATTCATTACTCCGTGTCCTAGTCTCTGGAGCAGCGGAAAACAAGCTTGCTCCCTCTTTGACATGGCATCCCTTCAAATATTTAAACATAGCTATCATGTACTCCCATAACCTATAATAGTTCACTTTAATAGCAATCCGTGGCCTGTAAAGAAAATGTCCAAAATGAACAAATAATGGGGAACAAACTCCCTTATAAAGCATGCTTTCAGTATAGCCAGCTGTCTTCCCCTGCAACAGGCCACACAGACAGACAGACAGACAGACAGACAGACAGACAGACAGACAGACGACGAAGATAGATAGATAGATAGATAGATAGATAGATAGATAGATAGATAGATAGATAGATAGATAGATAGATAGATAGATAGATAGATAGATAGATAGATAGATAGATAGATAGATAGATAAACACTGAAAACAGATCTAAACAGAGTGCTCCTAAATGTAGATTTTGGTCCCTATTTACGCAAGATTGATGCCATCTTCTCCCTATGTTTTGAACATCCCTCACCACTAGGGATGCCAGTTTCCAGATGAGATCTGAGATTTCCCCAGAATTACAGCTCATCTCCAGATTACAGAGATCCATTGGCCGGGAGAAAATGGATGCTTTAGAAGGTGGACTATGTGGTATTGTACCCCATTGAGGTCCAGGAAGGAAGGAAGGAAGGAAGGAAGGAAGGAAGGAAGGAAGGAAGGAAGGAAGGAAGGAAGGAAGGAAGGAAGGAAGGAAGGAAGGAAGGAAGGAAGGAAGGAAGGAAGGAAGGAAGGAAGGAAGGAAGGAAGGAAGGAAGGAAGGAAGGAAGGAAGGAAGGAAGGAAGGAAGGAAGGGAGGAAGGTGATGAGTTTGGATCTATACCCCACCTTTCTCTCCTGTAAGGAGACTCAGGGTGGCTTACAAGCTCCTTTCTCTTCCTCTCCTCACAACCGATAGCTTGTGAGGTAGGTGGGGCTGAGAGAGTTCGGTGGGAACTGTGACTAGCCCACGGTCACCCAGCAAGAAGGTAGGAGTGCGTAAACACATAAGCCTCTGCCACTCAGGTAGAGGAGCGGGGAATCAAACCTGGTTCTCCAGATTAGAATCCATCTGCTCTTAACCACTACACCATGCTGGCTGAAGGGAGGGAGGGAGGGAGGGCCAGAGAGGTTGGCGAAGAGACAGGGAGGAAATTGAAATAGGACATACCGTGTTTCCCCGAATATAAAACAGTGTCTTATATTAATTTTTGCTCCCAAAGATGTGCTATGTCTTATTTTCAGGGGATGTCTTATTTTTCCTGTGTTCTGTTCGTCGGGCATGCTTCCAAACAAAAACTTTGCTATGTCTTACTTTCGGGGGATGCCTTATATTTCACGCTTCAGCAAAACCTCTACCATGTCTTATTTTTCGGGGCTGTCTTATATTAGGGGAAACAGGGTAGCAGCTGCGAATGGAGAGTCAGGATCACCAATGCTGGGTAGTGGTGACAACAGAAAAAAATACCCCTCCCCCCCACAAACTGGGGATTAGCCATTGTGAGTCTAGGCAGCACACATCTTTCAGGTTCTTCAAAGGCGTCACCTAAATATTTCATTGGGCAATATCAGTTCAGCTATTCTACAGATTTTCGAGGTAGATGTTTACCCAAAGCTCCAGCTTCAGAACATCAGTGTAGCATTAAACCTCGCCACCTTTCACGGAGTTGCTCTTTTCCCTTGCTTAATTCTCTCTCTTCTCAACTCAAATCAAAGAGAAGACGGGCAGTTCTGTTTCAAAGGCACTCCCGGCCGGGAAGCAAGACCACTGATCTCCAAAGAGGCAGAAGTTGCTCCTGCTCCCATTGACTTGGTCTGACTCCATCTATCACAAAGTCATCTGGGGTGAAAAGCAGCAGGAAATGATGGATCTCCCTGCTCTCGAGATTTTTTTTTGTTTGACCTGAATGCAAAGTGCAAACAGCACAACTTCCAAGTAGCTCATTACTTAGCACGTTCAGAACATCTGCTGACCCGGCACTGCTCCAAGGAGCAGAGAAACAAGTGTGTGTGGTTTTTTAACAAAATAATTTTAAAGAAGACCTGCTCCTACTTATGTACATACGAAGCAAATGCTCACAGTTTTCATGAGGTTTACTCCCAAGTAAGTCTGCTCACACTACAGTCATCCTAAGCAGAGAAATACTGGTCTAAATTCATCAGGCTTTTTGCGATAGTAAGAACATAAGAACATAAGAACAAGCCAGCTGGATCAGACCAAAGTCCATCTAGTCCAGCTCTCTGCTACTCCAAGTGGCCCACCAGGTGCCTTTGGGAGCTCACGTGCAGGAGGTGAAAGCAATGGCCTTCTGCGGCTGTTGCTCCCGAGCACCTGGACTGTTAAGGCATTTGCAATCTCAGATCAAAGAGGATCAAGATTGGTAGCCATGAATTGACTTCTCCTCCACAAATCTGACCAAGCCCCTGTTAAAGCTATCCAGGTTAGTGGCCATCACCACCTCCTGTGGCAGCATATTCCAAACACCAATCACACGTTGCGTGAAGAAGTGTTTCCTTTTATTAGTTCTAATTCTTCCCCCCAGCATTTTCAATGGATGCCCCCTGGTTCTAGTATTGTGAGAAAGAGAGAAAATTTTCTCTCTGTCAACATTTTCTACCCCATGCATAATTTTATAAACTTCAACCCTATCCCCCCTCAGCCGCCTCCTCTCCAAACTAAAGAGTCCCAAACGCTGCAGCCTCTCCTCATAGGGAAGGTGCTCCAGTCCCTCAATCATCCTTGTTGCCCTTCTCTGCACTTTTTCTATCTCCTCAATATCCTTTTTGAGATGCGGCGATAGTACCATCTTGACCTCAGTAGCCCAGGCTAGCTCAGTCTCATCTGATCTCAGAAGCTAAAGTTGGTTTTATTGAGTCTATTATTCCTAACCAACTTGGTTATTTGGCCATCTCTTTCTTGGACAAGAGTAGAAAAGGGATCCTAGTACACATGCTTATTGTGTGAGACTTCAGTCCCAAAATATAGAAACTGTAGTTTTCAAACTGTAGACTTTATTCGGTAACCTAAGCAGAGCGAAGCATAGACGATTCTGCAGGACAGAGCGCGGGCTAGATCTTTAATCCCTGACGCCCTCGACCCCCCCCACTGGGCCCAAGGCGCCTCGGCTTCAGCATAGTAACAAAGGGCGTTTCCCCACTCAGCATGATCCCCCCTATGCTGCGCGCCCGGGCATCCCCATGACCCCGTGCTCTGCACGAGGTCATCAAAAGGCGCCCTTTGCAAGAGCACCAGGGATGCCGCACACTGAGGGGGCATGACAGCGGCAGCATCGGGGCGGCTGTGCTGTCGCCACCCCTCTCGTGGGGAGTGCCGGGGGACCCCGTGCTACTCTCCTCAAGTAGCGCGAGGCTCAAGGTAAGTGGGGAAAGGCCCAAAGACAGGAGCACACACAGTATAGTGACAATGACAGGAACCACTTCACACCTGGGAGGATGGCAGCCCAGGCCGGCCTACGGCCAACTGACCAGAGGGGAGGGGAGGGGAGACGGGCTGGCGCCTGAATAACAGCTGATAATAGTGGCTCAATTCCCCTTCCCAGATTGACGGAAGAGAGCCATCCTGACACATTGATGACAACAATAAACCTCTCACATGCCTGTATATTTTTGCAAATGCCACTGTACCCTTCTGTTGGTCGGGGCCTTTCGAAGGGAAGCACACCTTTCATGCATCTCAAAGAGCGGCATTTAGATCTTGTGCTCACCTGTAATACAGTGGGAACTTTTTTACAGAAGTCTAAACTTGGCCTGCGTGTCTGGAGTGGAAAACAACAGAAGGAAGCCAACTGGAAAGAAAAAATAAAAAGGACCTGTGTGTTTGACACAGAGGTGAAAGGAAAAAAAAAACCCCTAAGATCTATGCAAAAGACTTTTGCTCCTAAGACGGATAAAGAGACCGCTGAGAAAGAACAAAGGTGAAATGTGACATGTAAAACCACTTGTGTTTAACAGGATGTTCTGCACGTGGCAGACATCACAATGCAAGACAGACATTTGCCCTCCTGCAAGGAAACAAGGCGCCGGCTGAGGCTGAGAAAGTGCTCCATTAGCCAACTTCAATTCACAGGGCTTTGTGCTTCAAGGACTTGCACAAATTGCAACTCTGCTGTCTGGGGCAGAGGTTTGGCAGAGGCAGAAAAAGGATAGAAAATCACAGATGCACACAGTGGGACGAGTGGCTCCAAGCATGATTAAAGCTTACAACAGAGTTTACAATTCTGCAGTCTCCTCTGAAGGGCCTTCAGCTCTGCTTTCACGCAGCATAGCTCCAATAGCGAAGTGGCTGGGCCCTGCGCGGACCACAAAAGCAGCACAATCAGGCCACGAAGAGACAAGAAGGGTTCCTTACACACTCAGGACCAAGTATAAGATTTCGAGAGGCAAAGCTGCATTCATCAGATATTACCTAGATCTCCATTCTAACTCATATCTGATGAAGACAGCATTGACTCTTGAAAGTTCCTATCTCCAAAGTCGTGTTGCTCTCTAACCTGGCTGTTCTACTACAGACCAACAAGGCAACCATCTGCAACTACATGCTCAGGGGCAGAGGGGTACCTAGGGAAAATGTAGCCTGGTGCAAAATCTGAGTTTTCCACCCCCCACACCCATGGGCGGTTGCCCTTCCCCACCACGACCAAACAACTTTTTTTGCACCAGATCTTGAAGTCAGTGTATGAACCTCGGGGAAAGGAGGAGGGGAGTGGGGGATGATTTTTCACCCCCATGTGACTAAATAGCTGCAGCCCAGGGATATTTATTTATTTATTTATTCATTCATTCATTCATTCATTCATTCATTCATTCATTCATTCATTCATTCATTCATTCATTCAACTTATATACCGCCCAACCCCCGAAGGGCTCTGGGCGGTGAACAACATAACATTCAAATACAGATAAACATAAAATCAAATATAAGTTAATCTCTAAATTAAAATGCAGCAATTAATACATAACATAACAATGCCCGCAATATCCCTCTTTTGACCCCATAGGTCCCCTTGGGCAGTACACCCCTGTTCAGGGGACTCCCCAGGTCTGCAGAAAGCAAAAAAGATGATTTTGTAGATTAAATTAACCAATTAAAGTGGCAGGTTCCAGGTAAAACAGGATACCAGCCCTATTCACATTGCAGTGAACACGTGTGTGTCAGAAAGAGCCACTGCATGATCACTTTACAAATGAAAATCAAACACACACCAAAAAGAGGTAAAGTGTGGATAAGGTTGACAATCACAACAAGTGCTAGACAATATGGAATGCGCAGCTTAGCCTGCTAAAGAGGAACTCATACATTAATTGACTTCCTAATATTGTTCCTGAAAAGACAAGGGCAAGCAAGAAAATCAAAAGCTGAAGAAGTGGACTAATACCCATGAAATGGGAAATAACAAGTGAACTCATCTTGAACAGACTTGGAGTTTTGATCTAGATATATTTGGACTTCGTTTCCATGGTAGATTTGTTTCCTTGTATTGCAACAAGTGGTCTGTGGCTGGTGACTCTAGTCCACTCTTGCAGATTGGATTCTCATATTGAGCATGGCATTTTGGAGCTGCGTTTCTAGGCTTGGTGTTTAATATTCCACTTTATGGGATTAAACCTTGTTTAGCATTTATGTTTTATGCATTCGGCCCTGCAGGTTGGCTTAGTGCTTTTTGTCGTGATTGTTCACTTTACAAATGAAACCAGGGATGTGCCGTTTCAGTTTCACATTTAGATGTACCCTGTGTTGAATGCAACATGAGAATTACTTAATACAGAAAGAAAAATCAAGCATACTCCGTTCACAGATTCCATGTGGATCCACTGTAACTTGTGAACCAGGCTAATGAGAGTTAGGAGGAAAATGGGGAGGAGATAAGAAGAAGAGTAGAAGAGTTTGGATTTATATCCCCCCCGTTTCTCTCCTGCAGGAGACTCAAAGGGGCTTACAATCTCCTTGCCCTTCCCCCCTCACAACAAACACCCTGTGAGGTAGGTGGGGCTGAGAGAGCTCCGAGAAGCTGCCACTAGCCCAAGGTCACCCAGCTGGCGTGTGGGGGAGTGTACAGGCCAATCTGAATTCCCCAGATCAGCCTCCACAGCTCAGGCGGCAGAGCTGGGAATCAAACCTGGTTCCTCCAGATCAGAGTGCACCTGCTCTTAACCTCCTACGCCACTGCTGCTCCTAAGTTAGCTAGATGAAGCCTTCACAGAATCCCAGGAGGGAAAATTTGGAAGAGTGGGCTGAGATTTCAGAATTGTTCTCCCTTTCCATGGTTTCTCCTAGGCCCCTAGTTTGTAAGTGTACAATCTCCTGTAAGTAATGCCTCAGTAGGGCCCTTTCTGCACACCAACAGGAATGCGGGTTGCGGATGGCTCTCCCCCCTGTCCTGTTTGCATGTCTCTGTACAGGCAGCGACTGGAGCTCATGGAAGCAATGCGGATTGCCGTCATGCTTTGCATGGAGGTGCGTCTTTTTTAAAAAAAACACCACCTCTCATGCTGCTTAGATACGCAGGAAGGACTTTTAAAAACCCAGGTCGGGAGGGAAAATGCAGAGCAGACTCGCATTAGGAGCGGGATCCGTGGGAAGTTCCCCCCCCCAACATGGGTTTTATCCTGTTGTTAACCCAGGTTAATTGACCCGTGCGGAAAGGGCCCAGGTTTCTAACTCCAAGTTGGAAAGTTCCTAGAGATTTGGGATTGGAATCAGAGGAGACTGAGTTTTGCAGCAGGGAGGGACTTCAAATGGGGTATAATACCCCAGAGTCCTGTCTCCAAAGCAGCCATTTTCTCAATGTGAACTGATCTCTGTATTCTGAAGATTAGTTGTCATTTCAGAAAATCTCCCGGATGCCTCTGGGGATTGGTAACTCCAAGTGCCTGTATCCAACATAGCACTTCCCATTGTGTTAGCGGGTAAAAATATTAAGGTGTGGAGCTGCCAAAAGAGCCTTGATTCCATGTTCACAACTACTGGCTGTCCTTGAGATTCTCTATTCTTTTTTTGACTCTCCTGATGTGTTTTATTGTTCATCTGTCACCGATTTTAATGGCGCATAAAGCACATACCTTATTACTGCCAGTCCTTAAAAAAATACTATTTGACTATTAAACTACCTGTTGACATATGTGAAAGTGAAAAAGGAAATGATAATAGCATAATTAAAGGTCTAGAGGAATTCCATCAGCTTATATTTATAAAAACTGTGGGGGTTGGCATGGAGACTCTTGCAAAAAAAAAAAAACACCCTCTGTATTGAATGCAGAATTTTTGACATTATATTTAGCTTTCCAGAGATAAAGCATTCAAGAAAAAAAGTTTTTTTTTAATAACTAGTTCCAACATTACCTGTTATTATTCTTTTCATTAACAGGCATGGTTTCCTTGTGCCTGCATTCACAGGAACATATAAAGCAGAAAACCACGGATTTCAGTGACCCTTTAAAGATTACCCTAGCTGTGTGGGAGGAGGGATGATTATAGATTTCCCCTCCCTGCAGTATTGACCTTCACTCTTCCCTTATGTAAATCAAACTCAGCGTTCTTTATTTTCAGCATTGTTTGTTTTCTTAAATCAGTTTCCCCCCACAGAAAGCCAGAGTGGTACAGTGGTTAAAGGCAGGTGGACTCTAATCTGGAGAACTGGATTTGATTCCCCACTCCTCCTTATGAGCAACAGACTCTAATCTGGAGAACTGGGTTTGATTCCCCACTCCTCCTTATGAGCAGCAGACTCTAATCTGGAGAACTGGGTTTGATTCCCCACTCCAACACACAAAGCCTGCTGGGTGATCAAGTGGTCGAGTGGACACAACTGAATTTAGACACAACTGACAACTACCTGACTAAGACAGGCACGTAACTAAGTATCCCTGGCTCAATCTGGGAAATATTCAAGCCTTTCCCATTCACAATATACAACAATGAGAAAAGAAAAGAACACAATTTTCTAGGAGAGCACAATTGCTCAACTTGGCCCAGTTTCTTCCAGTAAATCAATACCAACAGTAGCTGCAGGCCCAGAATATATATGTTGTATTTCCCTACACAGAAGAGTTAACTATTTCCTACCCAGTGGAATAATGACCCCATTTTGCTTTTCCTGGATCGTGTCCCTCATACCTATTTGTCATGAGAAAGACTGATCCAGGAGAGGAGAGATTTTGTGGAGTCAAAGACACTCCAAGTCGGGTCACTGTTCACACTTAAAACTAATAGACCTCAATACGGGATCCCTAAAAAGATGGTAAACACAAGTTTCCGAGAGAATAACACAGAGATCACAAGCAGAACACCTTTGCTGGAAAGATTAATATCTTTTCATTAAAAAGACGAAAGGAAATGTCAGCTCAGCATTTGCATTTAGATCGAGAAGGAGTTAAGTGCATTAACAGCTTACAGATTCATGTTGCCAAAGACGGGCAGGGAAGGGAGTGCCCAGGAACGATGGTACTGTCTTCCCCGTCAGATGCAAACAGTAAACTCAAGTAAATGTTCAAATTTTATCCTCTTTTATTGCTGCCATTCAGAACAATCAGGTGTCTTTTGCTAAAGTACTTTGATTTGCTGTCCAAACTGGAGCTAGAACATCACATCTTCTCTCACCCATCTGTATTCACATTCTGAACAGGCATCTGATACAAGAAGAAGAAGAAGAAGAAGAAGAAGAAGAAGAAGAAGAAGAAGAAGAAGAAGAAGAAGAAGAAGAAGAAGAAGAAGAAGAAGAAGAATTGGAGGAGTTTGGATTTATATCCCACCTTCCACTCATTTAATGAGACTCAAGGTGGTTTACAAACCCCTTTCCCTTCCTCTCCCCACAACAGACACCTTGTGAGGTAGGGTTCTGAAGAACTGTGACTAGCCCAAGGTCACCCAGAGGAAACGTAGGAGTGTGGAAACACATCTGGTTCACCCGATAAGCCTCTGCCACTTAGGTGGAGGAGCAGGGAATCAAACCCGGTTCTCCAGATTAGAATCCACCTGCTCTTAACCACTACATCACGCTGGACTCCTTTAGGCAAAAAACCCTCATTTCTCCAGTGCAATAATGGTTCCTACAAAGTCAGCATATACTGGAGAAAGTTCTAGAAATGAAGCTCTCAGAACTTTACAGAGAATCATGGGTAGGAGTATAGCACTCGGTGCAGAAAATCTATGTGGAACAAGTAAAGAACAGAATGACTGGCATTTGGCCAATCTTATTGATCAAGACACATTTGCACTATCAATGAATTTAATCATCTGTCAGCAACCCTTTGAAATTATTTTGGGAATTCAGCTCGGTGTTTGGAGAAATGAGGGTAGGGGGTGGGATGGAGAAGACTGTTTTGATATCCAGATTAATGCGAAATCTTCTGTCATAATTGAAATATTGATGGAAGCAGAAACTGCAACTTTAAAAAATAAAATAAAATTGCTCTGCAAATCTCCAAGTATGTCTTCTTTTATTCCTAGCTGATCGCTGCAATCAAAATGGAAAAGGAAAGTACTCGCTAAATAATAATTATAGGGGGTGTTTGGCATGGAAATAGCAATGCCAGCCACCGTAAAACTCCATCTATTCACAAGAAATAACACTCTTTTAATCACTTCCAAGATGGCACAGCTGTCAATAGTTCAAAACAATCAGTCATTCTTAAAAAATTTTTTTTATGCCAGAGGTAGATATTTCTATGTTGGACTGGTTTTGATCTGCCTTATATTTACAAGAGTCTTCTCCTGCCCCCCCCCCCCCAGCAATTTACTTTGGGGTACATTTTTTCTTAAAACAAAAATATCTCCCAAAGCAAACATACCAAACTACGGCCCCTTCCGCAAACGCAAAATAATGCGTTTTCAAATCACTTTCACAACTGTTTGGAAGTGGATTTTGCTATTCCGCACAGCTTCAAAGAGCACTGAAAGCAGTTTGAAAGTACATTATTCTGCGTGTGCGGAATGAGCCTACGTATTGTGGATTTCCTCCCTTTTTATGTCAAGGCTGCCAGTCTCCAAGGAATAGCTGGAATTACAACTGATCTCCAGACTACAGATGTCATGCCCCTAGAGACACCCTCACCATTTTCTTTATTTAAGTCTCTGTTGTCCCTTTGGTAGAATGGGCATAGTCATTTTTTGCACAGTATTCTGTGGGAGGGAACCTTAATTAGACCCTGTCCCTTTAAGAAGCCCTCTAGAGGCAAAGCACTGTAGCAATCTTAGTAGTTAGCAATTCCTGTTTTATAGCCTGTTTTAGTTTTCAGGACTGGGGAAGGCTGGAGACAGCAATATCTCAGACGTATTAGGTGTTAAAGATCCACGGTGTTGGAATAATTAAGTTTCAACAGAATTGCAAGGAAACAGAGTCCAGTTACAGGACACCGGGAGAACTCGGAAGAAGAAGCGAGCAGCGCAGACTTCCTTAGAAGCAGTTAAGGAAGAGTTGGTGTCTGCAAGTTCTTCAAACCTTCTCCAATCGTTTCTAGCAACACAAGTATTCATTATTAGTTAGGCTTCATGGGAGGAGTCAGCGTCCTAAACTTTCAATATTATTAAACTGTTTTTGAACTGTTACTTATTTGTCTGTGGGTCTTGCACTCTGTTCTGGCCAAGTGCAAGGCACCATCATCATCATAGTTTATTTACGGTCATTGACCAGCAAGATCCAAAAGAATTAAAATCATAAAATTTACAGATATTACAAATATACAGATTAAAACAGTTAACAAAATGCAGATAACAGGAACTCAGAACATCAGCTCAAGATAATGAGTGGAAGGTCAGTCTAATAATAATTAATAATAAGGATTAGCTGGCAGAGCCAGTAGTGCTCTGTCGGGCCTTCCTGATTTTACTTGATATCCAGGCAAACTTGGCAACAGAATACGTTAAATTTTTATTGGTATCTGATAACAGTATTTTAACCTTTTCTTTCTTAGCCAAAGGAGAGTTTGTCAGGTCAAAGGACAGAAGCATCCAACGTATCTCATCATAGTATGAGCATTCAAATAATATATGTTCCGAGTTTTCAACACCTCCTATTTGACAACTGCAAATTCTACCCTCAGTTGGTACTTTGTTATAAATCCCGTTGGTATAGTAGTTAGACGAAAGGGCGTTGTAACAGAGTAAGCTGTAGGCTCTTCGATAGTTAACGTTAAACAAAGAAGTAAGATAAGGCATTATTGAAAGTTTATTCAGCATTATTTTACTGAAAATTGGGTGTTTAAGTTTATTCAGATAGTGTTGCCTCTCGACATCTATGATTCTAAGTTTAACAAAATCCCTAGCTCTATCATAATTCATGCTGGTAATTAGTTGTTGAGAAAGTCCATAGGCACCTGATATTAGATCGCTTGAGGAACAGAACAACAGACGTCACTGTCCTTGGAGAAAATGGCCTCTTGGGAAGGTGAACTCTATGGTATTAAACCACCCTGAGAATCTTTTCTCCCCAAATCTTGTCCTCTCCAGCTTCACATTTAAAATCTCCAGGAATTTCCCAACCTTCACCTGGCAACCTTCATTTACAATGAACAATCCCAGCTTTTCAGATCCTCTATATTTTTGCATGAGGCCTCTTTCAGCCTAAAAATCCATAAATCACAAATGGGTTCTCTAATGTGTAGCTCTGCAGATGTAATTTGCCCCTGATTCTCCTCTGCTTTCCATTTCTGACAGATGTCGAGCTCCCCCCAGGAACAGAAAAGGAAACACACTTAAAACCTCCAAAAATAACTCTGTATGTGTCTTGTTAAAATAAAAATGGTTATTGTTCTGCAAATTATTCAAGTGTGCCACAAACTCTGGAGAGCGTGCAGGTTTCAAAACAAATTTCCTGAAAAAAAATCCATAAATAAAACAACACTTTGAGAGGCTGGGGAAAAGACGGCGGCAACGGAGGAATAGCATTTGCCATGGGGAGCAAAACTACACGAGCAAGAACCACCAACAGAGATGTGCATTGTTGGAATTCATTTTCGAAATGGTAATGTATGTGCCATCAAAAAAGGCAAAGGCTATTCGCCTATGACTATTTTTCCAGGGCTAGTTCAAAATATATAACCAGCGCATGCACTTTATACATGGTGGGAGTGAGGCGAACATTGGGTATGTGAGCTCCCCCTCCCCAAAACAGTGTATCCACTCAAAGAATAGACAGATTTCCCACAGATGGGAATAAACATATGATGAAATTTTAATAAGACTCCTGAATCACATGATATTCAGAACGGGAGGGTAGGCTTGCTATTTTCCCACTCACGGTGGACAATTCTCCACCCACCCTCAAACTCCCACTCTCAATAATTTGAGGAGCAGCATTAGAAAACAATGGACAGGGATGGCATCAGTTATGATGCTCTAGGAAATTCTCCTAATCTCCATGACCTTTACCACAGAGATTAGGAAAAATTCCTGGACCATCATGTGGAATTGACTTTACTTCCTCTTGACATTCCACCCCCTCCACACCCCCACCAAGCCCCCACCAAGCCCCCAGAACACCCTTACCACACCCCCACAGGGGTGTGCACCCGCTGCATCGTCCACCCCCCTGTCCCCTTGGAGCTACGCATCTCCCCCACCCCCTTCTTTAGGAGGTAATTTCTGTTTTCCATCCTTCCCCTCTTTTTAATATCTTTCTGAGCTGTTTGGAAATGGGATGTTTTTGCCATCTTAGCCATTTGGGAAGTCTAGATTTTAAATTAATTTTTAAAATATAGTTTTATAGTTGAATGGTTGTGAACCACCCCTCCCCTTTTGAGCTTGGGGTAAAATTTTATAAAGTAAGAGACTTTGGAACCTAGGTATGTGTAGCCTGGAGAAGCCTGGAGAAGCAAAGGTTAAGGGGAGACATAGTGGCCATGTTTAAATATTTTATGGGATACCATGTTGAAGATGGAGCAAATTTGTTTTCTGCTGCTTTATTTATTTATTTATTTATTTATTTATTTATTTATTTATTTCGGCTTTTATACCGCCCGATCCCCGAAGGGCTCCGGGCGGTGAACAGCAAAAATTTATTTATTTATAGACCAGGACAAAGAGTAATGGGTTCAAGGTGGAGGAAAAGAGATTCCACCTAAACATTAGGAAGATCTTCCTGAAGGTAAGAGCTGTTTGACAGTGGAATATGCTGCCTCGGAGTGCCTCGGAGTGTGGTGGAGTCTCCTTCTGTGGAGGTTTTTAAAGAGAGGCTGGATGGCCATCTGTCAGGAGTGCTTTGATTGTGTGTTCCTGTGTGGCAGGGGGTTGGACTTGATGACCCTTCTGGTCTCTTCCAACTCTATGATTCTATACTCACTTTAAGAAATCTAGCCAAGATCTATATATTTGCCCTCTCATCTCTAAAGTCTTCTATGATCCAATGAGATAACTGATGAAAGGTGACCCTCAAATCTCTGCCATGGAAGAATTTATGTTGCTATTTTACAAGAGTTCCTCTTAATAACTAGAAAACAGGGGAGGAAAATGAATTCGTTCAGAAAGGAAATAAAAAGTGGCCAGATAACGCACAAGCTACCTTTCAATATCCTATCCTCAGCACTTATCTCCTTTTTCAATATGACACACAATCAGGGAAGGACTTGAAATTAATATTATACATAAAAAATAGCAAATTGCATCCATGCCGATTTGGCTTAAATTAATGGGAACATTCTCCATATGTATCTCCAGCTAAGTGATGGCTAAAAATTAATCACAGAACTGTAAAATGTGAACCCCTTTGATCAGGGAGTGAATGCAGTCACTTTAAAACAGTTTATGGCAGCAATTGCCACCGCACATATATTTGGAGAAGTGGAGTTAAAGCTCATTTCTGTCTCCCACACCCTATTTTTAACTCTCCGCTCAGCTTATTTCTTTGACTGGTGTCATGGAGAAAAAGCACATTTTAACCATCATGACTGCAGATGAAATAACTGAGACAGAGTCAGCCTTCATTAGATTTGGCATATGCTTCATCGACATTGGCATTTCTATTTGAAATTAGCAAGAAATAACCCCAATCTATCTGCTTAGCACGGGATCCACATCAAAAGATGAGGGGCCCCAAACACACTGCTACCTGAACTGGAGGGGTCTGTCCTGTTTCAGTTTGGGGAATTGGGGGGGGGGGGGCAGACCGTGCACTGAAAAATGACCGGCTATGGGATCTCCACCAATTATACCAGAGCTTTTCCCCTTTGAAAGCTGCAGGAAAGCACAATTTAGAAGTTTTAGCAATTTCATGGACAACACAAAGTAATACATGTTACACACACAGCCGGTACAAATATATATATATATATATATACACACACAGGGACTCAACAGGTATAGGATTTAGACAGAGGTTAAAGATAAATTTGGAACAGGAGAGGTCATTGAGGGAAGAATGATAATTAGAAGAGTTTCGATTTATATCCCACCTTGCAAGCAGACACAGAGGAGCTTTCAAACTCCCTTCCTTTCCTCTCCCCGCAACAGACACTTTGTGAGGTAGGTGGGGCTGAGAGAGTTCTGAGAGAACTGTGACTAGCCATGGGGTAGGGAACCTTTAACACTCAAAGAGCCATTTGGACCTGTTTTCCACGGGAAAAGAAAACACTTGGAGCCGCAAATAATTTTTGACATTTAAAATAAAGATAACACTGTATATATTGGGTTTTTTTTACCTTTTACTCCGCTCATTCTGAGAAGCGCATGGATGTGCCCGCCCTGCTGCCTGCAGGGTGGGCAAGGATAAAGCCGGCGGCTCAGCCTCGTCTGCCTCTGGGAAAGCACCCACCCCGCTCTAACGGGGCGGGCGAGAGGGGAAGCCCGCGGCGCAGCCCAGCTGGCCGTGGGCAGTTGGTGCGCCTGCCCTGCTGCCTGCAGGGCGGGCAAGGATGGGGCTGGCGGCTCGGCTTGTGGAGCCGCAGTGCAAGGGCAGAAGAGCCGCATGCGGCTCTCGAGCCACAGGTTCCCTACCCCTGGACTAGCCCAAGGTCAAGAGAGTCTACAGTCTTGCTTCCAATCATGGGCAACCAACCAACATTCCCATTCAGCTATGAAGCGGAGAGTCACAAGGCTGGATCCAAAAAGTGCCCTTCAGTGAGCAGAAACACTTCTTTGGAAAGTGGAAGAAAACATCCCCCCCCCCCCCAACAGAATGACTCTTTGCATGAAAGGATGTGCACTTTGGCTCCAAACCTATTGTGACTCATCCAATGTCATCCTACAGGAGCACACGGGGGAATAAAGCATTCAGTAGAGAGCTAAGAATATTCCCCTGGCTTCTGGACAGATCTGAATTCCTGACTAGAACATCACATTCAATTTTATTTTGATTACAGTCTTAGACCAGTATAATAGAAAGATTCAAAGATCTCATCAGCTCTAAGTTATCAATTGGTAAAAACACAAAAGTCTACTACTAAAAGCAGATGAGAAAAGGTCAAATCCTAACTAGAACATCAATGCTCGATATGGAAAAAAGAAACATTGTAAAATAAAGCAAAGCATACAGGCATTAAGTGACCCAGTCTGGAAACCTCTTGACCACTGTCTTATAATCCATGATCTTAACTTACACTGGCCGTTTCCGCACGAAGGCGGAAGCAGCCGGGTCGGCGTTTATGACGCCGACCCGACGACGCTGGGACCGTCCGCACGGATGGTCCTGGAAACAGCCGGGCAGCCGGCGTTGCAGAGCACCGGCGCCCGGCCAACCCGGCATGTCCCCAGGCCTCCGGCGCGTCGCCGAGGCCTGGGGACATGCCCCCCTGGCCCTGCGCGCCTGCTCCAGCGCCGGAGGCCCGGGGACAAGGTAAGTGCCGGGTGGGGGAGGCGTCGCGAAGCCGCTGCCGTTCGCTTGGCAGCGGCTTCGAGGCGGCGTTTCCCCAAAAAGAGCGCTTCCAAGCGCTCTGGGGAAACGCCGGCTTCGCTACGGGCGGGCGGCGCGAGGGCGGCTGCTACTCGCGATGCAGCTAAGTTTCTGTGGCGACGTATGAAGGCAGCCTGGAGACGGCGTTTTTACCGTCTCCAGGCCGCCATTAATTGCCCGTGCGGAAACGGCCACTGAAATGTAGGTAACAAGTGGGAATGCACAAGGGCTTGTGGGAGGTAAATACCTCCCACTTGTTAGGTCTTGGCACGACAATCAATAAATTGACTCTGGATATGAAATCAGAAGGCTTCGTTGGGTTGGCAACAAGGACTCAACTTGCAGAAAGCCAGATCCGGGGCTCTTGGCTTCTGCAGACACATTTATTTCTACTTTTTCCACCTTGAACACCCCCTCCCATCTTCCCACAGATTACCAGAACAACAAGGTGTGAAAGACTTTGATCCTCTGAAGATGCCAGCCACAGATGCAGGCGAAACGTCAGGAGAGAAGGCTGCTAGAACACGGCCAGACAGCCCGAAAACCACACAGCACCCGTGTGAAAGACTTTGTTGTGGAGTACTGAGTGTCTCACGGCCAAAGCAATACTCTTCTGGCTGAGGCTTCTGCCTCACCCTCCCTCCTTCTGGAGGCTCAAGGCAGAGGTCGCATAGTTAACTACATTACTAAGTGCATAGATTTAGAACAAAAGGCCTATTAACACAAGAAAGGTGGTTACATGAAGAGTTGTCTCCCATACCCGGGTGTGCCTCTGACCTCCAGATGGTAGGATGGAGGGAAGGGCAGGAGTCATTCCTGACACCACCCCTACACACACACACACACACGCACACACACAGATCTTCCCATCCTGACCAACATCATTTTGAGAATCTTTTATGATACAATCCTGCTGCACAGGGTGGTGATGGGAAAGACTAAGTTGTTAATGGGAAACCATGTGTGCGTGGTTCAGCTCTTGCTTTGCCACACACTGTCCGGTTTATTGGATACTAGAGACACTCTTTGTATGCAAATAGCATCATTATTTCATGTATCGCCAGTGACCTTTAGAACAAAGTGGGGAATAGAGGCCTTGTCATTCCTACCTATCGATTTTTCAATTTCCAGCAAATTGGTTTTATCTCGAGATTGTTTATATATTGGGGAAAGGAGAAAAATGCCCGCTATAACTCATGGAGGCCATTAAAAAAATGTCTTGAACTCTGCAGCCAGTTGCCATCAGTATAGGAACCCAATTCTGTGTTCAGAATTGCATCTAAGGACAGAATAAACCACCATCTACTTGCAATTAGGCATTTCTTAGTTTCATACACATCCAACACATTTTAGCACGTTAAAAGAGCAAAATCCACCACTTGTGAAGCTTTTGACAGAACTTTGAGTCATAGAATCATAGAGTTGGAAGAAGAGACGGCAAAGAGTGTCCCGTACAACCCCCTGCCATGCCGCAACACTGAATCAAAGCATCAGTTCCAAAGCATTTGGATTCTGTACATATTACCCTAGAAAACATATTGATGGTGTAAACATCGTGGTAACGTACATGGTACATTTCCACAAGGATGCTACTCTGTTGCATGCAAACTTTGGTTGTCAGCTTTAGAATGACTCAACACACGCATCACGAGCAGCACATCCTAAGTCTCCACACCTCCCTGAAATGTGGGATGGTAGAGTAGAGACTCAACATGCTGGTAAGTCATACAACTAGAGCACACAAGTATACAATCCTGCAAATATTATAGTTAGGACAAGGGTCAACCATCACTTGGAGGCAGTTTTCAAGAGCAGTTTAGAAGCAAGACATCCCAACTGAACCTTAAAGACCAACAAATGTTTCCAGGATATAAGGTCAAAACTCTCTTTTGAGTTACTGAAGGTCAAAACTCTCTTTGTATCTGGCTTATACTATGGAAAACCTTAGAATCCTAGGATCACAGAGTTGGAAGAGACCCCAAGGGCCATCAAGGCCAACACCCTTCAATGCAGGAACATATGATCAAAGCACTCCTGATGTAAGAACATAAGAAGAACATAAGAACAAGCCAGCTGGATCAGACCAGAGTCCATCTAGTCCAGCTCTCAAGGACACATGGCCAATTATTTACATTGGATCACCAACCCTAAATTAAGAAGAGCCTTAACACTGGCCAGATTCAATCTAATGCCTTCTATGCTGCTCTATGGCAGATATCAACAAATTGATAAACAGAGAAGGCTATGTCCATGCAATATGGGTCAGGTGGAGACACTCGATCATACCCTCTTTCATTGTGTAAGGTTTGCAAAAATCAGAATGTCGCAATCTGCACTTATCCCATTTCTGTATAACAATCTAACCGGTGCTCTTAAGATAAATTTCCTATGGCTTTTGAACGTTACATGGGATCCCACAGTGTGCTTTGTGAATGTAGCAAAAAATTTCTAAGCTAAAGATAATAGATCGTGAAGTCTTAGATGAATACTCAATCAATGTCTATGTATTACCTTGACCACATTATAGCGCCAGCAGTAATTTTTTCTAGCTTCTGTCAGTATCCGATGATGTTTAAGTGAGTCAACTTAGCTGAAGGAATGTCCTATAGTTACAGAAGGACCATGTATATATTTTAGTACCAGTGTCTATAACTGTGAGCAATAATGGGCAAATTTTGTATGCTTATTTTGTATGTTTATTTTATGCCAATAAAGGCTTGTTACTTACTAGTCCAGCTCTCTGCTACTCGCAGTGGCCCACCAGGGTTGACAGTTGGCCATCCAGCCTCTCTTTAAAAACCTCCAAAGAGGGAGACTCCACCACACTCCAAGGTAGTGCATTCCACCTTGTTGGTGCTATAGGCCTCAAATCATGCTCCCTAAACTGGAAAATCACAGTAATCCTTAGAAACAACAACAATGAAACCCTTCCTGGGAATAAGCCCGTTTCGGTGGACCTTTTCAGAATTGCTCCCTAACAACAGTAATATCACTGTATTTTGAAAGCATACAATGGATTTTATAACAAGAAGTGCCAGGGCTAAGAAGCTACCCAGAACGCTAGATGGTGAGTCAGCACTGAAAGGTGAACATCCAGATCTGACGTGTCCTTCAAACACACCACAACAGTCAAGTAAGTTTTCAGCTGGGCTTTTCTAAATCTTCCACAGCTACACACACCATTTTTGGCCTTGAATAACCTTTCCCATCCTGCAAGGGGCACAACTTCACTTTTTTGTTAAGATCTGATGTTACGGAAAGTACTTCCTCCCTCCACGGGAAGAAATCTCCAGAGAACCAAAGGGAATTTAAGCAGCTTATTTGCATGAGACCTTTATCTGTTTTATGAGATTCCAAATTAGCAATGTCTTAATTTGAAAACAGATAATAGATGTCTGATTAAAACTCTAAAACCACATTAATTTCCGTCATTCATTATCATGCTTAATCCTCGCCATTGTTAAAGTTTGTAGTTGTCAGGCACAACGAGTCCGACAAGCCTTCGGCTGTGTGTTCGTTCTTGGAACTTCCTTCTTTGGTTCTCTGTTTCCCATGATGCTTCCACTAGCTGCTCTTTCTACAGGCTGGCTCACCAGGACAACTTATGAGATTTTGAAGTCATCTGCCACCACTTCTTGGGCCTTCTGTGTTGCCCCACTTGGGTCCTAGTGCCCCCGATCCCCCTCCAATCCCACTGAAAGCAAAGCAGAAGCTGGAGGAGAGGAGAGGAGAGGAGGGGAGAGGGAAATGCCTATCGGGTGCACAGGTGAGCAGCAGGAGGGGAGGGAGATGATGGCCACTAACCTGGATAGCTTTAAAAGGGGCTTGGACAGATTTATGAAGGAGAAGTCGATCTATGGCTACCAATCTTGATCCTCCTTGATCTGAGATTGCAAATGCCTTAACAGTCCAGGTGCTCGAGAGCAACAGCCACAGAAGGCCATTGCTTTCACATCCTGCATGTGAGCTCCCAAAGGCACCTGGTGGGCCACTGCGAGTAGCAGAGAGCTGGACTAGATGGACTCTGGTCTGATCCAGCTGGTTTGTTCTTATGTTCTTATGGCCGGCAGGGGAGACCAAGTGCCTCAGTGGTCATGTGGCTTGGTGGGCAAGTGGACGTGCCGTCTTGGGCAATGGGGAGAAGAGCAGAGAATTCAAAAGGCTCCCCTCACTCTTCTGATCTCTCCCTCCCTCAAAAGAGAAATCCAACTTGGTTTTTTTTTTTCTCAGAGGAGAAAAAGGATCTCCACCTGATACCCTCTATCTGGCCTCATCAACCATGAGACTGAACCTCTGTCTGCTTTTCATCTGCACAAGACAATGGGAGTTTGACCCAGGACATAGCCAAGGAAGGAGGGAGAGACACAATCATGGAAAAGCAACAGGTGAGTGAGGGGGGAAAAGGGGTGGGCAGGCTGTAGAAGCTGCGGGAACGGAGGAAAACAGGCAGGTGAGCAAAGGGGGAGGCAGATGTTGAAGTGGACACTTATTCTTGTTGAATTGCACCTTGTTCACATCTACCCACTTTTCCAGATGATCAAGACCGATACAGAACAAAGAGATAATGAAGAATAGAAACCTGAATCACTGGCATGAAAACCTACATCATCACATCCATCTCTCTTTAACACTGCATTAAGCCACAGACAATTTACAAGGATGTGACTTACTTCTCGGTCCAACATGGCTGGCGACACGACCGTGACAATGTCTCCTTTTTCTGGGTCAATATAGAACATGTTCGGTGAAGGCTTGTCGGGGGTTTGCTTAAGGATATTGTACCGCAGCAGGGCGTTGTCCGTTGCGGGGTCATCGGCATCGAATGCAGTCACTCTCATCACAGTGCTTCCTGGGGGGAAGAAAAATGACACAAAACCACCATTAAGGGTGATTTGACCAGATCATAATTCAGTCTCTGGCTAAAACAAGGAGATGAATCCAAAAATCACCCACTGAAGTACACAAAAAGCAAAACCCAAGAGCTGATAATAGACTCTGTCTCCAAGACAATGAGAGAGCCGATGGCTCGAAATTTCAATCTGATATCCTAAAGTCAAGAAAAATAACATTTATTCCCGATACCTCACTGATCGCCCCAATGCCACCTTAAGAAAGGCATTTACTAGCCTTCATTTTCAATCCTTTCCCACTGAATATCTCCATGGTAGATATCGGAAGCTTCAAGGGGACCAGTGTATCTTTGACCTTGTGTCTTTGGCCAGGCGGAATATTTAGCCCACTATGTCTTATGGTGCCCCCTATATGATATTGTTTGAGGTAAACATCTCAACTAGATCGTATCTGAAATTACAGGTTTGAAAAAGACATAGGCTGCAATTTTTATTGGCTGATGTTTTTCCTAAGGTCACCTTTAAGACTTTTTATTTTCTTAGCAACCACTTTAAGGAGGAAACTAGTTGCAGGCCAAAATTTCAAAGCTACATTATAAATGTAACCTGTGGAGTTTGAATCTGACCACTTTACATTGATATGTTGGTAGAGGTATACATTGATATGTATGTAGGGGATTGCATGGCTTCATGTTATTTTATGTGATGGTGATGGGCTATGGCAGTGATGGCGAACCTATGGCACGGGTGCCAGAGGTGGCACTTGGAGCCCTCTCTGTGGGCACGCACAGAGTTCATCATGTGGGGGGGAAATCGCCTCCCTCCCCCCACATACATATCTAGGCTGGTCTGGACTGCAGGGCTCGATTATTAGCATTAAACCTAAAACCTAGTTTTGAGGAAGCAGTATAGGTAACCCTGTTAAGCGTTGTTAAACCCCACTGATTTTCATGCAAAGAACTAAAGCCCGATCCTTTACCTGGGAGTGAGCTCGGTTGCTGGCAATGTGGCTTGCTTCTGTGTAAACCCTCCTAGGGTCATGATTCACCCGTTCAAAGAGTTGCATGGTTGCCTCAAAGCAAAGCCAACAACTACCACCAAGCTTACTCCCGAGTAATGCACGCCTCAGAGCCAACCATTTTTTTCTAAACGAAAACCTCAGTATTCAGGTTAAATTGCCATGTTGGCACTTTGCGATAAATAAGTGGGTTTTGGGATGCAGTTTGGGCACTCGGTCTCAAAAAGGTTCGCCATCACTGGGCTATGGTTTACAATAAACTATACTACTACTACTCACCACTACTACTAATAGACTCTTCATTTTCTGTCCTTAACCACCATTTTAAACTACAAGGACTACAAGGATAGCAGACATTGAGAAAGCACAAACCCAGAAAAAAAGAGACTTTCCAATATTCAAGTGTACACATTTTCCAGGATTAAGGAATCTCTGAAAATGCACATCCACGAAGTCTTCGTTCATTTCCCCTAGTGCAAGTTTATGATGTTCTTTATGCAATATACTTTAAATTTCACATTGGAGACTATACATCTTGAGATTCTTTAATAGTAAAAATATATCCCATTAGAGCATCCCAAAACGGAATCTAATCATTCTTAAAACTACTTTCCTCTTTCCCGAAACATATTGATTTTTTGGCCATCATTCTTGCATGCACATAATTTATAATTTTATTCATAACATCTAAGTCCCAAATTTAACAGCCGTTCTTTCATAACGAACATTTATAATCCTCCAATCTTTAGCATAAATCTTTTCATGTGCCACTAATACAAAACAATCCTTTCCAATTTAAATTTATATTATGATCCGGAACACTATTAATTCAACCTTTAATAATATTATATCAAACATAGATTTTATTTGTGATAAAGACTGCTTTGCTTTTTTTAAAAAAAAAGATCTTTCAGAAATACATAGATTTTTTTCTGCTAGCTGTATTGCTATCACATTTCATTACAGTTTCCATGAATGTTTTGATTAAATTGTACATCATACATGCTATTCTGACATCCCATCCATCCGCTGATCTGTGAATCACAGTTTTATCCCACCATTTTTTCACAGAGCTTTGATCAATAAATATTTATTTATGTATTTGTATGTATGTATGTATTTGTATGTATGTATGTATGTATGTATGTATGTATGAACGTAACTTAACTTAATCCAACTAACGGAACGAACGTAATCCAGTAATCGAACTTAAATCTTAAACTTAACGGTGAATCCAACGAACGAACGAACGCATTTCTACCCTGCCCTATACATAAAGGTCTCAGGGTAGGTTACAACACAAGATAATTGTCAAAATACATAATAACAATTACAATGTATTACACTATAACAATAAAAGTTAGTTAAAATCCTTAAAACCTATTAAAATCCATAAAACCCAGTTTTACATTTATTTATTTATCTATACAGTTCTTTGCTCCTCCATTTAGACTCTTCCAACAACTCTGTGGGGTAGATTAACCTTAGAAAGATAGTAACTGGCAAATGTAAGCTTCAGTACTAGAAGGAATTCGAACCCACACAACTCCATGTCTGCTGATAGACTAACAGCAGTGGTCTTCAACCTCTCTAGACTGGACATCCACACAGCAGAGGCTGGATCTGAGGGAGATGCTTCAGCTACATATTCTGCACTCATGGGGGGGCAGGGTAGACCAAATGACCTTTTAGATGCCTTCCAATTCCAAAACAAGTTAAGGGCCAGAAAACATAGCATGGTAAAGAACAGGCACCCTGACCTGGATGGGATAGGGTAGCCCGATCTTGTCAGCTCTTGGGAGCTAAGGTTGGTTCTGGTTAGTAATTGGATGAGAGACCACCAAGGAAGTCCAGAGTTGCTGCGCAGAGACAGGCAGTGGCAAACCACCTCTGACCATCTCTTGCCTTGGAAACTGTATGGCAGGGGTCTTCAAACTATGGCCCTCCAGATGTTCATAGACTGCAGTTCCCATGAGCCCTACCACTTGGCCATGCTGGCAGGGACTGATGGGAATTGTAGTCTACGAACATCTGGAGGGCCATAGTTTGAAGACCCCTGCTGTACGGGGTCACCTTAAGTCTCTATTTAGATGGAGACCACCACAGAAGTCCATGGTTAACACACATAGACAGACAATGGCAAACCACCTCTGAACATCTCTTGCCTTGGAAACTGTACGGGGTCACCTTAAGTCTCTATTTAGATGGAGACCACCAAAGAAGTCCAGGTTAACACACATAGAAAGACAATGGCAAACTATCTCTGTTCATCTCTTCCCTTGCCATGTCAGTTGCAACTCGATGGCACTGTCCACCATCAAGGAACAAACCGAAAGTCAGAGTTATGGAGGAATGCTCTCCACTGACGAGTGGTGAATGGTGCATGTGTACAAAGAGAAGCAGGAGTCAGGGTCCTCTTGTTTTCTGCACGTGTGGACCAGGAGCAGGTGCTTTCACAAGGTAGCAAAATGGCATGGATCTAAATGCCAGCGCCTCTGAAGCTCCCATCACAGTATCTCAGACAAAGAGTCCCCTGTAAGTGTCTCATACAACTCACCAGAACAACATCAGCACAGTGAGATGCATTCTGGGTGGCTACCCCCCAGTGATATAGTTAGGATACACAGCAGCGGGGGCAGCCCAAGATACACCGGCAAAGAACTTTGTCCTCAGTCAACCATTCACTTCTATAAACTCAATTAGACGGTTTTAATGAATTTTCCATACCCACCTCATTAGGCATATTGTTCTGCTGCCTGAGCATCTCCCATTGTGAGGAAGTTGTAATTGCAAAAGCCGGGGATTATTAACACTGAACGGCATCAGGCTGCCCCATCCCCTCCAAACTAGCAGTTCAATTTGCTTGAACTGGCTTCGTGCTCACTTGCTGTTTCCATCCCCCCAAACTCCTCTTTTGTGTTTCTTTAATGCACCGCAAAACTGCTGAATCTATGAAATCTCTACGACGCTTGGATATTTATGGGACATTCTGAAAGGTCTGTTTAGAGAACATGAACACATGAAGCTGCCGTATACTGAATCAGACCGCCTGTGCATCAAGATCAGTACTGTCTGTTCAGGTTAGCAGCAGCTTTCCAGGGTCTCAGCTAGAAGTCATAGAATCATAGAGTTGGAAGAGACCCCAAGGGCCATCAAGTCCAACTCACTGCAATGCAAGAACACAGAATCGAAGCACTCCTGACAGACGGCCATCCAGCCTCTCTTTAAAAACCTCCAAAGAAGGAGACTCCACCACACTCCGAGGCAGTGAATTCCACTGTCAAACAACCCTTACTGTCAGAAGTTTTCCTGATGTTTAGGTGGAATCTCTTTTCCTTCACCTTGAACCTGTTACTCCTGGTCCTAGTCCCTGGAGCATTCAGAAAACAAGCTTGCTCCCTCACCAACATGACATCCCTTCCAATATCTAAACATGGCTATCATGTCACCTCTTAACCTTCCCTTCACCAAACAAACATCCTCAGCTCCCTAAGTCACAACACAACACAAGCCTTTATTGGCATATAAAACAGGACAAAATTTTAAAACAAAACAAGGTTAAGAAATACAGTTAAAATTACTAATTTCCAGTATAAAATTTGCAACAGTTTCACAAAAGAGCACATCAGAGCTGTTCAGGAGATTGGGTATCTTATAACACTCATGCCACTGAGAACATTGCAAGAAAATGGAATTCATGTATTTCGTGCGTATCTTATTGTATTTAGGGCATAGAAACAAAGAATGGTCAAGTGTTTCAACCGTAGTCATATCACATGAACAAACTCTTTTAGAACGTTCCATATTCTTAAATCTTCCCTCCAGCAGAGCTGATGGCAGCACATTACATCTTGCAGTAGCCAAGGCTCTCCTCTGGGTGGGATTAATCAGCAGACGAAGATATGCTGTTATAATTCCACGCTCGCATGGGATTAATAATGTAGTCGGAGAACAGGTTGTCTTGGCAGCACGAGTCAAATTATGAAAATCAAGATCCAAGAGCCTATTCTTAACTAGTCTGAAGGCTTCCACCTTTGTGAGCATAAGGAGTGATTCCAAGGGGAAACCAATAGCTCCCTAAGTCTCTCTTCGCAGGGAATGGATTCCAGACCTTTGACCATTTTAGTTGCCCTCCTCTGGACCCGTCCTTTGCTTCAGCTACTGCCTGGTCCTTTAACTGGAGATGCTGGGGATTGAACCAGGGACCTTTTTCATTCCAAGCAGATGTGATCCCATGCATGTGTTGGTTTTCTCTTTTTTGTTTTTAGGGGGATGTCTGCAAAGCTATGATTAGAGAAGCTGCAACATGCGCACATTTGTGTTGAGACAGCTTTGCAGACATCCCCCTCAAAACAAAACAAAAAGAGAAAAACGACACGTGCGCTGGATTGCTAGGCTAAACAAACTTTATTCATCTACTTTTTACAGTGAAATAGCAAATGGCTGGCTACAAGCAGAGGAAACCTCCGTTGTGCATCTTGCTGGAGAGCCGGCTGCAGTACACAAAATGGCAGGCACCACTTTGAAATTGGTAAGAGCTCCATGCAGCTGGCAGGAAAACAGATCGGTTTGGGCTGGCGACACTTGTGCTCTTCGATGCTGTGGGAACACAACATTCCAAAACAGATCTTTTTATAATGTCCCAAAGATTTTATATTCATGCTGTGCGGAATCCACCCATATTAGCCCTGGACAGGGTAAAAACTAGGTAGCTTGAAGAAAATAAGTATTTTTGGATGTACACTCACTTTGCTATGTGAATAGTAGCAGTCTGAAATATTTTGTGGCCTTATTTTTCCTCCCATGGATATGATTTGGCACCTCTTGCAGGAATAAAAAAAAGGATATTTATTTTGAAGAGGAGGGAAAATTGCCCTTGATTAGCAAAGCTCAAGAGGATTTTCAAACGTTCCTTTAGCCTGCTTGAAATTATCTGCTAAGGAGATGTGATTTGAAGTGAGCCATTCTCATTCAAGCTTTCAGAGCCTAAAATTTTGAACGTGCATTAAAAAACCGAGCAAGCGTCCACATGTATCTAGTTCTGAGGATGTTTTCAGTTTCATCTCCCATATTAGACAGAAAAGGGAAAGAGAAATGTGAAAAAGAAAGTTAGAATAACCAAACAACACAATAATCATCACGATAAAACCTGACTAGGTGGATACCATTCTGGACTTTAGGGTGCTGATTTCAGCTTGACTACATACTTCTAGAAATCAGTGGTACCCAGTAAGGTGATGGATAATGAGTTCAGGATAAAGGAAATTCTTCTTTGATTGACAAATAATCGAATTGTGGAGCTGCTGCCAGCGGATGTCGTGATGGCCATAAGCATAAATTACATTAAAAGAAGAAGAGTTTGGATTTATATCCCACCTTTCTCTCCTTTAAGGAGACTCATGGTGGCTTACAAGCTCCTTTCCCCTCTTCTCCCCACAACAGACACCTTGTGAGGCAGGTGGGGCTGAGAGAGTTCTGAAAAAAAACTGTGACTAGACCCACGTCACCCAACAGGAATGTAGGAGTGTGGAAACACATCTGGTTCACCAGATAAGCCTCTGCCCCTCAGGTGGAGTAGTGGGGAATCAAACCCAGTTCTCCAGATTAGAATCCACCTGCTCTTAACCACTACACCACGCTGGCTGTTTGGTCATTCTAACTTTCTTTTTCATGTTTCTCTTTCCCTTTTCTGTCCTGGTCTATGACTAATATGGGAAATGAAACTGAAAACAGGGTGGTTTGAGGATCATCAGGGGCTATTAGCCATGGTGACTGAAGGCAGTCTCCATCCACAGAGGCAGCAAACCTCTAAATACCAATATCGTAAACGTTCTATATTATTAGCCACCTTACTGGTCCTTGTAAGAACAGAAAGGTGGGATGCCAGTTTTGTAAATGAGGATGATGATAGGATACAGCAGCATGGAAATCTTTGTTTGTGCCTTTTTTTTAGGCCACTGTAGGAAACATTATGTTAGACAGACCCAGTCTGATCCATCAAGGCTCTTCTTCTGTTCTCAGCTGCCATATTATTCGTGATACGATAGCAGTATTTTCTCCAAAAGGAGAATGTTTGTTTGTCTCCTGATAGAAAAAAAAGTGAAGGGTTGCTCTTCGGAACAGGGGCCCTTTCCGCACAGGCCTCCGGGCGCCCTCACACCGGCAAGAATTCTGCCAGCGTGGGGGTGGAGGCCATTCGCACACAAGCGTGCGAGCGGCCCCAGCAGAGGTTTCCATGCAGGAGAGGCGGCTCAAGATGGAGTCGTTGCCTCTTCCCCGTCCCTCTCTTACGCACCTCATAGCGGCCGCCGCCCTGCTGTCCTCCTAAGCTTCGCCCACACTGCCCTCCGCTGACCTCCAGGGGTCGGAGGCGTGACAGCGTGGGCGGGAATTTTAGGAAGACAGCAGGGCGGATGACAGCGACGAGGTAAGTAAGAGAGGGATTGAAACAGTTGTATTCCGGCGGTGCTGTTCGGCATCATTTACCGAGTACACGCTGTTCACTCAAAAAACTACCCCTTTAAATGGTGTGTTTTTGAGGACGGCCCGACGCCATCCTGAGGGAGTGGGGAAAGGAGCCAGGTCGGCGCTGCTGCATTTCAGCAGCGCCGGGGCTTGTAAATAACGGCAGCCTGGGGAAGCGCGTTGTCATTCCTTGGTGCTTCAAATCGCTTTTGGCCAGTGCAGAAAGGGCCAGGGTTAATGGTGACAATAAAAATGCTCACTGCGTTGACCTAGCACTCAACAACAGCAATCTCTTCTGTTCTAGTATGCATAAAATACTGTCTTAGGGGAGGGTGAAAATACACAAGTTTTTCCTATGATTCCTCCATTGTAATTACTGGTATTTCCCTTGTAGGGGTAATGGTACCCCGTAGCATTCATTTTATAGATCTTCCCTACCTTGTTTATTCTCTCTCTCTCTCTCTCTCTCTCAAAATTACAGAAGGAGTCATAAATCAAAAATGACAGAATTAGAAAAGAGGAAAAAAAACAACAATTACAAATATCAATCTGCAAATTAAGAACAGATTTCCAAAATTAATGAAGGGTCTCCAAATGGCAACACACACCAGTTCTGACTGTCTTCCATCCTGCAGACAGACATATTCTGTTAATTTAGCCAATTTCACAATATGCTAAAAAAAGTTTCTTTTTAAACTCATTCGTTAATAGAAATATTTTTGGCAACACACCAGATCGTAGCAATAATCATTTGTGCGGCTGTCAGCAATCATAGGATATCTTCATTTGGAAGTTATATTTTGTACAAGCCCTAGCAATGCTGATTAGAGGCTGGGGGTGCTGATAATCACATCTCCAATTTCATTTAAAACCTTCATCCAAAAAGGAGAGACAACTATAAATGCATAAATGATTTGTTGAATTCTGCTCAAATTTCTAACATAGATGCAAAATATCTTTATATGTTGTCCATATAACTAAAACTGACATATCTACATCTAATATTATATCGATATCTAATAATCCTGTGGAAACCTGAATCTGAAGATTGGGACTATACCAAAGCTGAACAGATTTTTCTGCAAACTTGGAGTACTCCCCAGGATTACAGAAAAGTCTAATTTTTTTAAAAAAAATGTATATTGGGGGTTTAAATTTCCCCTCATTTTTTTTAAAGTTCCAGGCATTGGTGCTGCTGCGGCAGATATGAAGAATGGCTCCATTCCCAGTTGTAGTAGCGACAGATATTGAGAAAATTCCAGGTGTGGCCGCAGTGGCAACACACAGTGGGAGAAACTCTGGACCAGCTCAGTATGGCAGAACCCTCTGGGAGTCACTTTGGGCCAGGTTGCTGTGGTGGAGGATGCAGGGATGATGGGTTTCAATTGATACATATCCAAAGAGATTCTTAACTGGGTTTCACTTGATATATATTCAAAGAGATTCTAACTTTATTTTGCGCAATGGCAGGGAAGGGTTACATGGAGATAAAACAATAGCAAGCTATACTTCTCTATTACATAGTTACAGTAAAAGACGACAGTGAGCAGCAGTGGCGGAGTGGCTAAGAGCAGTGGTTAAGAGCAGGTGAACTCTGGAGGAACTGGGTTTGATTCCCAGCTCTGCTGCTTGAGTTGTGGAGGCTTATCTGGTGAACTAGATTAGCTTGTGCACTCCCATACACGCCAGCTGGGTGACCTTGGGCTAGTCACAGCTTTTCGGAGCTCTCTCAGCCCCACCCACCTCACAGGGTGTTTGTTGGGGGAGGGAAGGGAATGGAGATTGTAAGCCCCTTTGGGTCTCCTACAGGAGAGAAAGGGGGGATATAAATCCAAACTCTCCTCCTCCTCCTCCTCCTCCTCCTCCTCCTCCTCCTCCTCCTCCTCCTTCTTCTTCTTCTTCTTCTTCCTCTTCTTCTTCTTCCAGCTAATTTGCTAACTTGTCTCGTGGCTTTCTCTAGTGTGTCATCTAACAAAGAACATAGAGTTAACTTTATAACCTCAGCTACATGACCACTAGCATGTAACTAAGGTCTGACTGACTGACCAATAGCTAATCAGTAGAGCAGGTCATAAAACAGTGCCCTCACTAGCTTGTTTACATACAGACAGTTAACCCTTAAGTAACTGGATTGTGACAGACACTTGCAAATACCAACAAGGGAGCTGCTCCGGGTTTGGGGCAGCTGCCAGACACTGCTGTGGTTGCCACTGGGCTTAAGGTGGTTGGTGGGACCTGAAATTGATCTCCAGATGATAGAAATCAGTTCCCCTGGAGAAAATGGCTGATTCGAAGGGTGGACTCAATGGCATTATACTCTGCTGAGGTCATTTCCCCCCCCCCCAACCTTGCCTCTGAAGACTTCACCCCCAAATCTCTATGGCCCCTTCCGCACACGCAAAATAATGCGTTTTCAAACCACTTTCACAACTGTTTGCAAGTGGATTTTGCCATTCCTCACAGCTTCAAAGAGCACTGAAAGCAGTTTGAAAGTGCATTACTCTGCATGTGCGGAATGAGCCTATGAATTTCCCAACCAGGAGTTGGCAACCCTAAAGAGAAGAGGAAACAGGAAAAGGGGAAAGTCTACGGAGGTTTTCCGGAAAGGGAAAGAGGGAACAGTGTGGGAGGTGAAAATGGGATTCCTCCCAGATGTCTTTGTGGGTTTCTACTTGTTTTATCTACAGTATAAGGTGTTAAACAGCACATATACATAACGTTATAAAAGTTTCACTTCTGCTCTGATGACTTCTCCCCCTTAAAAGGTAATAAGATAAAGGGGAAAAAATGAATTTGGATCTGTGCTTCAGTAGCTGGATTCATATTTCAAAAAAGGATCTACAGCTTAGAATTCATCCAAATGTATTAAATTGAAGATGCATAAATCCCTGGCATCACTCCATCATAAAGTTTTATTCCTTATAAAAGATTCATTTCCCAGGACTCATAAACTGAATATTTCTAATTTGCTGTCATTTTATAAACACTTCAGTTCCTGGCATTGCTCAACTGCAGCTGGGTTCTCAGTTGCCAAACAACAGTTTGCAAAATGATTGTGTTAAACAATACAGACACACACACCCCAAAAGGAGGAGAAAGTGAATACGCACCATCAGCAGAACTTCCATAGTTCTGACGGATATTGAAGATAATTCTCTTGTGTTATCTCTGAGGGCGTAATAAATATGGAACTCTATCTCAATTATCTCAATTTGGGCACTATATTGTAAAGGAATATGTGAAACCAGCCCCTGTTTCCATACAATTTGCCATGTGTTTCCAGATCTCCCAAGAAAAGTCTACAGAGAGTCTTGAATACCTTCATTTTGTCAAAGATATTCTGTGAATTATACCATTTAAAAAACACAACCACCACCGAAAGAACAGCCACACAAACAGATGTGTCTTATGTGTCAACACTTTCTCAATGACATTTCACGGGCACACAGGGATATGCAATATTGTTGGTTTCAAGTGTCACATTTTACATTTTCAGCACAAAATGACACACTGAGGCCCTTTCCCCACTTACTGTTTGCTGCGCGCTACTCTGCCCAAATAGCGCGGGGTCCAGCGGCGCTCCCCACGTGTCCGGGCGGCGACAACACAGCCACCCCGACTCTGCCGCTCTCCCGCCCCCTCAGCGAGAGTCATTTCTGGCGCTGATAAAACGGCACCTTTCATGACCCCACGCAGAGAGGAGGGCAGTGGGGAACACGACCCCGCGCCAGAAATGACCCGCGCTGCGGGTAGCGCGCCGCAAACAGTAAGTGGGGAAAGGCCCTGACAGTACAGTCCTACTGCAGAGCTGAATTCCATGGGCTCAAGCGGGAGTGATTCTGTGTAGGACAGAACTGTTCAGCCTCCTCACAACATCTGCAGAAAGCAGCAATGAAACACCCCACACAAACACACACACTTCTCCAGCAACCCTAGACATTTCCCTTCCTGTGATCCTGACAAGGGACCTCAAAGGTCTTGTGAGTTTCGCTGCTGCCAGCAAACAGCCACTACGCGACAAAGGAGGAGACATAGCTTGCCACTTTCCTGACCGCCCTTTGTGCACAAATGCCACAAGTTTGTGCAAGACGTTGCCTGTACAGTGTCAAGCCCTGGAGCCGCACCAGTAACGAATGCAGTGATTTCATTCAAAGGTCTTTATTGACAGACGACAGCATGGCCACAGAAAAAGCCAGATCTATAGACTGGTTTCCCAAGCACCCTTTTTATGCCCACCAATGTGCCTCCCTTCCTTTCATCCCCCGCCCCCACCCAGAGATAACAAAGCAAAGCATTACAGAACAGGAATGTGAAAGCTGTTAGTTCTCAAAGCCACAGGAAGGGCTATCCGTTCAACTGGTGCTTGGGCGCAATCTACATTACTACAAGTTACAAAGCACAAAAACAGCAGGAAAACAAAAGTAGAGAAAACCCATTACCATGACAAAAACCAGAACCCCGTTTGATGTCAGGTGTCCCATCTGACATACAACCACCTCTATTTTACATCTGTTCAGCGTGTGCAAGTGTTTGCACATCCAGCCCAGTATTCTGTCTGTTCATCCATCCATTATTCCATCTATCCATCTGGCCATCAAAACTAAAAGGATCTCACTCATCAAGTAATGGAAGGGACCTTTCTTTGACTGAGCCTATCAATAGCCACCACCAGGCAGACTATTTAATATTGGGCTAACAAATGTCTGACTCAGCATAAGGCAGTTCTATATAAAGATAGTGTAACTAACATACTATAGACCATGGCTTAGAGGTAGAACAGACAGCTTGCATACCAGAGGGCCTGGATTTCACCCTGGCATCTCCAGTTGATGATGATGAAGGAGGAGGAGAAGAGATGTTTTGTATTTATACCCCACCTTTCTTTCCTGCAAGGAGACTCAAGGTGGCTTGCAAACTCCTTTCCCTTCCTCTCCCCACAACAGACACCTCATGAGGCAGGTGGGGCTGAGAGAGTTCTGAAGACCTGTGACAAGCCCAAGGTCACCCAGCAGGAATGTAGGAGTGTAGAAATACATCTGGTGCACCAGATAAGCCTCCGCCACTCAGGCAGAGGAGTGGGGAATCAAACCTGGTTCTCCAGATTAGAATCCACCTGCTCTTAACCACTACACATTCTCAAGTAGCAGGGGTTGGGAAATGCCCTTCTCTGCCTGTCTGCCTGGGGAGCTGCTTCCAGTCATTGTCAGTACTGAGCTAGGGGGACCTAGTATCAGGATTGGCTGTGGTTCAGTCAAACAACACAAGCAGAAGGAGCCAGATTGAATATTCAGCATCCCCAGTCAATGGGCCTGGAGAGCTGTTGGCAGTCAGAGTAGACAATATTGAGCTAGGACGGTGGACCTAGAGCAGTGATGGTGAACCTATGGCACGGGTGCCAGAGGCGGCACTCGGAGCCCTCTCTGTGGGCATGTGCACACAGAGTTCATCATGTGAAGGGGGCAGAAAATCACCCCCCCACACACACAAACACACACACATCTAGGCTGGCCTGGGTCACTGAGCACGATGTGCGCGCACCTCAGTGAGCAGGGAGGACTTGGCTGGTGGGCCTGGTGCCTGTGCTCCGGGTGGCTGCTGCTCGAGGGGGGGGGGCGCAGAGGAGGCAGAGATGCTAGAGGGGCGCAGAGTGGTGCACTTGGGACTTGCTGGAGGCTAGAGCAGGCTGCCCCTGCTTGAGCCTATGGGGCAGAGGAAGAGGGAGCCAACCAGTTTTTTCTAAACTAAAACCTCAGCATTCAGGTTAAATTGCCGGGTTGGCACTTTGAGATAAATAAGTGGGGTTTGGGTTGCAATTTGGGCACTCGGTCTCAAAAAGGTTTGCCATCACTGACCTAGAGATTCAAAAGAAGGCAGCCTTATTTAGAGGAGTGGCCATGGTTCAGTCATGGAACACAAGCAGAAGGAAGCGGGCTTAGTGTCTGACATCCCTAAGCAATGGGTCTGGAGAGCTGCTGTCATCAGAGTTGACAATACTGATGCAGGTGGACCAAGGAGCTGACTCAATAGGAAACAGTTATGGTGTTGATATGCATACCATTACTCACACTTGTTTCCTCTTTTGCTGTAGGATTCTCCTCCTCCCACCCAGAATACAGCAGGCAGAGGAAGTAAACTTAAACAGCCTGCAAATGACGAAAAGAACTTCTAATTTATTGTGATCAAAATAAATCAACTTTGGGGAGGGGGACGCAGAATGGCGAAGGGTGGGCTGTTGGCCGCTCTAATGCATCATAACTAATTACATGTTTGACTGTCAATTTGTGCTTTAAAGAGAAAGAGAGGGGGTGAGGGAGAGAAAAGAAACAAGCCCCGGGGAAGCCAAAACAAATATAAGAAGAAAGATCTATTATTTCTCCAATCAAGCACATTTGAATTGCAGCTGCAAATATTAACTTATGGCAGTTATTAAACTTGGAGGCCTTGCTCAATAAGGGGATGTTTAGGGAGAATTAATGAGTTCACTCTATTTTTTGTTCTGCTTTAGAACACTGGAGTGTTTTTTGCAGGGCTGTAATTTTTTAACCTCTAAACTCTTTTTTCTAATGTGTGTTCATATGGGTGCCTAATGCAAGGATCTTGAAGCCGCTTTTCAGAATTCATCACAGCCAATATTCTAGGAAGCCATACTAGCAAGATCAGCAAACCTTGATAGCTAAGAAGAAGAGGTTGGATTTATACCCCACTTTTCTCAACCATAAGGAGTCTCAAAGTGGCTTACAAATACCTTCCTTTCCTCCGCCCACATTGGACACCTTGTGAGGTAGGTGGGGCTGGGAGAGTTCAGAGAAAATTGTGACTGGCTAAAGGTCATCTGACAGGCTTGATGGGTAGAAATCCCCCCCCCCCGCATGACCCAAGTGAATGATGCCTGGGTCATCTGCCCCCTCTTGCTGCCTTAGATCAGGCTGACCAGACGTCCCGCTTTTGGCGGGACAGTCCCGCCTTCAAACAATTTGTCCCGTGTCCCGCGGGTTATTTCAATTGTCCCGATTTTTGGGAGGCTGCCGCACTGCCTTCTGGGGCATAAGGCAGTCTGGCAGCCTCTGCATCAGGACAATTACATCTTTCCAGCCAGGACGTCAGACTAAATTAATCCCGCAAAGGGAGCTGACCCGGGAGCTAAGAGAGCGCCCTCCAGTCGATTGGGGGGGGGGCTTTGCCGACCAGCGCGTATGCTTTACCGCCGCAGGAGCACAGCCTGTGGCAGGGCGGGAAATGGCAGCACCCCAGAAGGCAGTGTGTTCCTGCGGCTGTGCGCGCATGCGTGTGGGCGCGGGCGGCCGCTTACCCCCCCCGTCCCGGTTCACAAAGGTGACCATCTGGTCACCTTACCTTAGATACGCCACTGGGCAGCATGTATATCTAATAGTGGAGTGCTTCCCCCTTCTGTGGATACATTAATCCACAGATTGGGGGCACACACTTAAAAGATTTTCCTACAAACTTGGGGGACTCTCTGGGTTCACAAAGAACCCACCCAAAACTGAAATCTTAGAAAAATTACACAGGAGACTTTAAAGCTCCCCCCTCCCAACAAAAAATTGTTCTCTGCACAAGCTCAGAGGATGCACCTATCTCCTACGTGATTGTTGGTGGCTACAGCAGAGTTACAGCACCATGCCAAGCCCAACAAAGAAGTGGGAGGAAGATGAGATCCCCCCCCCCCCACAAACATGAGTCTTGCAGGCCCACCTTTGTACATGTTCTAACAAACACATAAATACAGGGCAGTCAAAGTTTGGAACAAAGTCTGGGACCCTCGTACCTACGGGACCATCTGGCCCTATATGTCCCAATTCGGCCTCTGTGTTGGGCAGAGGCCAATTTGCTGGTGGTCCCCGGCACATCCATGATGTGGCTGGCTTCCACCCAGGCCAGGGCTTTTACGGCCCTGGCCCCTACCTGGTGGAATGCTCTTCTTCCAGCTGTATCCAGGGCCCTCGCCCGGGACCTTAATGGGATTCCACTTTAGGGCCTGTAAGACTGAGCTATTCCGCCGGGCTTTTGGGGAGTCCAGCCGCTGATCCCCCCCTTTAACAGCTGGGGCCCTGCTGTCTCCCCCTAGAGGAGTTTTAGCTGTTAGACGCCATCTGTTGTTTTTGAAATGGCGCCTTAATTTATGGGTGTAGGCGCTGCCTTGTTTTAATGTGGACCAATTACTAAATGCTCGGTGACATCTATTTATTTGCCCTGTTTGTTTTGTTAACATGTTGTGAACTGCCCTGAGGCCCGCCGGGGAGGGCGGTATATAAGATTTAATAATAAATGAAATAAATAGAGTAAATCGAAAAATCAACAAACTGCTTAGGAGATTTACTTGTCTTTATCTGTTTTAAATTTTCACTGAGGCCTTTAGGAAAAGCTTAAAAGCGGACTTCCGGGTTCCGTCGCTATCAGTCCGAAATAACTTTACAAATTACAGGACACTTGGAGTCAGAGGGGATTACCTTTCCGTTGAATGCACTAGTAAAGCATAAAACATGAGCCAAGGGGAGATTTATGGCCAGGTCAAACTGCAGCAATTCCATTGCTCAATCTCAGACAGACTCCCCTTCCCCACTCCAGGGAACTTTATGGGTGCTTTGGTAGGAGAAATTATTCATGGAATTCAGTTGCTTAAGAAATGGAAGTTATGTCATGCTCCTGTCCGTTTCCGCCTGGAGCCAGGCTACCCCGCCAGCTGAGCATGAGCCATATGTTAAAGCCGCTTGAAGATCGAAGTGCCTCAGGAAAGACGGGCAGTAAGATATGAAATGTGCAGGAATCAGGTTGCATTATGGAAAGGGAAGCAGTTGCGATAATGAGGCACGGCCTTCTGGTACCCCGAAAGTACAGAGCTCGCTGCCCAGAGAAAGGAAACAGAAGAACCGAAACTCTTATTCGTAAATAATTAAAAACAATAATAAAGCATCGGAGAGCTCCTGCAATTCAGAGCAGGATGTGACCAGGACAAAAGGAAACATAGTGTTGTTTACCATAACTGTTTGTTCATCTAGTGATCCTCTGTGCAGTCCCGTGTGGGACTGGGCTTGCGCAGGCGACCCGAGAAGCATTTTAGTTAGCTCTAAAAGAGCTTCGGCATCTTGGCACACTTGTGCGGAGTGCTCTGTTTAAGCTACCCCAACCCACGCTTGGCATTTTTGAACAAGCAGAATCTGTTCCACACCATAATCTTCCTCAGCCCCGTCTTGCCTGACCACTCCACTCGGCAGCTTTCTATCTTGAGTCATTTAGCAGTTTCCATCAGAGGAACTGGACACTTCTAGCAGGATTTGCTGTGCCACTCCCCCAAAGCAGGCTGCGATCACTGGCCGTAATTCAAATTTGCTTTCAGACATTTACAGGCTGTTTAAATGCAGATGCAAACTTTATAGTCTAGAACGGCTAAGCATAGAGCTTACGGAAAGAAATATATTAATGTTAAGTTCCTGCTGTATCTTTTGCTCCATATTCAAATAAGCAGGGATTTCTATCCCCTTTCTATTATCATTTCTCTATCTTCCCCTGGCTTTCTTCCCTTTCTAGCTACTTCATGTTCATTGAAATTAAATATACTCTCTCTCTCTCTCTCTCTCTCTCTCTCTCTCACACACACACACACACACACAGAGGCCCTTTCCCCACTTACCTTAAGCCCCGCGCTACTCTCCGCAAGTAGCGCAGGGTCCCACTGCACTCCCCATGTCAGGGGCGGCAATAGTGCAGCCACCCCAACGCTACTGCTCTTGCGCCCACTCAGCGCGCGGCATCCCTGGCGCTGGTGAAAACGGGGATGCCGCGCGCTCAGAGCAGTGCGCAGCGACGGCGGCAGCAGGAGAAGTGGGGAAAGGCCCACACACACACACACACACACACACACACTCAACTGATGTAAATTGAATCTCCCAATGAAAAACAAAAACAGATAAAGTAATTTACCATAAATTATCTTTTAAATGAAGGGCCTTCCCTACAATTGAAGGGCAAAAAAATACACTGGACAATTAAACCAATTTGTTAATTTGTGTTTTTATCCTCCACTTCCACCTCTTTCAGAAGCCATGAGGCATCTTAATTAAAGTCAATGAGAAAAGAAAATAACCATGTTTAAGAAATACCTTTGAAAAGACTCAATTGATTGGCACATTTCGGGATTCTGCCCCCCCCCCCTCCAATTCGTTATTGCCTTGCTCAATTGACAGTCACCTCTGTTCCATTTCTATGGCAAATTTGAGAGGAAAAAAAGTCCCATTTTCTTCCTGCATCCTTCTTGCCAGCATTTTAATTGTTTTTATGCCTTTCTGTTTATTTCAGCTCTGGATTTACTGATGTGTTGTGCTTGATGGTTTTGACTGGGTTTGCTTAGCTTAACTGCTTGTCCAACTATTGGTCTCCTGTGCAGACACACATTCCTCCCACCCTCCCCACTGCGGGTTGTCATCAAGTGAAAAAGGTGGCTCCCATTGGTGGTGAAAAGCGACCTGCAGGGAGAGTGTGCTCCTCCCCCCCCCAGGTCACATGACCCTGGACAGGAAAGTCCATTGGCCCAGGCATGTGACTGTGGGAAGGGAAGCACTTGTTATATGGCTAAAAAGTTCTTTCAAAGCTCACTTAGTAAACCTTTGTGACTGGACTGCACAGAGGACCACTAGATGAGAAAACAGTTATGGTAAGCAACACTGTTTTTACCAGGTAGTTTAAATTTAAGTATTTATTTGTGGTCAACAACGAGAATAAGAACCCATCTTATCAGGTATGTAACCTACCCCCTTTATATGAGCTGGGGAAAGCCACACTTATCCCCTCCTACTTCCTAAAAGCATTTCATGTAAAATAGAATGGTCTCAGTAGTAATTTCAAGAGATCTCCAGACCTCACCAGGTTGGCAACTCTGCGGATCTGAGGTTTTGGGCATGTTTAGATTTCAATTTGGTCTCCATTATCTACTCTTTTCACCCTAGTTAATATCAGTTTACTCTACCTTATTTCCCCTTTTTTGTCTATTTATCATCCATCTGGAATCACAGCCCGACTGGAGCAACTGCTTCCGTATCCTCAAATTTGGCTTCTTGTTTTCACATTTGTTTTTAAAACCACCTTCCCTCAATAATCTGTCCACCCCTCCCACACACAAATATGAGCCTGATTGTATCACTTTGCCACATTTCCCCCTTTTTAAATATTCATTTCGCATCCTGCAACTTCAAGGACTCGGTTTGAACAAGTTATTTTCGCAGGCGTCGTGTGTGTTTCACACTCCTGATACAGCTGAAGTATTTACCGAGTCTGAACCGTTGGTGTCTTCAAAACAATTTAAAAAATCTATCAAGGATACTTGTGGACCAAGATATCAGTATGCAGATTTTTTCCATCCAAACAAACCCTCAACCTTGCAGCTGAGAAAAACTGTTTTTCAAGCTCCATCAGCTGCTGCTGTTCATGTACTTTATTTTTTTTAAAAAATAGATGAATTGTGTGCATTTTGATGTGGACTCAGGCCAATTCAAATAAGAAGAGAACAAGTGCCTGGGCTTTGCATTGCTTAGATATAGAACTTTTGGGAAGAGGGGGAGCAAAGTTCTCATGGGCTTGAAGAATGGCAGCAGCTTTGGAAAAGATCCTACAAAGAAGGTTACCAACCTTCAAGTGACACCCTAGAGATCTCTTAGAATTACAACTGCTCTTCAGAATACATAGGTTGTTTATGCATGGGGAGTTTACCTCACAGCTGTGTGCTTCGCGGTGGGCTTTCCCCATGGTTTCCTGTGTCAATGGGTTTCTCACACTGTGAAGTGAACACAGCTGAGCTGAGCCTGCTCTCCACTTCCTTGTTCTATCTGCACAGGGAAAACCTCCTGTTGTGTGGATGGAGAAAGCCGGGAGGAATGAGGCAACCTGAAGAAAACTAATTCCCTTCGCTTTCACTGTGAAAGGGGAAAGTCCCATTTGCCAGACTTCAAAAACCTCAGGGTTTCTCTGATCTGTGGCACAGTGAGTTTGGAAGGGGAAAAACAGATGCACAACCAAGAATCTGACCTGAAGGAAATGTAGCTCACTGTGGTGCAAACCACAAGTGCAGAAATTGCCATCGATCAGTTCCCCTGGAGAAAATGGCTTAGGATATCAAGGAACAAGCCCTGAGAAACAATTCCAGCTTTCAGTGTTTCTTGACCTTTAGGAAAAGATTCTGTGTAACTTCTTTCTACAGCGTTCTCCTCTGCAGAGTTCTTTTCTTCCTGGTTCTGTAAGACGGCAAGGCTGACTGGGGGTGGGAGGGAGCTGAAAACTCCCCGTTCCTCTTCCTTGGCAAGGGAGAACATTTATTCCACTTCTTCTTGACATTAAAAAAGTGAAAACTTTCAATATGCCTCCCCTTTAATCTTTGCTTTTAACTCTGGGACCTCGAATCTAGGTCAATCGTGCGCTGTTTCCTCACTCTCATAGGGCTTTCAGTATAGGCTTTTTCATCATTCTCATCGTAGTTCTTTGAACTTCACTTTCTTATTTCATGTTTGTCAGCCCTCCTCCCTCCCCTTGAAATGTTGCCTCAGGAACAGAGGCCCCGACTAGCCCAGACATCAGAGACCTGCAATCTGATCTCCCAAGTCTTCAACGTTTCTTTTCATAGCAACTGAGCGTCTGGGGCAGTGGCAAATGGGATCAGGGGGCTATGACATTAGGGAACAGGAAATATATATATATATTTAAAAAACATATTTCCCCTGCATCATTTTCCTCCTTTTGTTAAAGTTACTGTTTGCCCCAACATGGAAAATATATGGAGATTTGTATAGTGTTCCTGTTGTGGGAAATGGCAGTTTAGGGGCTAACACCTTATAGGGGTCCATTTAGATCAGAAAAGTGACTGCTGCCTTAGACAAGGAAGAAGAAGAAGAAGAAGAAGAAGAAGAAGAAGAAGAAGAAGAAGAAGAAGAAGAAGAAGAAGAAGAAGAAGAAGAAGAAGAAGAAGAAGAAGAAGAAGAAGAAGAAGAAGAAGAAGAAGAAGAAGAGGAGGAGGAGGAGGAGCAGGAGCAGGAGGAGGAGCAGGAGCAGGAGGAGGAGGAGGAGGAGCAGGAGGAGGAGGAGGAGGAGGAGTTTGGATTTATACCCCACCTTCCTCTTCTGTAAGGAGACTCAAAGCAGCTTACAAACTGAAAGCACAGTTTGAGAAATCTGGCGTAGTTCCTCAGATCAGATATCTATGTAAAATGACACCACTCAAATGGAAAAGATGGCGGAGAAGCAATTGACATGCACAATTCCAATCAGGCTGATAATTGGATGAAATGGAAGGAGAAAAATGCAACTTAATCGCCTATGTCATGAAGTTACCTGTACAGGGGAAGTGGTGCTCGAGGCAACCGTGAAAAGGGCGACGTGGTTTTTAATCATGCACATTAATTTGGAGAGGATTACTTTTGAAGAAATCAATAAAGTGGTGTATGCAATCTTTCACCCATAAAAGAGTCGTGACAAGTCCTAGTCATCTGCGGCTCTTGGATTTCCCTCCCGATGTTTTAGTAGATCGAATTAACAGGATTTGACTCCAAAATCAATATTAGGATGAGATGATAAATTGCAGCCCAGTATTACACCAGTGATCCAAGAAATGGCAGACAGATTCTAAGAGGATGAAGACTCAAATGTGCTCACACTGCTGTTCTTAAATTTGAATAAGAACTTCTCCTGATCCCCCCCCCCCCCCCCCAACAACCCACCCTTCGACACCAGAAGAGGCCAACTCAGGAGCGGAAGTTTCCAACAAGACAGTGGCGAGACATCCTTTGCTTTGCGGCCAAATTTAATAATGGAAGATTAGCGCTCAGCCAATTAAGGATACCACTCAAATTAGGAACTGCAAAATGGGAGAAGGTGAAGTCGTGAAATTCACCAACCATCACCCCTTCTCAAAATGCTATATGTACGTGAAAAATAGATGGTGGTAAATAATATTGTAACATGGAGGGCAGAAAGTGTGTCTTCAGAGAATGGATGAGCTGGGGGTGTAAGAAGAAGAAGAAGATCCTCTGAAGATGCCAGCCACAGATGCAGGTGAAACGTCAGGAGAGAATGCTGCTAGAACACAGCCATACAGCCCGGAAACCACACAGCACCCCAGTGATTCTGGCCGTGAAAGCCTTCGACAATACACAGAAGAAGAAGAGTTTGGATTTATACCCACTTTTCTCTCCTGTAAGAAGACTCAAGGTGGCTTTCAAGTTCCTTTCCCTTCCTCTCCCCACAACAGACACTTTGTGAGTTAGGTGGGGCTGAGAGAACTCCAAAGAACTGTGACTAGCCCAAGGTCACTCAGCATGAATGTAGGGGTGTGGAAACACATCTGGTTCACCAGATAAGCCTCTGCCACTCAGGTGGAGGAGTAGGGAATCAAATCCAGTTCTCCAGATTAAAATCCTCCTGCTCTTAACCACTACACCACACTGGCTCTAAAGGAGAGCTGGTGATCTCATGTTGTACTGAATATTTTTTTGTCACTAAAATAGGGCACTTATTGACTGATTGCAGGTAATTTTTAAATGCAATTAAATGCTTTGGGTTTTTTTGAGGGATGTGGGGCAGGCATCCCTGACATGATGCCCACAGAAATGCAATAAAGGGCCTTCTCTGTGGTTGCTCCTGAGTTCTGTCCCCCTTTCCCCTTAGGAACTCAAGTAGCACACTGATTAATAGTTGTCCAGTAGAGTTCCCAACATTCAGATGCGGTCTGGAGTTTGCTCAACATTGCAACAGATCAGAGGGTGAATTCTGTACCATCACATTCCTGCTGAATTATCCTCTCCTCAAACTCTGCCCTAGAATCTGTCACCAAATAATTGCTCTCTGGTTGGTCTTGTGAAGAGTAGGGAGAATAAAGAACCATTTCCTGAAAGTTGACTGTTTAGATGAGGGGTATTTTTTTGGACGGGGTGGGTGGGTGCGATGCTGTTAATTGTATGTTTGTTTTAGGAATGCTTATAAATTCCTAGGGCTTAAAATTAGATTGCACCGTGGAATGGAATTTGACTGCGTCCCTTTACCTGTCTGTTTCTTTTGTTTGTGGTTGCTTTAATATCTTGGTTTAATTAATTGTTATTTACATTACTGATTTATTTTAATCTCATCAGCTTGCCTGGATTTTTTAAGTAGACAGGTGAAGCAGGAATCTCACAAAAACACGCATATTCGGCCAGTAACAGGTGGCCGATCTTTTGACTCTGACGCCCATCTAACTATCTTGGCTGGGATCCTGTTTTCGTTTACTGCTTGCAAAAGGGATGGATTTCTCACCTATTTCTGACTTCTGCTGCAGATTCTCATTCCTTATAAGTCTGCTAATTCTAGTATTTTCACCCTCCTTCTCAAATGCTGGTGGGCCCCTATGGGTGACCCGTTGGGGGCAAAAGTAGCTGCAGGCTTCCTGGCTTTGGCCCCAGTATGCTGCCATTGGGTCAAGTGGGCAGGGCACGGTTGGCAAACTGGGTGGTTGCATAGAGCTGCCAATCTCCAGGTGGGGCCTGAAGATCTTCCAGAACTACACCTGATCTCCAGACTACACAGGTCAGCTTCCTTGGGGTGGGGGAAATGGCTGCTTTGGATGGTAGACAGAATTAAGCTGAACCTTTGGGGATGAGGCGGCCTATAAAGTTAATAAATAAATAAATAAATAAATAAATAAATAAATAAATAAATAAATAAATAAATAAATAAATAAATAAATAAGATACCTCCCTTTCCCCAAAGTATGCTCTTCCAGCATTGTGTAGGGGCTAACAGCAGGTGGATTCTAATATGGAGAACCAGGTTTGATTCCCCACTCCTCCACCTGAAGAAGAAGAAGAAGAAGAAGAAGAAGAAGAAGAAGAAGAAGAAGAAGAAGAAGAAGAAGAAGAAGAAGAAGAAGAAGAAGAAGAAGAGGAAGAAGAAGAGGAAGAGGAGTTTGGATTTATAGCCCCCCTTTCTCAAAGGGGCTTACCATCTCCTTGCCCTTCCCCCCTCATAACAAACACTCTTTGAGGTGGGTGGGGCTGAGAGAGCTCCCTAGAGGATGGGGCGGTATAAAAGTTTAATAAATAAAATAAAAATAAATAAAAATAAAAAAGCTGTGACTAGTCCAAGGTCACCCAGCTGGCATGTGTGGGAGTGCACAGGCTAATCTGAATTCCCCAGATAAGCCTCCACAGCTCAAGCGGCAGAGCGGAGAATCAAACTCAATTCCTCCAGATTAGAATGCACCTGCTCTTAACCACCACGCCACTGCTGCTCCAGAGTGGCAGAGGCTTATCTGGTGATTGACCAGATGTGTTTCTGCACCCCTACATTCCTGCTGGGTGACCTTGGGCTAGTCACAGTTCTCTCGGAACTCTCTCAGCCCCACCTACCTCATAAGGTGTCTGTTGTGGTGAGAGGAAGGGAAAAAAGCTTATAAGCCACCTTGAGTCTCCTTACAGGAGAGAAAGGTGGGATATAAATCCGAACGCCTTCTCCTCCTCCTCCTCCTCCTTCTTCCCGAGCTCATCTTTCAAATCTGTAGGCTCCCAATCACCCTGCCAGCACTGTGGAAGATCAGCTGTCTCTCCCGCCCATCATTCCAGCATACAAAAAAAGTCTAGCTTAGCTGGTAATCCCAAGGGTTGAGGTGGCATTTGACAGAGGCAGGAAGGCCTGTCAATCAGGAAATTCCTTCTGTGTGGAGCTTTTAAAGTGCTTTCTGGTGAGATACTTGGTGATTATAAACACGGTGTTTTCTCGCTATGAAGGTGTCTGCCTAATTAGAAATCTGTCGCACCCTGAATTTGCAGCCATATGTTTGAGGCAATAAGGCTCTCCCGACGACATTGTGCCAATCGACTCACTTTGACTTGCAAAATGTATGTTCCTCACCTCTCTGTAACCATAGAAATTAAAATTCTGTTGCATTAAAAAAAACCACAATTTATGCTGCTCTTCGCTATTTCGCTTCCCCTTTTATTGCATCTCCTTATACGTTTGCTTCTGTGCATCAAACGTCGCTGTCCTCTGGTAAATGATGTATCATATTTTGGGATCAAGCCGTAGCCGTGTGAAGAGACTTCTTCATGCACGCCCGCACTTCAGCTGGATGCAGGAGGGGAAAGAAAAGAGCAAGGGGGAAAAAAAAGATCTTTTGCTTTGGGCATTATAAGGTTTTTTGTGATTTATTAGTTCCCTTTTCCACCGGCTTATTTGAAAGCTTACTGTCTGAGAATTTGAACTGTAAGACTCCTGACTACTCAGCTGAGCAGTTGAAAGACATTTCTCAAGAATCTTAGGGGCATGCTACAGATATTTCATTCCCATGCTCAGTATTTTGACGGGTCTTAAGAATTAAAGGAGCCGGCATTAATGGGCTCGGCTGCCTTTGTGGATGTTCTGCCACAACAGAAGACAACAGACCCCCTCCCCCCCCCTCCGAACTCCGGCTTCCTTATTTTATATATTTATTAAGGAGAGAACAAGCACCCAATAAATAAGCCCACTGTCTTTGATAGACTTTTAAACATTATTATGTTATGTCTGTTTACCCACCAAGAAATACCAGCGACAGTCTGTGATCTAATAGTAAGCCACCATGATTTATATCTATGGATTATGTGTCAGATTTGAAAAATTACGTTTTAAACCTTTCAGACTTTGGGAAAGCAACCAGGGTGCATTCTGGCTGTATGAGTCAAAGTCAAATGAAGTTATTTAGGCATTTGGATCATTTATTATACGACGGAACTCTCCTTCTTAGAAGGGAGGGGGCGCATCTTGTATGCAAGACTTTGTTCGGTTTTATTCATTTCTAGCCTTTTCTTTAAGGGTATGTTTTGCAGAAGTATGATTAGCTAAGTATAGGGTTGCCAACCTCCCGGTGGCGGCTGGTGATTTCCTGGGATTGCAACTCGTCTCCGGGCCACAGAGATCAGTTTCCCTGGAGGAAACGGCTGCTTTGAAAGGTAGACTCCGTGGCACTATAGCAGTGATGGCAAACCTTTTTGAGACCGAGTGCCCAAATTGCAACCCAAACCCCACTTATTTATCGCAAAGTGCCAACCCGGCAATTTAACCTGAATGCTGAGGTTTTAGTTTAGAAAAAACCGGTTGGCTCCCTCTTCCTCCGCCCCACCTGCTCGAGCAGGGGCCAGCCTGCTCTATCCTCCAGCAAGTCCTGCGCACACCGCTCTATGCCTCTCAAGCATCTCTGCCTCCTCTGCACCACCTGCCCCCCTCGGGCAGCAACCACCCGGAGCACAGACACCAGGCCCACCAGCCAAGTCCTCCCTGCTCACTGCAGTGCACGTCATGCTCAGTGCCCCAGGCCAGCCTAGATATGTGTGTGTGTGGGGAGGTGATTTTCCACCCCCACATAACAAACTCTGTGTGTGCGTGCCCACAGAGAGGGCTCCGAGTGCCACCTCTGCCGCCCATGCCATAGGTTCGCCATCACTGCACTATAGCATGCTGAAGTCCTTCACCACCCCAAATCCTGTCATCCATAGGCTCCACCCACAAAATCTCCAAGTCTTTCCCAACCCAGACCTGGCAGCCCTAGGAATGTACAATCAGTGTTTAATGTGCACCAGTCCTTTGTTTCCTGCCCCTCCTCGGAGATTGTCTGAGATATCTAGAATGATGTGGTCTACTGCCCCAGCCAACAATTCGTCAGATTTCAAAGGAGAGTGAATGACAGAGAACCAAAACCTTTTCCTTCTCACAGGTGTGCATCTGCTACAGCCATTACTTCCTTTCTATCTACCACTGCTTATCGACTAAGAAGTGAGGCATCACCCACTGAAGTTCAATGCATCTTCCGGCCTGAGGCCATCCTCACCTCCATATTTGCCATCCCATAGCCTCCTCCTCCTCCAGCTCCATGTGTGAGTGGGGTCATCTAACTCTGCTTTCCCCTAGCCCAAGGGTCTGCAACCCACGGCTCTGGAGCCGCATGCATCTCTTTCAGCCTTATACTGCGGCTCCACATTGCCTGGAAATTGGAGGGTAGCGTGGGCGTGTCCCTCCAGCTGGAAGGAAAGGTGAGAGAAGGGGCTGAACCGGAGGCTCCGGCTCGGTAGATCTTTGGGGCCATGGAAAACAGGTCCAAATGGCTCTTTGGGTGGTAAAGGTTGCTGACCCCTGCCCTAGCCCCTTAAAAAACAACAGCACAACAGGCCATTGAGATCTGGTTCCTGAGACACAAGATCTACCTTTCACTGGCCTCAGGGACCATAGAACTGCCTACTGGCCAACAGGTCTAGCCACTGTGGAACTACATTTGGTAGATTGGGACTGGTGCACATTAGGAGCAGCAGTGGCGTAGGAGGTTACGAGCTCATGTATCTAATCTGGAGGAACCGGGTTTGATTCTCCGCTCTGTCGCCTGAGCTGTGGAGGCTTATCTGGGGAATTCAGATTAGCCTGTGCACTTCCACACACACCAGCTGGGTGACCTTGGGCTAGTCACAGCTTCTCGGAGCTCTCTCAGCCCCACCTACCTCACAGGGTGTTTGTTGTGAGGGGGGAAGGGCAAGGAGATTGTAAGCCCCTTTGAGTCTCCTGCAGGAGAGAAAGGGGGGATATAAATCCAAACTCTTCTTCTTCTTCTAGATTGGGCCTCTGAGAGACCAGGTCTATTATCCACTGAAGACAGTTGAACACCCCAAACAGAGCTTTCTGATATCTTTGAGACATCTCAAGCATGAAAACACTTTTCAGTGGAGCCAAGTCCATAGACTCCGCAGCTAGAATCCAAGGATACAAGCAAGCAAGCAAGCCTTTATTGGCATAGACAACAGTACAACAATAGTAAAAAAACTGATTAAAAACATATACAGTACAGGAAATAAATGTTAAGTGGAGGGAAATCTACTGGCATTTAGTAATTTCCAGGAGAAAGTCTGCCACTATCATACAGAGAGAAGGATCAGGATTGTCGAATCCAAGAATAGCATTTTGTACCTAGAGACCAGCAGTTCATGCTCATCACAGTTGATGTATGATATAGCACATGGCCTCTCCTACTCTCACACAGCACCCCAATTTCACACAGCATGTCCAAATATATGACTGGGTATCAAGAAGACTGTGTATGGCCAGAGCTTGATGAGAAAAGAATTACCTTCCTGGATCAGACCTAGGCTCATTCCGCACATGCAGAATAATGCACTTTCAAACTGCTTTCAGTGCTCTTTGAAGCTGTGCGGAATAGCAAAATCCACTTGCAAACAGTTGCGAAAGTGGTTTGAAAACGCATTGTTTTGCGTGTGCGGAAGGGGCCCTAGTTATGTAAGCTGCTTCTAGAAAATACTATTGGGAAGAGGGACACGAAAGTGTTAGCCACCCGCTGTTCACTGTCCCAAGTATATAGTATTGAGAGGCACATATTCTATCTAGAAGCTCCATTCAGTTATCACTGCCATAGCTTGACTTAGTTGTTGCTTTTATCGAACTATAATTTTGTAACAGTCCTTTTGTGTCCTTCATTGATTGTTTTTTTGCTGTTTGTTTGCATTGTTTTATAGCCTACAATCCACCTCTAGTCTCAGCGATTCAAGGTAGGCTGTAAGTAAAGTTAATGAATGAATAACTAAACAAGTCACTGATCAACCTAAACTTCACGTATTCATCTACTAGTTTCTTAAAGCATCCAGGCAAGTGTCCACCAATGGAACATGTGTCCTATTTACAAAATTAACTTGCCTAGTTAAATACCACTTTAAGTATCTTGGATCCCATGAAGAAGTGCTAACATTTTCTAGAAGAAGATCCTAATCTCTTCGCTTAGGAAACTACAGTCCTTTTAAATTTTGGCTTCGCCTGCATTTCTCGCATGATGAGCACTCGCTGATTCACCTACTTTTGTCTGATACTCAGGCTAATCCATGGTTCTCTCTGATCGAAAGAAAGATTGAATCACTTGGTATATCTCTCGACTCGCTTTTCCCGCTATCTAGTTCAGAATCCTACAACTTGTTAAAACAAAAATTGTTGGAAAGCGAATGGATTAATTTATTTAGGGCTGCTATGAAAACTTGTTCACCCTTACATCTTTCAATACCCCTATATCAAAACAGGATGGCTCCCTATTTGTATTTTTTGACTAATCCAATGCAGAGAAGAGCCCTCACACTTGCTCGCTTCAATGTTTTCCCCTCCGCTTTATTGCGTGGTAGATTTAACAACTTGGAAATGAGCGAAAGGGTATGCTCTTGTGGTGAACAACAAATTGAAACATTGGCACATCAACTGCTTTGCTGCCCTAAATCTGCTAATATCAGATCAAAATATTCCAATATTCTTTCTAGGATACCTAGTGAAATGGGAGAATCAGGTAGACTTCCTTTCCTTCTGGACAATTCTGACAATGAAACTTGTGAATTGGTTGCACAATTTTTACTGGAGGTGATGCACAATCAATAATTTATATTTTATCTTAAACCTTTGTATTTGTATACCTTTTATCTCAGGTTTTTTTATTGTGTTATGATTATTGTTATGCCAAATAAAGGCTTATTATTATTTTTTAAAAAAAGAAACTACAGTCCCCAGAGGTTTCTGGGAAGGAAGAATGAGGAGAGCAAAAAATGATGGCATTAAAGGGAAGGTTCACCTCTTTCACTTGTCCCCAGGTGTCCCTTAATTTTACCTGTAAAATCTGGTTTCAACCATTTCTGCCTTCTCAATGTCGAAAGCACAGACTGAGAAGAATAATGAGAACGCCAAACCCAAAACCGTTCTGAGCAATATTCAATGCGAATTCAACAACTATATTGTACTGAAAAGCAATTAGAAGTTTAAGGGGGGGGGGGGGAAGAAATCCTGCTCTTGCTGAAAGCTACACAATAATTACCGCACAGAGGAAAATATCATTCCCCCTCGCAATTGTGATAGTATAAAACACACTGGCGACAATATTGGTGGATGATATATATGATTGCTACAAAGACAGAAGATTGTTAAGTTAAATTGGAGCCGTTTCCCAGGAAGGCTTTCTTTCTTTGTAAGAAAAAGAATAATAATCATGTGGCCGTGTGACTTTTTCCTACTGTTTCTCCCAGAAGGGGTGAGAAAGAGAGAGTGTGCCGTTCAAATGTGCACGATATTGTCCTTAGCAACCACTGTAGCGATAGAAATTATCTCCCATTGTGTGAATGGGGGTGGGGGTGGGGGTAATATATCTACTTTCCCCAACCTTGCTAATGTGTGAATATATTTACAGCAAATAAAGAATGGAATTCACAGCAACATACTGTACTGGTTAAGTGGTCAGGTGGAATATGGTTTCATGCACAACTTCCCCGCCACCACAATCCCCCCTTCATTTTTTTACCTTCTTCCTCCTGATGGAAAAAAAAAAACACTAACCCATCACTTGGGGGGCGGTCTGGTTAAGAATGGTGGACTCTAATCTGGAGAACTGGGTTTGATTCCTCACTCCTCCACATGAGCAGCAGACTCTCATGTGGTGAACTGAATTTGTTTCCCCACTCCTACACATGAAGCCTGCTGGGTGGCCTGGGGCCAGTCACAGTTCTCTTTGGACTCTTTCAGCCGCACCTACCTCACAAGGTGTTTGTTGTGGGAAGAGGAAGGGAAAGGAGTTTGTAAGTTGCCTTGAGTCTCCACATTGAGAAAAGTGAGGTATAAATCCTCCTCCTCCTTCATAAGAAAGGGCCTTTGCTGACCAGAAAGCACTTAGAAGCCACCTCTTTTTAAGACGTCCCCCAGACATCTTATTTTGGATGTGCGAAGTAGAAAGAGGCAGTCACTTCTTTTCAAGATGTTTCACAGATGTCTTTTTTGTGCTGTGTGAAATAGACCAATGTTGTGTTCTGACTTGTCACTTGAATCCTGCTTTGACCTTGGTTTGGATTTTGGGCGTAGCTTCTGACTTGAAAACTCCTGCTTGTGTTCCTGTTGCTGCATTTCTGTTCTGACCTTGGATTTGGACTTGGGACTAGACTTTACTATACTCAGTGGTGGGATCCAAAAATTTTAGTAACAGGTTCCCTTGGTGGTGGGATTCAAACAGTGGCGTAGCGCCAATGGGACTGGGCGGGGCACGACGGGGGCATGGCCTGGCATTCCGGGGGCGGGGCGTTAATAATTTCTCTGTTACTGCAAAAAACTCTTACTGTAAAAAAAAAGTTCCTAATTTCCAGCTGGTATCTTTCTGTCCATAATTTAAACTCATTATAGCAAGTCCTATCATCTACTGCCAACAGAAACAACTACTTCTCCTCTAATTGACTGCCTGTCAAATACTTAATACTTTCAAATGCTTAATTTTGTTTCTAGAAATCAAAAGAAGGATACTTTCCTTAAACAAGGAACTTGACCATATTTCTAAAACATGTTTTCAAAACAGCCCAACAGGGAGAATTATCCCGTTTTCTACCTTCGCTAACCAGCCACATAGGAAACAACAGGACTTTATGATTTTTGGAGCTAATGGAATTTCTAGCGGAAAAGCAGACCCAATTAGTAACCCCCTCTCGGTACACACAAATAATTAGTAACCCACTCTCGGGAACTGGTGAGAACCTGCTGGATCCCACCTCTGACTATACTCCTCTGTACTTGGTGCTTTCTGATCTTAAGTGTGCATTAAACCGCTGGATCCTCTGTGCACTGCCTGTGACCTTGATTGGTGAGTAGTACTGATCTATGACACTCCCCTGGATGCTGGCAACTGCAGGTTTCACCAGGATGTGGCCGAGGGCCGAAACTAAGAATGATCCCACAGTGAAGTCTCCAAACCTCAAGCTTCCCAGACTGCACCCCCAAATCTCCAGGAATTTGCTATCCAGAACTAGCAATCCAAAATTCCCCCCCCCCTTGCAAAATAAGAAGGGTCCAGCAAGAACAATTAAAGAAAATCCCTGCTGCTAGCCTCCACTGGAAAAAAAAAAAGATTTCCCCCATCATCATAGGAAGGAAGTAGAAGTCAATAGCAATCATCATCAATTTTGGAAGCTAAAAAGCTTGTCATGGCAACAGGAGTTCGGCAGGTTGAAACTGCTCCAAAAGACCCAGAAAACTGCTAAAAGTCAGGGGGAGCCCGGCTGGAAACACAGGGCGACTGGAAAGGCAGATGTAAGTGAAATAGAATTAACTTGGGGCCATTGAAACTGAACCGCAATGGCCACACCGGTTCTGGCAGCGGGAATTATTTCCTCTTGCTTGGCTTTGATGGGCCACTTTGTCTCATTTGGAGCAAATGGAACGAATGAAGCATTGTTGACGCGATCAGTTCAAGAAATCATAGAGGGCTGCAGACTCCCTGAACTCTAATGTGCTGAGCTGATGGTGATTGGCTTTTCTAGAACTCTGAGCATTGCACAAAATGAAAATGAGGCCGCCACTTTGTTAAGTGTGCAGTTATAAGGAAAGGAAGGAGAGACAGAAAGGAACAGAACTGTCAGGCCCCGATTCATCAAGAGCAAACTAGCCACAATGGCAGATTACCCACGGGGCAGCGACCACACACTAGCAGCCAGAGCACCTTGGGGCAAGAAATCTGGAAAGCACCCAGAGGCCAGCTCTTTTAAAGACATCCCTCGGACATCTTATTTTGGTGTGTACCAGGAGCAGGTTTTTGCTTCTAACGTTTAGCCCAGGGGTCTTCAAACTATGGCCCCCCAGATGTTCATGGACTACAATTCCCATCAGCCCCTGCCAGCATGGTTAAGTGGCAGGGCTGATGGGAGTTGTAGTTCATGAACATCTGGGGGGCCATAGTTTGAAGACCCCTGGTTTAGCCCGTACCCATGGCTGGCATCTTCAGAGAGCCTGCCTTTCCTTAGCATGGTGCAGTGGTTCAGAGCAGGTGCACTCTTATCTGGAGAACCAGGTTTGATTCCCTGCTCTGCCACTTGAGCTGTGGAGTCTTGTCTGGTGAATTAGATTAGCTTGTGCACTCCAACACATGCCAGCTGGGTGACTTTGGGCTAGTCACAGTTCTTTAATTTATTAATTAATTTTATTTATTATGAGATTTATAAGCCGCCTCACCCCCGAAAGGCTCGAGGCGGCTCACAAAATGGCTGCACTTTAAACAACAATCAACAAACATTTCAGATACAAGAATGCAGCTTAATTCATTAAAAACCTAAAACTTAAAAAACTTAAATAACAATTTCAGTTACATCTCAATTAAAACAACAAAGCGCCCGATCTAAAGGCCAACGGAGGGAGGGGATATTTTGGAGCTATCTCAGCCCCACCTACCTCACAGGGTGTTTGTTATCACCGGGAAAGGGAAAGGAGTTTGTAAGCCCCCTTGAGTCTCCTTACAGGACCGAAAGGGGGGATATAATCCGACTCTTCTTCTCTTGGAGCAAGGTGATTTTAATGTGTGGAAAGGGGCAAGTGAAACATTTTCATGGCATGGAGTTAAATAATAAATAAACCACCTCTATTAAAGGGATGACTTTTTTTCCTTCCAAACAATTAACAACCCTAAGCAACGATGGATGTATTTGTCTTTCGTATGTGTAAAAGTATGGATTACATTCTCGGCGGGGGGGGGGGGGGGGAATTATTCACGCCTGTCATTCAGAGCTGCCATTTGGCCCTAAACAGCTGCAAATGCTGCCTTCCCCAGTGGCAGGAAGGATAAATAAATAACAACTTGAGCCAACTCGCACTATTTTAGCATGAAGCTGCCTACAGGCAAAAACAGGGAAACGGCTTTATCAAGGACAGGCACCATAAAATGGGGATTGTCACCAATGACAGTGACTTTATGTATGGATGGCCAGCACGCAAGGAGAAAAACATGTCCCTTTCGAGTCGTGGGGGCAATCGAATGCTGTGTATCTTTCATTATTGACTGGGGTTTTTCCTGTACTGAGAAGAGAAGGATTTCTACCCAGCAGCCTGACAAACCCCTTCCCAAGTGAAAACAACGTATTCAACAAGGGGCAGGGGCAGCACAAGAATCATTGGCTCATTCCGCACATGCAGAATAATGCACTTTCAAACTGCTTTCAGTGCTCTTGGAAGCTGTGCGGAATGGCAAAATCCACTTGCAAAAGTTGTGACAGTGGTTTGAAAACGCATTATTTTGCGTGTGCGGAAGGGGCCATTGTTTCTGGCCATTCTAAATTGCAGTGCAGCTCTCCCTCTCATTATGGAAACTTGCCCACTGAAAAAGAAGAGGAAAAGGAGAAGAAGGAGAAGATGATGTCCCTGACAGAGTGGCTCTCCTTCTTTGGAGGTTCGTAAAAGGAGGCTAGATGGACTTCTGATAGCAATGCTGATTCTGTGAACTTCCGTAAATCATGAGACGGGAACCAGGAAGAGATGAGCCAGTTTCTGGCTTTCGTGGCCCTTGCTTACATGCTCTGGGTAGTGCTGATGACCACTCTAGGATCAGGAAGGAATTTTCATCTAGGCCAGGTTGGCCAAAGAGTTCTTGAGAAGCGTTTTTTTTTTTTTGCCTTTCCCTCGACATAGAGCAGGAGTCACTGGGGGAGTGGGAGGGGAAGGTGGTTCTGAATTTCCTGCATTGTGCAGGGGGTGGATTAGATGACCATTGTTGTCCCTTTCAGCTCTATGCTTATATGTTAAGAAGAAGAAGAAGAAGAAGAAGAAGAAGAAGAAGACGACGACGACGCATTTTACGGCTAATGCAGCTTGGCGAGCGACGACATTTGGCGGCGACATGGTCAAAATTAACCAAAACAAATAGGAGTTGCCATTCTCTACGGTTTTGAGAGAATTTCTTAGAATTCTGGGGGTGAAATCTGGGGAAGGTGGGGTTTGCGAAGGAGAGGGTAAAATGCCATAGAATTCACCCTTCAAAGCAGCCATTTTACCTAGCCCCTTGATCTCTGTTGTCCAGAGCTCACCTGAAATTCCAGGAGATCTCCAGGTCCTATCTGGAGGCTGGCTACCCTACATAATAAGCTGGGCTGTATTTCAGCTCCAAAGGCATAAGTGCAATGAAGTGACCATTCACACCATACATTGATAAAATCAGGCAAGATCCTTCCTTGCGAATGAATCAATACGGGTATGGAGAGGACAGCAAACCTTGAAAAGCAAAATAATGAAGACATTTCAGAGGCAGAATGAAGCTAAATGTCTAATCATCCTTGGGATGAAAATTGGTCCCGGGCCGGTACAATGCCTTCATCAAAAACACACATGAAATAGCCATAATTGAGGCTGAAAAGAGGGAAAAAGCCAAGAAATTACTTAATAATGTGTTAAGTGCACTTGAGCTGCACTAAAGATGTGAGAGGTCCCTCTCTCAAATGCCCAATTTAATTCCTCTCTCCCTCACTCTTCAATGTAGCAATCTAATTTTTTAAGCTAAAGCTCTGTCTATGTTATCCTGGGCAATTTCTTATCTCAGGATACTGCTCCAGGGTATCTCTCACATCAGGTTCCCCCACCATGGGGCACGTAGGCCCCATTACACCCATTAACCCCCATTAAGTGTTGTTAGAAAATGGCTCGGGTCTTTCCAAGCCAGGCTTCTGTCTATCGTGGCAATTTTGAAAAATGTTGCTTTCACAGCACAAGGATCTTCATGACGTGACTGAACATAAAACAGACAACACCCTTTCTCACAGAGGTGGGATCCAGCAGGTTCTCACAGGTTCCTGAGAGTAGGTTACTAATTATTTGTGTGTGCCGAGAGGGGGTTACTAATTGGTGATTTTGCCACGTGATTTTTGCCTTAGTTACGCCCCTGCGCTCAGCAGTAGCACGCAGAACTTGAAGCAGTCTAGCAGGAGGTGCACCGGCGTGCGTGGCAGCCTGCACCTGCGTGCATTCGTTTCCCGCCCAAGGACCGGTGCAGCGGCTGTGTCCTTGCCACAGCCCCACCCAGGAATGCGCCGCCCAGGAATGCCCGGCCACGCCCCTGTCGTGCCCCACCCAGCCCCATTGGTGCTACGCCACAGTTTGAATCCCACCACCATGGGAACCTGGTACTAAATTTTTTGGATCCCACCACTGCTTTCTCAGGGTGGAACAAGGCTTGTGCCGAGCCTGCCTGTCCGCAGTGGCGGGCCTTCGGTCAAGCCGTGGCATTCCTTGTTCTGCATGAACGGAAGGGGCCTCTGTCATACGCTTGAGAGACCAGCATGGTTTTAAATAATAACAGCAATGTATTATAGAAAAGGAATTTTGTCCATCTTTGTTGCAGTGGGGCACGTATGGAAACCGCTGTTCCTTGCATCCAGGTAGGGGCGCAAGACCTTCTGAAATTATAACTAATCTCCAGTCAACAGAGATCAGGTTATCTGGAGAAACTGACAGTTTCTTCTGGGATACCATAGATTCTAGGTAAAATCCCTCCCTGAATTCCCTCCTCCAAAGGCACCGGCTTTAAATTTCCAGGAATCCCCAGGGCTGCAGTTGGCAACCCTATCTCTAGAAGGATTTTGAGACCTCCAGGCAAGCATTTGCATTTGGTAGCTAAAGCAAGATGGGTGATGATATTGCCCTCGATCATGGGGGTTGGGGGATATTTGCAAACCTGACACAGGCTTCTTTATGGTAAGGTGACCAGACATCCAGCTTTTGGCGGGACAGTCCCGCCTTACACCAATCTGTCCCGCGTCCCGCGGGGTTTTGTACCTGTCCCGATTTTGCCTTCTGGGGCTCTCCCGTTTCTCGCCCTGTCACAGGGCGGGAATCAGGGGAGCGCCCCAAAAGGCAGTGCGCTCCTGCGGCCACGCGTGTAGGCCCCCCCCCCCCCCCCGTCCCGGTTTTAAAAGGTGACAATCTGGTCACCTTACTTTATGGTGAAATGCCGGATTTCTAAACAGCTGGAGCTGCCATTTAGATGCATCTTAAAATCTGAAATGCAGGATGGCCTGCTATGGCATTCTGGTCATGGACTCGCATTGTTCCTTTTTCTTCTCCCAAAAAGAGGGGGAAAATAACTACTAATAACTTGCAGAAGAAAAAAGGCAGGGGGGCAACATTCTTTGGACCCAGAAGTGTGATTGTGTTTAAAAAATACAACCCTGCCATGGGCAACATTTCTAAATTATTTTAAATTTTGCAGGCAGAACCTCCAAGGGGCACTCCGAACGCCAGAGGAACCGGGCCTGATTTATTGCTGTTCTCCAAGTTTTATACCAGCTGTGACAAGCCTTTTTTTAAACCACTGATGGGACACACAGAGCCTTTAAAGATTTTTGGGATCTAGATTCATTTTGAATTAGAAACTTTCCTTTCACTTTCCAAGTGTTCTACAGGTAGCGAGAATATAGACTTTAGGTTCGCTGCTGTGAGAGCCGATTTGGAGTGCGCAAGGAGATCATAGACCTCACTAAGGCTGGATTAATACATAAACAAAGAATCATGGAATCATAGAATTGGAAGAAACACCAAGGGCCATCAAGTCCAACCCCCTGCAATGCAGGAACACACAATGAAAGCACTCCTGACTGACGGCCACCCAGCCTCTCTTTAAAAACCTCCAGAGACTCCATCACACTCCCAGGTAGTGCATTCCACTGTCGAACAGCCCTGACTGTCAGGAAGTTTTTTCTGATGTTTTGGTGGAATCTCTTTTCCTTCACCTTCAACCCATCACTCCTGGTTCTAGTCTCTGGAGCAGCAGAAAACAAGCTTGCTCCCTTCACCAACAACATGAGATATCTTCAAATATCTAAACATGGCTATCATGTCACCTCTTAACCTTCTCTTCACCAAACTAAACATACCCAGCTCCCTAAGTCTCTCCTCATAGGGCATGAATCCCAGACCCATGATCATTTTGGTTGCTCTCCTCTGGACCCGTTCCAAATTGTCAGTATCCTTCTTGAATTGCAGTGCCCAGAACTGTACACAATACTCCAGGTGAGGTCCAACCAATGCAGAATAGAGAAGCACAATTACATCCCTCAATCTAGACCAGGGGTAGGGAACCTGTGGCTCTCCAGATGTTCAGGAACTACAATTCCCATCAGCCTCTGTCAGCATGGCCAATTGGCCGTGCTGGTAGGGGCTGATGGGAATTGTAGTTCCTGAACATCTGGAGAGCCGCAGGTTCCCTACCCCTGATCTAGACACTATACTTTGATTGATACAGCCCAGAATTGCATTGGCTTTCTTTCTTTATTTACAGGTAGTTTTAAAGGAGCAAACCAGTAGCACAGGTCTTCAGGTAGACAAAAAGGGAAGATGGCTAAGGCAGAAGAAGTTAAACTGGTTAGGATTTCCAAAAGTAGTTAGACTTTTCTACTCTGCTTTTTGGCACAAGTGGACTTTGATTTAGCTACTAGGTTGGTTCCTCTCACACACACAGGACTCCACCCACACCAGCCTGCCCTTTCCCTTGGGTTAGACTAACAGTGCAATCCTATGCAGAGTTACTCCAGTCTAAACCAGTTGAAACAAATGGACTTGGTTTGGAATAACTCCTCAGGATGGCACAGTAAGGCACTCAAGATTTGCTTATTACAGGAGACAGGCTTAACAAGTGAGCACCTTCTTCTCTCCCAGAAACAGAGCTCAAACCACTCTACCACACTACCAGGCAGAGCTGCCTGTCACTGTGACCTGCTCTCTCCCTGGGGCAAAGCTCAACTCTCTCTTTTCCTGTATTCCCTCCAACATCTCATCCTGCTTCTCAGAAGTGACTGGATGCCAGAGCAACATGGGCGCATCTGAGTGGTTGATTTTCCCTTTGGGGGCAGGACAACTTACTGTCCATCACACTAGCCAAACTCTACTGTTTTTAATGGACTTAAACTTGCATGACTTTGCAGCTGTACAATAAAGACTCACATTTTCCAAATGGCAGCTAGTTTCGAGACAGGTACCCTGCATCTAAGGACAGTCAGTGCACAACATTTCAATTACCACCATTCATACTCGAGGCTTTCACAACCTGGCTACCCATTGCAATGACTTGGTGTATTATATTTCCCAACAAATACCCTTCAGCTAAGGTTGCCAACCTCCCGGAGGGACCTGGAGTTTTTCCAGAATTACAGTTGATCTTCAGACTATAGCAGTGGTTGGCCATGCTGGCAGGGGCTGATGGGAATTGGCCATGCTGGCAGGGGCTGATGGGAATTGCAGTCCATAACATCTGGAGTGCCAAAGGTTCGCCACCACGAGACTATAGGGATCAGTTCCCTGATGGAATCTCCAGAGGGCAGCTTAGGAGAGAAGTCTCAATGGTAACAATCCTTGTCACGCTCCCTCCTCTTCCCAAATGCCAGCCTTCGAAGGTTCTGTTCCCGTATCTCCAGGAATTTTACAGCCCAGAGGTGGCAACTCTACCTCCCGTCTTCCCAAACCAAAGACCCACCAAGTATGGGGCCAACTGTGACTACAGGAGAAGTTACATGCTTCATTGAACCATGACAATAATAATAAGAAGAGTTAGGATTTATATCCCCCCTTTCTCTCCTGTAGGAGACTCAAAGGGGCTTACAATCTCCTTGCCCTTCCCCCCTCACAACAAACACCCTGTGAGGTGGGTGGGGCTGAGAGAGCTCCGAGAAGCTGTGACTAGCCCAAGGTCACCCAGCTGGCGTGTGTGGGAGTGTACAGGCTAATCTGAATTCCCCAGATAAGCCTCCACAGCTCAGGCGGCAGAGCTGGGAATACGGTTCCTCCAGATTAGATACACGAGCTCTTAACCTCCTATGCCACTGCTGCTCCTGGATGGGGGTAATAAGGGGGTAAAACAGAGTTACAAGTTCACTGCTACTAAGACTAAGAATGACAAGTCTCAACTCAGCAGAAACATACAGTTCTGGGATGTATTACATTTATCAAACATCTAACTATTCAGGACTCCTGAAACTATGAAGTGTGTTTAAACCAAAGACTGAAACCATCCAAAGGCAAATCAAAAGCAAATGGATTATTATTTCATCCCAGTGATATTTTATGCTTTTTGAAAATCCCAGCTGCCATTCTCAAGTGCCGTTTGACACTCCGAGATCTGCGGATGATATAAATCCTCGAGAACCTGATTAAAGTCAGCTAATTCATCACAGATTCCTTAGAAATGCCCTATTAAAAAGAGCTGATAACATTTTTTAAAAATCTTCAAAGTGATCGAATTGCACGTAGGAAAATTTAGATCGAGCAATACGAGAACTGGAACATCAAAAACAGAGAACATTAGATTGGACAAAGGGTCGTTTCCGATACGGTGATTATGTTTGTTTTAATGCACCACCTTTGACGTGGGGTTATTTTTGAGCTTTCATCTTTTCCGTTGTGACCCACTTCTTGGTTGCGATTTCACTTTTTTGGTTGTGTAAACCGAACTCAGGATTCTTTATTTCCATGCTGCTGTCCTGCCCTCGAAAATCGACATTTCCGCACAAAATGAATGTCGTCTTAATGCTATTTGTGAGTCAATGCATCAGCAATGCACGCACGTTACACCTGTTACGCCAGAGTCATCGTGTACACAAATACGGTACCCAACTACATCGCTTTTCCCTTATTTGTTTTATTTTCACAGTCAGACAAAAGAATTCCAAAAGCTTGTTTGCAAACTGGGTGACATTTTAACACTCCTGGTCAACACCGTTATTCAACTCAGTTTGGGCGATTTGTTGTAACGAACCAATATGGCTGTCTATAATAGTACCCTGAAGGGACAAACCAAAGAAAGAAATGCAGCTCTCTGGCTTTCTTTTTAAAGTCTTGCTGTACTTGCTTACAAAAACAGAGAGCAAAATGTTAGCCAGGAAGCAGCGCAAAGTTTCCACCTTGAGCAGTAAACCGTAAATATACGGCTTTGCCAATACCCTGTTAGACTTGGCCTGGACTTATGATGCCCATTTTATTTTGCTTCCGAGCCCTCAAACTCAGCAAAGGTGAAACTGTGCAATGACAAGGAATGGCTAAAAGAACTGGTACTCTGGTAAAGAGAGGATTTATTTTCTTTTGGGGGGATTTAGCACCTTATTTTTTTATTGACAATCATTAAGTGCTGTACCTTATGATTCTTGACAAATGTATTTTCTTTTATGTACACTGAGAGCATATGCACCGGAGACAAATTCCTTGTGTGTCCAATCACACTTGGCCAATAAAGATTCTATTCTATTCTATTATTTTTTTATTGCCAGTGGATCAAGGGAAAGGAAAGAGGTTGCCTATGCTCAATATATAAAGCTACCACTCCTCCACCTGAGTGGCAGAGGCTTTTCTGGTGACCCAGATGTGTTTCTGGATGCCTACATTCCTGCTGGGTGACCTTGGGCTAGTCACAGTTCCTTCAGAACTCTCTCAGCCCCACCGACCTCACAAGGTGTCTGTTGTGGGGAGAGGAAGGGAAAGGAACTTTTAAGTCCCCTTGAGTCTCTTCCTTACAGGAGAAAAAGGTGGGGTATAAATCCAAACTCTTCATCTTCTTCTCTACACAGCAAAAGATCATTCACCCTTTTCAATGGTCAAGTATTTTAATTCTCTCTGCACCCAGCCATACCCCACTCACTTTCTCATTCATCAAAGAGCTTCTGTGATTTTACAAAATCTGGAAATTGCCTTAACATAGGGTGGTCAGCTCTGAGTTGGAAATTTTTTTTGGAGAATCTGGGGGCGGAGCCTGGGGAGGGTGAGATTTGTGGAGGGAAGGGACCTCAAGAGGTATGATACCATAGAGTCCACCTTCCAAAGCCACCGTTTTCTTCAGGTGAACTGATCTTTATCAATGGAGGCTAGTTCACTAGAAGGATGGTTAGATTCAAGTTCCTCCAAAAAGGAGGATAAGCTATCCCATAAATCATCTAGGGGGTGCTTAGGTAAACCAGGGGGAATATATACATTGATGAAGATCAATGAATTATTTTCCCATTGAATCAGGATAGCCTGAGCAATGTGAGAACAAGAGGCAAGTACTCTGGGATTGAGAGAGGTAACAACCAGAGTGCAAAGACCTCCAGAAGAGCTACCATGGATAGAAACTAGTTCAGTGATGGCGAACCTTTTTGAGATCGAGTGCCCAAATTACAACCCAAACCCCACTTATTTATCACAAAGTGCCAACCCAGCAATTTAACCTGAATGCTGAGATTTTAGTTTAGAACAGGGGTAGGGAACCTGCGGCTCTCCAGATGTTCAGGAACTACAATTCCCATCAGCCTCTGTCAGCATGGCCAATTGGCCATGCTGGTAGGGGCTGATGGGAATTGTAGTTCCTGAACATCTGGAGAGCCGCAGGTTCCCTACCCCTGGTTTAGAAAAAAACAGTTGGCTCCCTCTTCCTCTGCCCCACCCACTCGAGGAGGGGCCAGCCTGCTCTAGTCTCCAGCAAGTCCCGCATGTACCGCTCTGTGCCTCTCTAGCATCTCTGCCTCCTCTGCCCGCCTCTAGGCAGCAGCCACCCAGAGAACAGACACCAGGCCCGCCAGCCAAGTCCTTTCTGCTCACTGTGCTGCGCACATGTCATGATTTTCCACCCCCCCACATGACAAACTCTCTGTGCACGTGCCCACAGAGAGGGCTCCGAGTGCCACCTCTGGCACCCATGCCATAGGTTCGCCATCACTGGACTAGTTGTAATTCTGGGAGCTGTCCAACAAACTAAGAAGTAGTGGGTTAAAATAAATGGTTTCTTCTTGCTTCCTGACTCTATGCCAGTCTGGATTTCAGGTCTCTCAAATCTAAACCCAATCCAAGTCCATTACAATGTATCAGATTCCTGTTGCCAATTCCAATAATTATGATTAGGCAATACATTCTAAGAAACTGGACTCCTTATAACGACATTCTCTTGACCAAATACAACCGGATCCGGATAAGGATTAGCACAACTCATTTTCCATACTTTTTAAAAAATACCTGTTTCCTCCCTTCACAACACTGGCTGTAGAAAGGTATCCAAATCAGGTATTTGGTATCATCGGAATGAAACCTGTCCGCAGACTTTCAATGTCTGTCTGCATGTTCCCTACCCTATTATAGTAATTTGTTTCTTCAAAGTTTCATGACAACCTCCCCAACCTTATTATCCTACATGATGCAAATGTGTTTTCTGAAGCTCAGTGGCTTCCCGTCCCTCACCCCCGCAATAAATACGCCAGGTTGATATCAATGCCAATTCTAAATAATTGGGTAGTTTATATTCTAATTCGATTGTTTGTCTCTGAAAAAAGGTTTGAGAATTATGATTCACGGGGGACAGATATGCATTAGCAAGTTCCTTTTTCTCATTCTTTAGCTTGCTTGACAATACCATTTGGAGCATAACTCCCAGCTTTCTATTAGTCCTCCCCCCTCCCCATTAAAATGCACCCAGATTATTTCCTTTTGTTTATTCAGGATTTTAAATACTCAGACATTTTTCAGGTAGCTTTCTATTTTTTTAACAGTGCAGCGGAACTCATTCCATTTGAGCAAATGAATTCACATAGTAAAACCAAAACACTGAAGTTTTCTGTAAAAAAAAGAAAGAATAGAATGAATTTTGTTTAAAGGTGTTTTAGAGGAAGAGTCCAAGCAGGTCTACTCAGAGATCAACAGGACTCACTCTCACAAGAATGTTTTTAGGACTGCACCCTACTCTCTTTCCAGCCATCAAACAGAACCCCCCCCCCATTCATCTATTTTCTCAGGGGGAGGGGGGAGCTCTGTAATCTGGTGAAGCAGTATAATTCCAGGGAATCCCCAGGTTCTGCATGGAGGTTGGCAACTTTGCTATCTTTCCCCTCCTGTTTGCCAGGGTGTCGGTATATACACAAGTAGAAACAGCTCTTGAACCCGGAAGGTCACCTACTCCGAATCTGGGCTTATGGATTGCTCTTCTTAGGATTTCCATGATGGTTCACTAATTGAGCATCATAGGTTGCTTCCATGGATGCCGTACAAACACCCTGCCTGCGTGAACTTCCCTCTTGAGCAAACCTGTTAACCGGAAGCACTCTAGAAATTAGAGTATTTACCAGGCAGGAAACGCCCAGTTTCAGTGGCGCATGCACACAATTCTGCACAGCAAGATGTTTCCACACCTCTTCAACACCAACAGCTGATTTTGCAGGACTTGTTTGTGTTTGGAGAAGTGTTAGGAAAGAAGTGGGTGTCTTGTAGCTCACTAGAGTCGCCGGCCTGTAAAAGGCAGGAGTGAAAAGGAAGGCAGGGCGAAATCAGTTCCCCGGGATTTTGGAGCCAGGAGGGCTTCTCAGTAGTAAAAGCAATGAATAAAACGTCGCTCTGCTCTAGACTTTGATGTTAATTTGGATATTGGTGAACTTTGTCTATTTACAAATCCTTGAAAGACAGACACACTAAATTCCATTAACAATTTGGCAGTTTGAGGTTTCATTTCAGGCCCAGAAAAAGGGGGAGGGGGGAGAAAGAAAAGAAAAGAAAGCCAAAGCAAAGCAGTTGTGCTGGAATTAACTCCACAAATCTCATTTGGTGTTAACTAGTTTTGTACGGAGATTTCCACAGGAATCATTTGCAAACACGCTTGCACAAGGCATGGCTTGCGGGTGGCTTTATTTCCAGGAAAAATATAAAGCAGCCCACTTTACCACTATACATCTATCTTCACAGTTTCGGTGCCTTATCATTTAGCTGCATCAAAGACCCCAGAGGTGTGCTTAAGCTAACACAGCAGTACATAATGATAGTGGGGAAATAACACCAAACCTTAGAACCTGCTTGTAGTAGCGGGTGTGGGAACACTGGTCAGCATGAGTCCAGCCACGTGTTGGGCAGGAATGTGGAAGAAATTAGGGGGGAATGGAGCTTTCTAGTTAACACGTTTTGCGATGGAAACAGCCTCCGGATACATAAGGGCTGAACGCTTTCTAAGTCAGGGGTCCCCAATATGGAAACCATGGGTGTCATGGCAACCAAGGGTGTCCTGGTGCTTGCCAAGTTTTTTTAGAAAGTGGGTGGGGGCAGATGGGGTTTTTGCACATTAAAGCTTCTGACTGATGTATTGTCGAAGGTTTTCATGGCCGGATTCAAATGTTTGTGGTGGGTTTTCCGAGCTTGTTCCTAATGTTTTGCGTGCATCTGTGGTTGGCATCTTCAGAGGAGTATCACAGAGAAGTCTGTTACATACAGAAGTGAATCGCAGAGAAGTCTGTCTGTTACACAGAGGTCTGTTACACACAGAGGTGTATCACAGAGAAGTGTAGACACAATGTGTCACAGACTTCTCTGTGATACACCTCTGAAGATACCAGCCACAGAAGCAGGCAAAACGTTAGGAACAAGGTCTACCAGACCATGGCTACACAGCCTGGAAAACCCACCACAACCTTCTGACTGATCTTTGGCAAACTGGATTGGCTATAGAGTTTTTTTCTTTTAGTTGCTTTGTCAGCACCTGGTGATTTTCACTGTGTGACTGAAGGTAAACTGCGGCAGCCATTTTATAGCTGGCTCCACCCCCTGGGATAGCCATTTTGTGGCTGCAGCCACCACATGGAGTCAGGATTCAATCCACTTTCACAATTGTTTGCAAGTGGATTTTGCTATTCCACACAACTGCAAAGGGAACTGAAAGTGGATTGAAAGTACATTATTCTGCATGTGCAGAAGGGGCCAAAGGCTAAAACCCTGCCAGAAATGTTGTTAGTCTTTAAGGAGCTACTGGACTCTTGTTCTTTTCCTGAGACAATCCTGAGGGATCATATAAGCAGTGTGCTAGCATCCTACTCCCATGCAATCAATCACATTTGCTCTGTGATGACATCACACCATTGTCAATCAGAATAAGGACAGGAAACGTGGCCTCACTCTGAATCGGCGTAGTGAAGAAACCACATAGCCAATCAGATTTGGCTATGTGATGACATCATAAAATCAAGTGCTACCTGCTTTCACTCAGAATGGGCAAACAACTTTCACATCAAATTGCAGGTCCCTGGCCATGCTGGCAGGGGCTGATGTGAATTGTAGTCCATAACATCTGGAGTGCCAAAGGTTCACCACCATGGGGGTAGGGTGTGTGTAAATGTTGTAGGGATTCCCCCCCCCTTATTGGCTCACCTCTGCAAAGACTAAATCATACAATGCTTGTAATCAGTTTTATGACTGACCCACCAGATACTCAAAGTGTCATTAAGGACTTCATTAAAACACGGATATAATGAGCCCAATTTGTCACTTCTTTTTTGATGCTTTCCAATTATTTTCCTGGAGACTAATGCCAGACAGAAAACCAGCATTATTAAGTAGTATTCAGCCTTTTAGGGGTGGCCATTGGAAAAGACCTTTCGAAAGAGGGAATGCCCATGCAACTGGTTTGACCCAAGAGTTTTGAACCATTGGGTAACTAACATTGCATAGCGGACAAAACGTTGGGCATTAATTTAACCATGTTTTTAAAAATGTAATTATAGCAATGTGTAGTTTTAGCCTAGAAGATTAGTTGAGGGGGTCACAGCTCAGTAGTAGAACATTTGCTTGGCACACACAAGGTCTCTAGTTCAAGAAGGATATTGACAAGCTGGAACAGGCCCAGAGGAGGGCAACTCCAATTAAAAGGATCGGATAGGAAGTGAATTGAAAGATCTAGAGCCGTGGTGGCAAACCTTTGGCACTCCAGATGTTATGAACTACAGTTCCCATGAGTCCCTGCCAGCATGGCCAATGGATTTTATTCAGGCAATTGGCCATGCTGGCAGAGGCTGATGGGAATTGTAGTCCATAACATCTGGAGTGCCAAAGGTTCGCCACCACTGATCTAGGGGATCTGCTGCCGGTCTGAGTAGGGCATATTGACTATGACAGACCAAGGGTCCGATTCCATGCAAGCCAGCTCCATGTGTTCAAATCTGACATGATGAACTCATAATGAACTTCAATCACTACCTTGATCCAAAGTCCCCTGCCCCGGACCAAACCAGAATCCTTCTTCCATGGCAGGAGAGTACTTTGAGCTAACAGAAGAGTTGGGTTTTATACCCACTTTTATCTACCTTTAAGGAGTCTTATAATCACCTTTCCTTCCCCTCCCCACAACCAGGGCCGGAGCAAGGGGGAACTGTGCCCGGGGCACACGCCACATCCCAGAATGTCCCTGCCACGCCCCCGCACTTGTGCGCACCCGGTGCGTCATGTCCCTGTCCCCCTGGCGCTACGCCACTGCCCACAACAGGCACTTTGTGAGGTAGGTGGGTCTGAGAAAGTTTGGAAAGAACTGTGACTAGCTCAACATCACCCAGCAGGCTCATGTGGAGGAGTGGGGAAACAAATCCAGTTCACCAGATAAGAGTCCACTGCTCAGGTGGAGAAATGGGAAATCAAACCCGGTTCTCCAGAGTCCACCTGCTCTTAATCACTATTCCACACTGGATCTCTTTGACTGGCACAACTCTGCATTGCTTTACACTGTACATTATGCGCCACCAGCATTTCACCTTCAGTACTTTCTCAATATCACTAACTGGCTTTCTTTCCGCCTTGCCCTTCCTTCCCTAACTAGAGAAATCGGCTACAAGATGTTCTAATTATTCTGAAGCCATTCTTAAATATAAATTAGCACATCAAAGGAATGAGAAAACAGTGGGCGAAATAAAAGAGATTCCTTTGTATGAAGCCTGCAAGTTCACGCACAGCGCTTTTGTGACTGCGGAACTGGACCATCTGTAGGGGTTAGGAATGACACAAAGAAACAGGGAAGGAGAAAGAAACTGCTAAATAAGAGCTCCTAAAAATTCAATTAAGCCAGAGTTAAAGGACCTTTAAATGAGCTGTTCCATAGATCGGTCGTGGCTGTATCCTCCTTTTTAAAGTCTATTTTCAGTTCAAAGGCAGCCAAACTCCATTGTTTGCTAAGGCTCCAGCACGATCTCCTCAAAGTCAATGGACAACTTTGCATCGATTTTGGTGGGGACTGACTTTGGTGTTTCTCCTTTGCTATTGCTTTCAAGGGCTCTCTGTGCCACTAATGGGCTAAATTTAAAAAGGTTGGGCTGAAAGGAGAAATTTGGTCGTTTTTTCCTCTTTTTTTGGTATCGTTGGGAAGTCACAAGTTAGCTTTTGGGATCTAGCTCACCGAACAATGAACAAATGAGAGCAGTGCTCTTTGAAACACAAACTTCCTTTTAAGTTTTGAACACACCTGAGGCCACCTTAACACTGAAACAGACTCTTTGCCCATCAAAATCAATATTGTCTTCTCAAACTGGCAGCAGTTTTCCAGGTGTGTCTGGCACAGGTCTTCCATATAAACTTCTGACATGTCCTGTTTTCTCTGGAGATGCCAGAGACAAACCCAGGTGGTATCGTCAGGTCAGTCTCTGGATGATAACCCTGAAATTTTGGGGCCACTAGCTTTAAAAATGTGCCCCCTGCAGACTGAAACGTGAAAAAACACCCCTAAAAAAAATTGGACCCAAATTTATCGGATATACCCGAATTTTCAGGTATATCCGAATATGTTATTTTATCTTATACGGGCATACAGATATGTTATTTTATTCAGGCATACAGATAATTTTATGCCCAAATAAGTCCGAATCTGAATTTTTATCGATTTTTGGAGTATTTACCAAGCCTAGCCTGAGAACGCTTAATTTGCCCCCTATTAATGTCTAAGAGAATACAAAGTTCTACATATGCCGTACGTTTTCTTTTAGAGCAGGGATCTGCAACCTGTTGCTCTCCAGATGTTCATGGACTACAATTCCAGTTGGCCATGCTGGCAGGGGCTGATGGGAATTGTAGTCCATGAACATCTGGAGAGCAACAGGTTGCAGACCCCTGTTTCAGAGGATCATTTTTTTCACGTTGCTCGTACAGTTGCTTCCTTGTTGGCGATTATTTTAAAACAATAGTTATTGTTTTACTGTACTTATTTTGTCCATTACTGATGGATGATGTTTTATTACTTTATATTTATGCTGTTATTGTTTTATGCTAACAAAAGCCACTGGCTGGCTGGTCCATGACACTAAAAGAAAGATACATTGGAGTGGGGTGGTGACACAGAGAAACATTGATCAAGTTTCAGATTTGGAATTCACAATGTGTGCATGCCTTTGGGTGATTCTTACCCAAATATTCATCCCTTGAAACATGATTCGTTTCTTAGCTTCTCCCAGGGTGGGTGTCATGGCTGGTCCTCCGCCCTTGTTCCCACTCCCCTCATCAGTGTTGGGAGATCCACACCTAGTGCGTGTGTATCCCTTGAAAAGTAGCAGAGTGCACAGAGGCTGAACACAGGGAAGCTTACCTGAGCACAAACGCGTGGTTGAGCTTGCTAGAGAGCACTTCAGACACAAAAGAAAGTCAGAGTCATTTGTAGTTTCTAATCTAATAAAAAGAGTATTTATTAGTGAACTCCATTCTGGATAGAAAGGTGGAGAGTTAGGTTCACTATCTAATCTAATCTAGCTGGATGGATGGAGGCGGATGCGTAGGAGACACATCCTCTCCCTAGGCATGGTGAAGGTAAGAAGGAGAGGTTCTGAGAAGAAGGCGGAAGCAAGGGGGGAAGTCCCTAAGAGTATCAGTCTACATCAAAGGGATAGAGTCAGCATGATAGAGTAAAGGTGACAAATTCCTAAGTCCCTTTCTAGCCACTAGCTCGCTAGTAAAAAACCCCTCTGTAGGATGAGGCAGGAAACAGCGTAAAGTCCCTTTCTTCCAACAATCAGGAACAGGGACAGAAGGCCTGCCATGACACCATGTGCAAAGTACAAGAAGCAGAGGTTTGTTGCCCTGGACAATTATAGACTATGTATTCAATGGTTACACTCCATAAAAAACACCTAGTAATAACTCCTCTGTCTTCCAACGCCAAGGTCACATGAGACTTGTTAACAGATACATCAAGGAACAAGGTTCCGGTCCATTGGGCCTTTTTATGTAATTTTAATGTTCAGGGAAGACGCCAGTGAAATACATTAGCGTATGCTTATGTTCTGGTTATCGTGCCGCACAGAAATTATTGGTTAAAATAAAAGGCCAAGTGTCTTATATATGGTTTGTTTCTACAGCGGATACTTGAAATGGAATATCTGGGTTTATGTAAAGTGAAATGTAATCACTCAAGCTTGATACTGTTATCTTCTGCTTATTTGCTGTCGTAAGCCCACGACTCTCATTTGGAATTCATTGCCGTATGCAAAATTCATGCGTTGGTGGTTGTTTTCCCCAGGTGCTTTGAAATAGGAAGCTGGACTAGGCATGTTTAGTGTGGTGGTTAAGAGCAGGTGGACTCTAATCTGGAGAACCGAGTTTGGTTCCCCACTCTTCCACTTGAGCGGCAGACTCTCATCTGGTGAACTGGATTTGCTTCCCCATTCCTCCACATGAAGCCTGTTGGGTGACATTGAGATAGTCACAGGTTTTTTTTTTCAGAACACAAGCTGACTATTGTGGAGAGAGGGAGAGAAAGGAGTTTGTAAGTCACCTTGAGACTCCTTATAGTAGAGAAAGACAGGGTATAACTCCTTTTCTTCTTCACCTTTGGTCTGATCCATGAACTACGAGGAGAGACTTAGGCTGTTTCCGCACGGCCACACTGGGGGTTGGGTCGGCGTACATGACGCCAACCCAACCCCCCTGGGACCGTTCACACGAACGGTCCCGGTAATGAACAGGAAGACGGCGCCGTGGAGCATCGTCGTCCGATCGACCTAACTTCTCTGCGACCGCCATCCCTCCCCCCTGTGCCCGATCAACCTACCTTCTCTGCGACCGTCCGGTGCATCGCCAAGGCCAGGGGACACGTACCCCCTGCCCTGTGCGACTGCTCCGGAGTTGCCGGGCAGGGGGGGCATGTCCCCAGGCCTTGGCGATGCACTGGACGGTCACAGAGAAGGTAGGTCGATCGGGCACAGGGGGGAGGGATGGCGCCTTCCAGCCGCTGCCGTTCGCATGGCAGCAGCTGGAAGCTGCCGTTTTCCAAAAACCTCGCTCAGGGAGCAAGGTGGGAAAATGGCAGCTTCGTGCCCCTGGGGAGGAGCGAGGGTGGCGCGGCTGCGAAGCAGCTGCGCCCCCCATGCGAACAGCTCCCTGGGGACGGCGTTTTTGCCATCCCCAGAGCTCTGTATTTGGCCTGTGCGGAAAGGGCCTTAGAGAGCTGGGGATGTTTAGTTTGGTGAAGAAAAGGTTAAGAGGTGACATGATAGCCATGTTTAGATATTTGAAGGGATGTTACGTTGGTGAGGGAGCAAGCTTGTTTTCTGCTGCTCTACAGACTAGGACCAGGAATAATGGGTTCAAGGTGAAGAAAAAGAGATTCCACCTAAACATCTGGAAAAACATCCAGGCAGTAAAGGCTGTTCGACAGTGGAATGCACTACCTCAGAGTGTGGTGAAGTCTCCTTCTTTGGAGATTTTTAAAGAGAGGCTGGATGGCCATCTGTCAGGAGTGCTTTGATTGTGTGTTCCTACATTGCAGGGGGTTGGACCTGATGACCCTTGAGGTCTTTTCCAACCTTACAGTCCACCTGCTCTATGATCAAATCAAATTCTTTATTGCAGTCAAAGACCAGCACATAATAATACAAACTGAGAGGTGCACTTATATACAGTTGGTCACTGTATACTAAAAGGTCAACTCGCGAAAAAGCAAGTAGTAGGTAAAATACATTTGATTATGACTAAAAAGTTAATATAACTACACTTGTAAAGTGCCTGTGCAGTCTTGCTAAAACCTACAGTGACGTTACTAAAAAACTCCAGCCTCCGACCATATCTTCTAAGGATCGCAATTTATTTAGTCTTTCCCTCCCTAAACTATTCAGTCGGTAGATGTCTCTTTTTGTATTTGCAAATTAAAGAACAAAAACGGGCCGTTGCCCGTGTAATTTTCTGGTCCCTACCTGTCAGTATGTAGGCCAGTGCATCTTTGTAGTTTAGGCCTATTAGCCCTCTCATGGCTGGGCTGAGGATTTCCTTTCGGGGCTTTTCAAAAGTGGGACATCTAAATAACATGTGTTCTAATGTATCTATTTCGCCTAGAGGGCAGGGGCAGAGCCTCTTTTCATAAGGGATTTTCTTGTATTTCCCCTCTAACAGCGAGGAGGGAAGAGAATTACATCTGGCCAATGAGAAAGCTCTTCTTGTATGCTCTATGATTCTATGATCCTATAGAGATGTAGAGCAGGGGTCTCCAAACTTTCTGAGCCAGCAGGCAGCTTCAAAATTCTGACACAGTGTGGTCGCTGCATCTAGAAAATGGCTGTCAGTTCTTACATTCAATCACACATTGAAGAGGCCTTGTGAAGTAGTAGTAGCTGCTGTCAAAGCAATATTTTTTTAAAAAAAAATATATGCACTGTCAATCAAATCTTCAACAGTCAAATCAAAAGCCAGGCTGTGCAAAAGCCCCACCCAGCCCCAACACCTTGTAGAAACATCTGCTGGGCGCTAGGAAAGTTATTGGCAGCACTAGGCCACTTATGGGCACCATGTTGTGAACCCATGTTCTAAAGATAGAATCGCAGTTTTCCGAATTCAATTCTTATCAGTTTCTTTACCAGCATGGCCAATTGGCCATGCTGACAGAGGCTGATGGGAATTGTAGTTCCTGAACATCTGGAGAGCCGCAGGTTCCCTACCCCTGTTCTAGTATCTTATGCCTAGCTGGGAAGGGGATTATGGTGCAGCAAATGGTCCCACCATAAAATCCCAATAAAGTCAACCACAACAAATCACACATCTCCTTGGGTTTTTGTTTGCTTTCAAATTTTACCAAGCTCTGTTGATAACACCAGTCAGGCTTAAGAAATAGCTGGGGTTAAAAATAAAACAATGTCAGGATTCTGTTTGTCACACAGTTATTTCAGAATATATACATTATTGCCGCAGGCTGCCTGCTGAGAAAATATATATATATATTATGTAGACTGTATTCCAAATAAACACTCTTTGGTAAACAGAATTTGCAAGCGTGTGTAGCAGTTAAAAGCAGCAGAAACAAAACCACAAAACCTCTTTGACCGGAGCAACAAGGGGGACCAAAGAAATACTCATACACCACAGAGAATAATGCACTTGAAGCAGGCCGATTCCCTGTACAATTGGTTCTGTCTGCATGTTGAATGAACACACATTTATCCTACATGTATGTGCATACACGTGCCCCTGTATGTGCATACATATATCCCTGTTTGGCCTCTGCGATCGGCAGAAGCTAACTTGCTGGTGGTCCTGGGCCCCTCCATGACCCGCCTGGCCTCCACCCGGGCCAGGGCCTTCAGTGCCCTGGCCCCTACCTGGTGGAACAACCTCCCTCCTACCATCAGGGCCCTGCGGGACCTAGAACAGTTCTGCAGGGCCTGCAAGTTGGAGTTGTTCCACCGGGCTTTTGGGGAGGCCAGCCGCTGAGGTGCCGTCCCTGGTATCCAGTCTCTCCTATTCCATCCCACCTCTGGAATTACATCTGTCAATGAATGCCATTATACTGAGCTGGGCTACTGAAATTATTGAAATGGCAATGCTTTTGGAGTTATTGGATGTTTTAATGATTTTAACTGAAGTGTAATTTATTATTTTATTGTGGTTTGTTGGTTGTTTTGTCAGCTGACCTGTACACCGCCCAGAGCCCTTAGGGCAGTGGTGGCGAACCTTTGGCACTCCAGACGTTATGGACTACAATTCCCATCAGCCCCTGCCAGCATGGCCAAAAGGTTTGGCACCCTTGCCCTAGACCCGTGGTGGCGAACCTTTGGCACTCCAGATGTTATGGACTACAATTCCCATCAGCCCCTGCCAGCATGCCCAAAAGGTGTCAAGGGTGTCAAACCTTTTGGCCATGCTGGCAGGGGCTGATGGGAATTGTAGTCCATAACATCTGGAGTGCCAAAGGTTCGCCACCACGGCCTTAGGGAATGGGGCGGTATAGCAAATCTAATAGACAAACAAACAAACGAATGAACAAACAAACAAATAAATAAATCTGTTTCTAAGAAAGAGACGGGACTGTCAGCCTCCAAGCGGGACCTGGGGAGACTCGGAATTACAGCTCAGCTCCAGACTTCAAAAGCAGTTTCCCTGGAGAACCTGGATGCTTTGGAAGGTGGGCTGTGGGACATTTCACGCCAGTGATGTCCCCGTTCTTTCTAGACTCCATTCTCAAGTCTTCAGGAGTTCCTCAGCCTGGATCTGGCCACTTTGCCTCCCGTTCCCATCCATTGCCAGTGGCCAGGAGGGACCTAGAAACACTTCAGTGTTTGCTCACTTTGCAAATGGATCTGGGATACATGTGGGGTTTAAATCACATGTTCTCCTTGCGCTGAGTGTAGGAGGTTAAGAGCTCGTTTATCTAATCTGGAGGAACCGGGTTTGATTCCCAGCTCTGCCGCCTGAGCTGTGGAGGCTTATCTGGGGAATTCAGATTAGCCTGCACACTCCCACACATGCCAGCTGGGTGACCTTGGGCTAGCCACAGCTTCTCGGAGCTCTCTCAGCCCCACCTACCTCCCAGGGTGTTTGTTGTGAGGGGGGAAGGGCAAGGAGATTGTAAGCCCCTTTGAGACTCCTGCAGGAGAGAAAGGGGGGATATAAATCCAAACTCCTCCTCCTCCTCCTCCTCCTCCTCCTCCTCCTCCTCCTCCTCCTCCTCCTCCTCCTCCTCCTCCTCCTTCTTCTTCTTCATATTTTGGCCCTTTCCAACACATAACTTTTAAAACATTTCCAGGCGGGAAATGAAATGTTTCCTCCGTGGAGTTCTGCATTGCTTCCCTTCCCCGCCCTCTCCTTTTTTTTTCACCACCACAACATCTTTAAACAAATCCACCCATCTTTGATAATGACAGTTGGCTGGGAGGGGGAAAAAATGTCTCTGCTTGTAAAATCCGGTGTGAATAATTCCAACGAGGAGGTTTTTTCGTGAGAAGGTTTAGCTCAAGGAAATCCAGCATTTAGCAATATAAATATGAATTATATACGGCAAGCAGTCATTAGGCCCTTCACTTCTTATTAGGAGAGGAGCGTGAACATTCTACGACTTATTCCTCGGAATAATGCAGTCATTTATTTACAATACGGAAAAAAAAAAAGGAAAGGGGGTCTTTCTCGAATTGATTGCTCATTGACTTTGAAATGGCCCCCTTGTTTGGAAATGGTGCTTGTGACAGGCGAATTGGAGGGGCCACCATCAGCAAGGTGTACCCCTTGGGGAAAAACCCAGAGATGGTATACCTTCTTAGATCTTTTTCTGCAGGCAAGACGTAAGACGTAGCGGGTGGCAGGAAAGGAGAGAGAGAAAGATTGGAGTCTTATCTTTCTTCCCTGTCTTGAGAAAACAGCACTTACAACAGACGTTTCTGTGCTTCAAGGGGGAACTATTTATTTACCCGAGAAATGCAATAATCATCTCAAAGATACAAGGCAAAACTCTGGAGGCGCAAAGAAAGAAAAAATGTGGATATATTTCCAGTTTAGTCTCTGGACTTAAGCTCTCTCCTTGTTAGGTGTCAAATCTTGAAGTAACAAATGGACTATCAAATGCCTATCAATAAACGATCAGCAGCGTTTATTGAGAGGCATCGAAGCACTCAGCTTGAAAAAGCCCATTCTGGTGAACCTGGCTTTTGCTACCCCCTTTATTCCGATGTGAATCCCCTCTCCCATTTTCCCAAGAAATGTGAGAGTTAGTTTGGAGGTAAGGCACCCTAAGGTCAGCTATAGAGATAGCATCCTGGCATCCTGCCCACACAAGATAGTGGAAACAATCCTGGTTCCCATAAGACCAAAGAGTCAGGGGAAAGCCTAGTTATCTACTCAGTGTGTGAAGCCATCAAGCAAAGATCAAGGAAAGAATGTCCCAGAACGGTACTGATAAAATATAGCAAGTTGGCAACGTATATCTTGTAGCAATCACATTGAGCTAGGAATGCATCTCAAGTCACCTGGATACAATTCTCTCTGACACTCCTGAGATGAAACAATGATTGGCTACTGGCCAAAAAGCGATGTGCAGATAGCTGGACTGTAGTGCTACCAAACTGCCCTAAAAGCATGCTAGCAGGGGGGAAAAAGACACTGAACTCTTCTCGTTTGCATCGCTGGTGCTGAAAAGCTCTTCTTGCTAATGAAGAAGGTGGAAAGTTGGGTCCCAGATGAAAGAAATTAGGGAAACACGAGGATTTTATATTACGGGTAGAGAGAGCAGGGCCTACCTTTTGAAGAAAGCAACAGAAGCTGTGGTCGCTTCCTCGGCTATTAATAGGGAACCTTCTCTTTTAGCCTTTTCAAAAGAAACTTGATAAAGAGCATTAATCCTTTGCTAGGGATTAGCGGTGGATTTTAAAAATTTGTTATCATGTTCTGGCATTTTTGTCAAATTTAGTTTCCTCGCTGCGCTTCAAGGGGAGTAACTGTATTCCATTTCACACTAGCTATGTAGTCTGCATTCTCCAAACAAACCGACACAATCCCTTTTGCAGATAAAGGACTATGTTTTCATGGACCAGAAGAGCTACTGGATTAGTGCTGGGAAAAGAGGACAAAGGAAGTAATCTAGCATTGTGGAGATCCACTGAAATTATCAGCGTCCTTTGGCAACAGGCAAACGATGTAGCTGAAACCAAGTGGCTCTTTCCACATAACCAAAATAAAACGTCTTGAAGCGAGAGATAAAAGGCTCCTCTGAAGAGTTCTGCATAGTCTTCAGTCCAAAATGTTTTCTTTCCGGCCTTAAAACGACTTATTTGTATCCTGTTCCCTAGCAATTCTTTTTTTTCTGAAAATGTTTTGAAAACGTTTTCACTTGATGTGCAAAGCTCTTTAAGATGTTTCCCACTATTCTCAGACTTCCTACCTAGAGCCATTTTCTACTCTCCAGCCAGCCGTCACTTGCTGTATTTTCTTCAGTTTTTGGGGGGAGGGGTTGTGTCTCCATAGCTATGAAAAACACAATCCCTAGAGAACTGCAGCATGAAACTCTGGTGCCTCATAGCATTTGGATCCACAGCTCTCTCTTTTTTTTTAAAAAAAATGGTACAACTGCAAAATGGCAGCCTGCTGCCCCAGTGGAGGAGTTTGATTCCCAACACAGTTCTCCAGATTGAGTATACTGCTCCTAACCACTACAGAACACTGCCTTATGAGTCAAATCATTGGACCATCAAGGTCAGTAGTAGGTTTGCAGGCTTTCAATCTGACAGATCTTTCTTATCACCTGCTACCTGATCTTTTTAACTGGTAGTGCTGGGGACTGAACCTGGCCAGAGGTGTAGCTATAAGGGGACGGGAGGTGTGAGCCCTGCCACGAGCACGCATCAGTGGGGGAGGAATATTGCCCGCTGTCCCCTTCCCACCTTGCCCCACCCCACCAGCCTGGCCCATTTTCAGATGGCAGTAAGCTGTTTTCAGCTGGCAGAAAAGGTAGTAGTAGTAGTAGTAGAAAAAGAAGAAGAAGAAGAAGAAGAAGAAGGAGAAGAAGAAGAAGAAGAAGAAGAAGAAGAAGAAGAAGAAGAAGAAGAAGAAGAAGAAGAAGAAGAAGAAGAAGAAGAGGAGGAGGAGGAGTTTGGATTTATATCCCCCCTTTCTCTCCTGTAGGAGACTCAAAGGGGTTTACAATCTCCTTGCCCTTCCCCCCTCACAACAAACACCCTGTGAGGTAGGTGGGGCTGAGAGAGCTCAAAAGACTGTGACTAGCCCAAGGTCACCCAGCTGGCGTGTGTGGGAGTGTACAGGCCAATCTGAATTCCCCAGATAAGCCTCCACAACTCAAGCGGCAGAGCAGGGAATCAAACCCGGTTCCTCCAGATCAGAGTGCACCTGCTCTTAGCCACTGCTCTTAGCCACTACGCCACTGCTAAATGGGGGGGGGGGGAGGCCACTACGCCACTGCTCTTAGCCACTACGCCACTGTAAGGGGGGGAGGCATGGGGGTGGGTCATAGATGCCATGTTCTCCCCCTCCCCCTCTGAACCTGATACCTTCTGAATGCAAAGTTGGCGCCCTACCAAGGAGTCATGGCCCCTAATGATTTTATCGTCATCAGTTTTATTCTTCCTTTCTGTATGTTTGTTTGTTTGTGTGTGTGTGCGCAACTGCATAATGTCCGCCGTCTCTCTGAACGATGCCTCCCTTTCTCTCGCTCTGCTCTTTATGTTTGCGATAATATTTGAACTTCAGTTTACCTGATGATAGAATGCAAGTAAGTTGTAGAATAAAAAACAGACTGTGCTTCACCGAAAGCCAGCTATATACATACATAAATCCCATGGCAGAATAAGGGATTCCAAATGCAATCTGACAGGAAATAACCTCTAATTTATACCGGGGCCGGGCGTCCCCTGCCTGCCTCCCATGTAACTCACGCATTTTGCCATTTTTCTTCAGTCTAGCCATTCCTGTTATCACCTCGGTCAGCAAATGCATAACAAATGACCTTCAAAATCCCCAGCCATAACTTTTATTGGACCAATAATATTAACAGCCTAATTTCAGCAGCACAATGGTGTTTGTCAAGATGAATGGGAGATAACCTGGATATTCAGCTCATTTTTTTTAAGGGGGGAAAATCCAAATAGTAGATCAGTTAGCCACGAAGCGGAATCCTGCCTGTGTAAAAAGAAAGTTCATTGGTCTTTTGTCGCCATTGAAGAATGTAAAAGCTGTTCTGATGAATCGCAGACAAAAGCATACCTAGTCCAACGCCCAGTTTCCCATGAGGTCAATCAACTGCCCATAAAGTTGTCAGTCCTTCTGCCCAAGAGAACTGTACCCTGTCACTCAGGAGCTAGCAAGTGGGGATACTTTTTGGCACCTGAAGGAAGCCAGATCTCTGGCGCCAAGATGACAACGTGCTTCTGTTACCGCATCTTTGCATTAAAATGCTCGGCCCCACTGTGGCTGCTGGCTTATTGGTGACCCATTTTTGATTTCCCTGCAGATTATTGGGGAGTTTTTATTGGGGAAAAGAAGAGAGGGGGGGAAAACCCCTCCTTCTGAATATTCAGGCTTTTTCTCCAAGCTCTAATGATGGCGGAGGTTAGCTGGGATCAGCAGTTTTGGGCTATATGCAAATTTCGCACAGATCCCAAGGCAAACTGAAAGGTGTTGGACGCCCCCCACCCCCCGATAAGGAAAAATGCCCAGTAGAAATTCGTCTCCTGGGCCCAGCCAGCCAACTTCAAAAGCTACAGGTCATTATTCTGTGACACCATCAAGAGCTAGGCCCTCAAGCGAAGGTTTACCAGTTTACCAAGGGTGGGTTTTTTTACGTTAAAAAAATGTGAACCAATTTTCCCTCTTTTTTCTTAGTTAATCCTCCCTTTAAAACATGTTTTCCAGCTCTTTTGGCTCTTGTAGTGAAAGCTCCCATAATAACATGCCGGAAGGCTTCTCTCCCCCGTCCCTCTCTTTCTTCACAAACAACGTACTTTGAGTGATTAAAATCATTTAATGAGGACTCTGGGCAATATTCCTCCACCTCTGTTTCCTACCACCAGTTTTAAGGACCTTCACAAGCCAATATGACGACTGCCTCCCCCCCATCACCCCACCCTCCCCCAGAGATGCAAGGGGCTTTGGAGCTCAAGAGACAGCTGCTTGCTTCCCAGGGAAGAGGGCAAAAAACCCCACCAGAGATGTATTTCCAAAAACAGATAACCATTTGCACTACTGGCCAGGAAGGGCGAGATGGACAGCTGACGTAAAACATGATTTGGATACTGGAATGAAGAAGCAGAAGCAGAAGACGACGACAACAACAACAAACTTTGGGTTTTATATCCCACCTTTCACTCCTTTCCCTTCCTCTCTCCGCAGCAGATACCTTGTGAGGTCGGTGGGGCTGAGAGAGAGTCCTGAGCCCAAGGTCCTCCTTTTATTTTTATTTATTTATTTTTTAAACTTATATACCGCCCAACCCCCAAAGAGGGTTATGGGACGCCTGTTATTACTGTATTGACCGCTGTTTTTATTGGTTTTAATGGATTTTAGTAAATGTAATTCATTGTTTATTTATAAACTGTATATATGTTGTTGTTGTTGTGCACCGCCCAGAGCCCCTTGGGGATAGGGCGGCCTACAAATTCAATGAATGAATGAATGAATGAATGAATGAATGAATGAATGAATGAATAAATAAATAAATAAATAAATAAATAAAAGGTCACCCAGCAGGAATGTAGGAGTGCAAACCCAACTGGTTCACCAGGCAAGCCTCTGCCACTCAGTGGAGGAGTGGAGAATCAAACCCAGTTCTCTGGAGTCCACCTGCTCTTAACCACTACACCACACTGGCTCTCCATCAGTAGAAGCAACAGAGAGTGTGTACAAAGGACAGTGGAACATGGGCCTTTGGGGTTGTTTGGGAAACTGGAGTTCATCATCTGAGGGGGTTCAGTTCCCTAAATCTGGATTAGGTAAGAGCCTTCTCACCAGTGAGCGTAGCAAGGGTTAAACAGCGGGAAATATTCAGTGAATGTTGTTCAGCTACAAGGACTTGGATTCCACTGCATTGAGTATGTGGGGTTCAGGGTGTGCATTTGCTCCATGTGCCTCCAAGGTGGGATGTTGGAGGTAAACCTTCTCTGTTGTTAAATTTGGCTTAGTAATATGGTTGTCAGGTCCCCACCTTCCACCCCGGCCATTGGCAGGAGAGTTGGGTGGGGTGGGGAACCCCTATTGGGCTTAAAATGAGGCAAATGTGAGAGCAGCAGTGGCATAGGAGGTTAAGAGCTCATGTATCTAATCTGGAGGAACCAGGTTTGATTCCCAGCTCTGCCGCCTGAGCTGTGGAGGTTTATCTGGGGAATTCAGATTAGCCTGTGCACTCCCACACACGCCAGCTGGTTGACCTTGGGCTAGTCACAGCTCTTGGAGCTCTCTCAGCCCCACCTACCTCACAGTGTGTTTGTTGAGAGGGGAGAAGGGCATGGAGATTGCAAGCCCCTTTGAGTCTCCTACAGGAGAGAAAGGGGGGGATATAAATCCAAACTCTTCTTCTTCTTCTTCAAATGCCTTGATGTCGCTTGTGTAATGATGCCCCATTCGGGAGTGATGTCACCATCACACTGGCAATTATGATTATGAAAGAGGCACTCTAGTATTTGGGCAAAAAAACTCTATGGTAGCAGCTGTTTCTACAATTGAATTTTGCCCAAATACCACCACATCTCTCCTGTCAACACATGTGTGATTACATCACTTCCAGGAGTGACATCATCATACTGGTGCGGCTAAGGCTTAGACTTCCTGTTAAGCTTTGTAAGGGCCCTGACAGCCAGTTGGGGTGATGCCAAGATGAGGTATCTCTGACTGGGGAATGGAAGTGAAAGGTTTGGGGAGGGCAGGGAGCTCAGCGTCAGCAAGGATTTGATGCTGTAGAGTCCACTCTCCGGCACAGTCATTTTCTCCAGGAGAACTGGTTTCTGTCACCTCCAGGTCAATTATCATTCTGGGAAAACCAGCCCCCACCTGGAGTTTGGCATGACACCACAACAGCACGACCATGACACTACACTGGCTTTGTAATACAAGACACCCTGGCATAAAAAGCAACTTCACTGCCCGATTCAAAAGGAGGATCCCTTTGTAGTCCAGCGATATCCCTCAAGGACTGGATTTGGCTCAAAGGCTGCTAGCAGCTGACCCTCAATCTGTAGGGAGCGCCGCAAATGTATTCAGAGGCTTGGACAAAGAGCCCAAATGGGTTTGAATCTCATCCCAGAAAAGAATGTTTTTAGTTGCATAATTTATAACGCCTGTCCGCCCCAAGGCAACCACACTGACATGCAATATTAAAACCAACAATACAATTAATTAAGCAGAATTCATTAACGGGAGATGACATTCCGACCAAACATATGAGCGGAGAGGAAATCAAGAGGCTGAAATGTTTCAAATTTCTGAGCACATTAAAAAGCATCAGTGATCAAATGGCAGGAATGAAAACCGTGGTCACCGAGAAACAACCAGCAGGAGAAATAAGCAGAGAATCCGGGAGGGAACAGGCCCATCGGCACCAGCCCTATTAACGTTATCTACGACATCTGCAGTATCAACTCCCAGCAAAAACCTTCCGTAATAATAGTAAAACAGTTTTGTATGCAAGCAGGCAGAGAAAAACACGAACAGTGTTTGTGATCTGCATAGGGCAATGGCGTAGCTAGAGGAAGCAGGGGGCTACAGCCCTGGGCCACTGGGTACCCCTTTACTAGGGTCACGTGGAAGGCGCATTGCAGGGCTGCTCCCCCCCCAACTGTGTTTCAGGGGTGCAGTTGTGAGAGGGCAGGGTGCAGCTGATGGGGGAGTGCCCAGGGTGAGCCCCTGGTGGCATTTTACTCAAATATGCCCCTGGCATAGGGTTGCCAGTCTTTAGAACCAGCATGGTATAGTGGTTAAGAGCAAATGCACTCTAATCTGGAGAACCGGGTTTGATTCCCCACTCCTCCACCTGAGCGGCAGAGGCTTATCTGGTAAACCAGATTAGTTTGTGCACTCCAACACATGCTGGGTGACCTTGGGCTAGTCACAGTTCTCTCTGAACTCTCTCAGCCCCACCTGCCCTTCAAGGTGTCTGTTGTGGGGAAAGGAAGGAAAAGGTGCTTGGAACGCCCTTTGAGTCTCCTTTCGGAGAGAAAGGTGGGGTATAAATCCAAACTAGTCCTCGTCCTCCTCGTCCTCCTCCTCCTCTTCTTCTTTTTCATTTTCTCTTCCCCAGATTCTGTGGTCCCAAAGTACCACCCCCAAATCTCCAGGTATTTTCCAAGACAGAGTTGGCAACGCTGGATCTGCTCCTTCCTCCACCCTTCACACGCTCTGGCCCCTTTCAGATTGCTGTTCTAAATAGGATGCCATCTGTTGTTGGCCTGTTTCTGTGTAAAGCAATTCAGGGGCAGGGGTTTCTCTCAGCTCATTTCAATCCCTCTACGAGCTGCCTCTAAAGAGCTCTGAAGCACTTTGGCCATTTCAAACAGCGCTGCGCCCGCCTTTCTTTTTCCATAGCACATTCTTTTTTCTTTTTTTGCCCTTTAAAATCTTCTAAGGTTTCTGCAAATCTCAAAACATTAATAAAGGGCGAAAAAGAATGTGACCTGGGAAAGGGGGGAGGGGGAGAGGGGTCCTTCTGGAAATGTTCCAGACATTTTAAACAGCACGCTGCGGCGATTCGGATGCACAGAGCTGAAAACAAGGGAAAGTGGCTTTCATTAGAACATACCACACAGCTGAGCCCCGAGAAGCCCAACAGGTCATCAGCAGTTTTGTCTGGAAAGGTAGAATAAATAAACAAATGAAAAAATATAATCTGTTAGCAGCTGGGAGCCAGCACAGTTGTGTCTGAAATGGATTATCAGGGCAGTTTGAAAGAGGCCTCTGGTTCTTCGGCTATGGTTAGGCCTCGCTTTTCAAACCAGAGATGGGAATCACAACCAAACCACGATATGCAACTCTGGTAAGCCCATGCCCCAAGTTGACAGTTTGGCAAATGGTGAATTACCATGTGACAGGAAGCCAGAGAGAAAACAGGAATATGGGAGAGAAGAAAGATTGGTCAGCATCCAAACTGATGGCCTAGCTTTGCATTGAGCATTGCAGTCTTCCAGTCTAGACCCCTAAATAATAATAATAATAAAGTCACTAGATACCGCGATTTTAAAATCGAGCTTCAGCGTCTAGGCCTCTGGGTGAGGCTCGAATTGTAATGAAGGCCAACAACCAGCTAAAGATCTGGCAGCTGTGAAATCTACAACTACAACAACAACAACAACAACAATGTGACCATAATCGACATAGCAGTCCCCGGTGACAGCAGGGTCATTGAAAAAGAACACGAGAAGGTCAGTAGATACCGCGATTTGAAAATCGAGCTTCAGCGTCTATGGCACAAACGAGCTGAGGTCGTCCCAGTGGTAATCGGCACGCTGGGCGCCATCCCAGAAACACTAGGGCAGCACTTGAAACATCTTTGAATTGACAAAATTAACATCTGTCAAATTCAGAAGGCAGCCCTGCTGGGATCTGCACGAATACTATGCCGATACATCACAACTTCCTAAGCCTCTGGGTGAGGCTCAATTTGTTTTTGTTTTTAATTTCAATAAGCCTTTATTGGCATACAGAACATACAATATAAATACAGTTAAAATTACTAGATAAAACTTCACACTGGATCATAAGTTCAGTTCGCAAACCTCAGCCAGAAACTTTCGCTACACTGGCTTGAGACAACAGTCAAGGTCATTACAGTATAAGAGCATATTTACTTTATCAAGCTCTGAAAGGGTTTTCATAGAGTCAATGATTTGTAATAATAAGCTGGATCTTGGATTCTGGTAAAGTGGGCAGTGGAGGAGAATGTGTGCCATGGAATCCAACTGCCCTGGGCTGCAGGGGCAAAGCCTCTGATCGTTTGGTAGACCCTTGAGTCTTCCTCTATGGAGCGGGGATGGCATAATGTTAAATCTAGCCAACATGTAGGCTCTCCTATATAAAGGGTTGGTAAGCGCTGCAATATAGTAGGCTGGGTTTTCCTGCACAAATGGAATTGCCACATTCATTGGCGAGCAGGATTTGTTGGCCAAGCTCTGCAGTTGTTGATAATCCATTGCTAGTATCCGCTCTTTGATGAGGGCAAATGTCTCAGTAAGGGTTAGCATGTTCAGAGAGTCACCATCATAGCCCAATTCCCCAATCTTTGTTATAACTGTTGTGCACCATTTAGAGTGATGGAGTTCTCTCAAGGCTCGATTTGTAATGAAGACCAACAACCAGCTAAAGATCTGGCAGCTGTGAAATCTACCATCATAATAATAAAAAATTAAACATCAAAGCACCAACAGATTTGGACTGAATCGTAATTAAATTTGAGAGTCTGAATAGATGTATAGTCTGACTTCAACCCCCAGGAGCTTTTGGGGGGTAGATCTCAGGAAGGGGAAGCACTGAGCAACATGGATATGAGAACATCCAGATGCTCTAGAAAGTCCCCCAAACTCTATGGTAATACCATAGAATTTGGGGTGGGGGATTCCTAGAGTTCTCTGAAGTCAATTCAGGTGAAACCAGGCAAATGGTAAGGCTAGTTTAGATTCCAATGACACATATGGAATTATACACAGCTTTTGAGAAGAGTAGGAAAAGGGGGAAGGAGAAGAAATGCTGTGTGTTCCTAGGGAGGTGTGTTTTTGGGACTAATAACTGAAAGAAACAATTTCATTTGTAAACCCTGCTCCCCGTAAAGGCATCTTGGGGACCGTACAATTAAAATCTGATTAGAACAATGTGAAACATTGCCACGATCTTCACGCTTTTTATGGTGTGAGGAGAGGACAAATTAAGGCCATAATTGCACAGCGAAAGCACGGGACGGAAGCCAGAGTGATAACACCAGGAAACGATCCGGTCTGTGGCCAGGACTGGTACAACTGCCAGCAGCTGAAATCTTGAATGCGCTGCCTCTTGATGCGTGCATTGAGAGCTAGTGTGGTGTAGCAATTAAAGTGTCAGGCCAGGATCTGGGTAGTGCACGGTTAAATCCCAAAGCTGAAGGTCCATCAGTCATGCATATGTGTCTGACTAATGCTTGTCAACCTAGTCCCGCATCCTCAAGCCAACTGTGAACCAGTTCCACCACGCAAGGATCTTGCCCACTTATGTGTGTCATATTGGGGAGCAGTGTTCCAGAAAGACACAGGCAGCCCGCCAGAGCACCGTTTGTGGCTCCCAAACTCCTCAGTAACTATCACTGCTCTAAGATTTCACTCTATCCCAGGGATAATGATTAGGGTTGCCAGGTACCCCCTAGCACACTACGAGCAACAATATTGGTAGAACTCAGAACCGAATACAGGAATTCATCCCTTGGCTTTACAACTATCTCTTCAGACAAGAGCCAGTGTGGTGTAGTGGTTAAGAACAGGAGCACTCTAATCTGGAGAACTGGGTTTGATTCCCCGCTCTGCCACTTGAGATGTGGAGGCTTCTCTGGGGAACCAGATTAGCTTGGGCACTCATGCCAGCTGGGTGACCTGGGGTGAATCACAGCTCTTCAGAGCTCTCTCAGCCCCACTCACTTCACAGGGTGTTTGTTGTGAGGGGGGGAAGGGAGATTGTAGACCCCTTTGAGTCTCCTTACAGGAGAGAAAGGGGGGGGGATATAAAACCAAACTCTTCTTCTTCCTCCTCACACCTAAACTCAGAAGAATTCAGAATGCAAACTTCGCTTACAAAGAGCAAGAATTCCCCTGGCTTTTCAATGCAGTTTCCTATGTTGTGTGCTCAGGCATTTTTGGGGTTGTTTATGAGATGTTTTTGAGCAGGTAGCTTCTCTGTAAAAGACCAAGCTATTATAACAAATGAGCTAATTAAATGCGTCCAGCAGCTTGTCCATAGGGTCTGTTGTTTGCCCTTTCATCGGGCATACATTATGCATTACCCAATAAGGTATACACTGGGATCGCGCTCGCAGATATGCCAGTAAAAAGCATTTTGCGGGTTCACCCGCTTAGACTTGAGAAGGCCAGCTAACGTTTAACCCCGGGCAGGCAGGCTGGTATTTACAGAGTGCGGAAAGCATTAGATTCTGTTTGCCAAGGCTTCTTGATTACATTTTTTAAAAAAAACTTTTTCTCAAATAAAGATGTATTGATTGTGCTACATCCAGAAACCACCCATCATTTATTACACCATAAACTGTTAGAGGTCCATCTCTCTTTCTCATATATACATACATTACTGAGAATGAAAATGAGATCTCCCCCCCCCCCCCCCCCCCAATAGTATTAGAGTTATAGAATCAGTTGAGCAAGCATTCTTTTCAATAGGCTGGTATCACCGGCTATGTGATGACATCATTTCCGGTGCACAATGGAAGTGACTTCATCCTATTACTGGCAATGCACATTCCCAGGTAGTGCATTCCACTGTCGAACAGCCCTTACTGTCAGGAAGTTTTCCCTGATGTTTAGGTGGAATCTCTTTTCCTTCACGTGGACAATGATTCCTCTTGGCCATCACATGCCAAGATTTGGATGCTTTCAACTCATGGTCATTACAAACCAAAGATTTCTTTTGAAATAACAGGCTGCCAAGCTACAAAAATCTTAGAAGTTTATCTTCCCCGTAAAAAGGAACAGAAAATCTGCAAGGCTGCTGGATCACCCTTTCCCCTTCTTTTCTTGTTTCTTTTTTTCCTTGGGTGACAAAGGTGGAGCAAATCTCTCTGCTGAATGATACTGGCAGCTCCTTTGGAAAGCAGACTTGTGTCATCCGTGCTGACAATTTATATCTCTTCCTCTGCTGAACGTTTAGCATTGGGGCGGGGGTGGGGGCATCTCAGCATTGCTCTTATGGGAAATGGCTCTTTATCGTTGGAAGGTGCAGGTTGCCCAATGGTAGGATTTACGTCCAGTTGAGTGAGAGGAAAGCAGTAAGACTGGGCGTCTGAGCTGCTAATGTCACAGGGATGAAATTTACTGCACCTGACTGAAAGCAGAGTGTGGGGGGATTTACGGCCCCCTGTGCAGATGTAAAGAGTCAGGAATGAAATAGGGTCAGGCCGGATAGGAAAATCCACCTGCCCAAGCAACGAGAAGGCTTTGGGAGAGATTCTCATGAAAACGCTGCTAGCTCTGATCTGAATTCTAATTGGTGCTTCCTTTTGCCAAAATTCTAATTTGAATTCTAATTGGTGCCTCCCTTTGCCAAAATGTCATTACATTGTATGCCATTAGAGATCAGTTCAAACTGACCGTCATCAAAAGCAGCTGAAACAGCAGCCGAAACAAAAGGAAACCAGAAACTAGCACTGTATAGCCCTGGGGTTGCCAACTATGGATTAGGAAATTCCGGGGGATTTAGAGCCTAGGGGTGGGTGGGAATTTGGGGAAGGGAGAGAAACTAGCGGGGTTTAATACCATCCAGCCCACCTTCCAGAGTAGCCATTGCCTACAGCGGAGCAGCTCTATGTAGTTATTCCTCCCTGGAAGAACTGTTGTAATTCCAGAAATTATTGATCAATTAATCAGTCACAATCAATCACTTATTGATCAATCAGCCAGTCAGTTCTGCTTTTCGTGGTTCAAGGAAGCATACAGAAATAGTTAAAACATTTCCAGTTAGAACCAAAAACAAAATGGCAAACCCCAACTCTCCCTCTCCATTTTACAAGATGGTTGCCCTTCAAACCCCCACAAGAGCCCTGGCAAACAAAGAGGGCTTGAGGAGCCCCCTGAAGATCTCCAAGGAGGGACCCTGTGATAGACAAGAAGAAGAGGAAGAAGATGTGGATTTATATCCCCCTTTCTCTCCTGTAAGGAGACTCACAGTGGCTTACAAACTCCTTGCCCTTCCCCCCTCACAACAAACACCCTGTGAGGTAGGTGGGGCTGAGAGAGCTCAGAAGAACTGTGACTAACCCAAGGTCACCCAGCTGGCTGGGCGACCTTGGGCTAGTCTCAATTTTCTCAGAACTTTCTCTGCCTCACCCATCTCATCTACCAGGCTCACATTCCTGGTGGCCAGAGGGGACCAGCCAACCCCACTTGGTGAAAGACTCTGCACTGCACTGAGGCATGACTTATCTGTCCACTTCTCCGTTCTGCCATCTGCAGGCACCCGTCCCGTCCCAGTTCAATTTCCTGGTCCTCGATTTCAATTTGCTCATGGCATAGACACGTTTTATCCGCCTGTCTGTTCTCCGCATCTTTTGAGCCTACCTTGTCCCTCAGAGGGTGCACAAATAGATGTTTAAACAGAGACAATAAACCTTCTCCTGTGTGATCCTGCATGAAATGAGTTCTCTCTCCTCAAAGCGCGGCAGAATGTTGCGAGCTTGTTCAAGCCCCCAATCTTTAGCACCCAGAGGGGAATCCTCACGCTTCCTTAAGAATTCATTTGTTCTTTAATTAAGGAACATGTTTTTTCCCCCCTCTAATTAACAAACCTGCCGTTGTAATATAAATAGATCCCCAAACATGGTTGTTTTGATTGTTCTGTGCCTGGGAAAGAAGTTCTAATGGCCGGAGTTTTAGTACTGGAGACCCAAGGATGTAACAGGTGATATATCATCCCATTACCATTCAAGAGTTCTTTCCTCTTGTGGGGAGGGGCAGAAGACATGGGCTCATACAGCTTCAAGAGCACAGAATGGTCAAAATTTTAATTATCAATTTAAAAGAAGCTCAAAATCTCCGTCATAATTTCCTGCATCTACCTAACGTATAAGGCATAAGCATTTATTGTCATTGTGCACGGACGATGAAAATTTACAGTAGCATTCCTCGATGCACACAATTTCAGACTCATACCCCATCCTCACTTTCCCCTTCCTCCACCCATCCCTACACAGCCCCAAACACATCAACACGAAGCCCCGGAGTTCAGCATCACCACAGCTCTAGAGTAGAAGCTGTCTCTAAGCCTCTTTGTCCTAGTTTTGATAGACCCGTATCGTCTGCCGGATGGTAACAGTTCAAAAAGAGAGTGTGTTGGATGAGACGGATCTCTCAGAATATTTTGGGCTTTCTTTAGGCTTCGGAAATTATAGAGTTCTTCCAAGGAGGGGAGAAGGCATCTGATAATCCTCTGTGCAGTAGTGATCACCCTTTGGAGCGCCTTCCTATCTGCCACTGTGCAACTGGAGGACCATACACAGATGCAGTAGGTTAAGACACTCTCTATAGCACAGCTTATTTTGGAAACTCCACTCTGGGATAGAAGTTTGTTGAATGACCCTGGGCCAGTTGCTTTTTCCACAATAGACACCTTGTGAGATAGGTGTGATTGAGAGAGTTCTGAGAGAACTGTGACTAGCCCAAGATCACCCAGGAGGTTTCATGTGGAAGAGTGGAGAAAGAAGCAACCAAGACTTACCATGGCCGCCATTGCTGCTGGGGAAGGGACAACCCTGGTCTGTGGCTGCTGCCTTCCCTGGCCTCGTGAGACACTGCCCCAGGCACACCCGGCAGGCACTCAGACACTGTTGGTGATGTCAGGTTGCCCTGACATCACTGGGGAGGCAGGCCAGGCAGCATATATAAGGCCAGGCCCGGCCTCAATCTCCCCCACTTCAGTCGAGCCAGATGCATTTCCCATCCTCCTCTCCCTCATTTTTGGTGTTTGTTAATGCATGTTAAATTGTCATAGCTGTTGGTGGGTTATGCATGGGGGACTGATCTATAGGTGTGGGTCAGCGGGGGAGATACCCGCTTTGTTGGAACCTCCTTAACAGGTTTGGGGTGGAGCAAGCCATTGGGTTGCGTTCCCAGATGTGGGCTTCTATGCCTTGCGCCCTGGCAGCAAACGAGTCTTCAGTCAATGGCCACCGCCCACCTGGAATCTCTCACAGCTGCTCCAATGTGTGTCATTTTTCCTCAGCAGGCAGGCTGGAGAAAAATTATTTGCTGAGGGACGGCTGCCCAGCACACAGATCAGACCCCAGTGCTGCGCCTTACTCTGTTTACCCTGAATCAATATGTTAAATAAAAGGCTATGGCCAACCTTTTTACTACTCAAAATCAGGTTGTTGTTGTAGTATTGAGGGTTTAACAAGTGGGAGGGCTATTCGTCACTTCTGTCAGGCAGCAAAAACAAACCTGGTCCTCCAGATTTGAGCCTGCTGCTCATAACCACCACATCATGCTGGTTTTCACCATTCTGGCTATACACCGTGCTGGGAAAAAGACCTAGAAGACCTGGGTTCAGGTCTCCACATAGCCATGAAGAGAATTAGCTTAAATTGGGCCTGTCAGCCAAGGACGTAGGTAAGGGGGGGGGGTTCTTGGGTTCAACCCCCCCCCATTCATGTCCGAAGCTCCACCCACCCATTTGTGGGTTTTTAAAACATTTTTTGGTTTTTGGCCTGCAGGGGGCGCATTGTTTAGGCTAGCCGCTAGCAGCACCAAACTTTCAGGGATTGTTTGGGGGAATCTCCTGATGATATTACCCAGGTTTGGTAAGGTTTGGTTCATGGGGTCCAAAGTCATGGACTCCTAAAGGGGGTGACCCCATCCTCCATTGTTTCCAATGGGAGCTGATAGAAGATGGGGGCTACACCTTTGAGGGTCCATAACTTTGGACACCCTGAACCAAACTTCACCAAACCTGGCAGGTATCATCAGGAGAATGTCTTATTGATATCACCCAGGTTTTGTGAAGTTTGGTCCAGGGGGTCCAAAGCTGTGTCAGACTATTTTATCTTTCAGAGTGGTTGTGAGGGCAAGATGAGAGGGGAGAGTCATATTCCCTGTGTCGAAGGAAAAGGGGCATATCATTGAAGAGACAAAATCCGGCTGCAGTGAAAACATTTGCAAAAATACACAACAGCTGCATTCACAGGCTGTGGGGAATCAGCAGGTAGAGCCAGGCTGAATCATGCATCTCCCCCTCTACCCACATGAGCTGTGAATGGCATGTTTTCTGCTTGAGTAGAAAAGCAAGAGTGGAAGAGCGTCTTCTGAACTCGTGCAACGAATGCAAGGGCCAAGAAGAGATCACCGCTGGCTGTGGTGACGCATGGGAACACTCTGGATGATATTCAAGGACAAACTTGTGGCGGTACTTAGCAGTAGAGAACAACATCATCTGTGAATGTGTCCTTCTGCTGGAAGCATATTGGGTGTTTGTGACTCTTTTTTTAAAAAGCGTCTATTTTATCTGCCGGCAACAGAAAGCTCATAAGTGAACCCCCCTGTAGTTTCCCTGAGGTTGTTAGCAACCCAGGTCATAGACTAGAAGAGATCCCGCCGTGCTCAGCAAATTGAATGCAATTTTCGTCACTTGAAAGCTTAAGCGTCCCTATTTTTTTCCCCTCTCCTCTTCCTACGTACCAGCGGCGACTGCAAAACAAAATGGAATGGTGTGCGCTAAGATGTGGGGAAGAAAGGACCTCATAATCCTCCAGACACATTTTGAACAAAGATGGCTACAGCTGCCACCTGGATCAGAGAGGGGAAAGGAAGGGGAAGTTCAGGGTTGGCTCCTCGACACCCACTTTGGGACCAAGGGCTGACATCTTCCAAGTCCCCCCTGCTGAATGAGATCTCATTTTTGTTCATTTACATTCTTCCTCTGCTGGTTTCCTTCCCATTAGACTAATTGAAAGAGAGCAGACTTGCATGCAGTATCTGATATGCAGAGTTTCCTTCTGTCACTTGGATGGAAGACCACCAAGAAGTCCAGGGTTGTCCAGGGAAGACCACCAAGAAGTCCAAATGTAAAGTGATGCACATATGGGCAAAAAATCCAAACTTCACATACACACTACAGGGGTCAGTGCTATCAGTCACAAACCAGGAAAGGGATTTGGGCATCTTAGTTGATAGTTCCATGGGAATGTCAACTCAATGCATGGCAGCTGTGAAAAAGGCAAACTCTATGCTGGGGATAATTAGGAAAGGAGTTGATAATAAAACTGCAAGGATTGTCATGCCCTTATATAAAGCTTGATGAGTGCGGCCGCTGCTGGAGTACTGTGTTCAGTTCTGGTAGCCACATCTCCAAAGGATATAGAAGAGATAGAAAAAGTGCAGAGAAGGGCAACGAGGATGGTTGAAGGATTGGAGTATCTTCCTTATGAGGAGAGACTGCAGCGTTTGGGACTCTTTAGTTTGGAGAGGAGACGTCTGGGGGGGGGATATGATTGAAGTCTATAAAATTATGCATGGGGTAGAAAATGTTGACAGAGAGAAGTTTTTCTCTCTTTCTCACAATACTAGAACCAGGGGGCATACATTGAAAATGCTGGGGGGAAGAATTAGGACTAATAAAAGGAAACACTTCTTCACGCAACATGTGATTGGCGTTTGGAATATGCTGCCACAGGAGGTGGTGATGGCCACTAACCTGGATAGCTTTAAAAGGGCTTGGACAGATTTATGGAGGAGAAGTCGATCTATGGCTACCAATCTTGATCCTCCTTGATCTCAGATTGCAAATTCCTTAGCAGACCAGGTGCTCAGGAGCAGCAGCAGCAGAAGGCCATTGCTTTCACCTCCTGCATGTGAGCTCCCAAAGGCACCTGGTGGGCCACTGTGAGTAGCAGAGTGCTGGACCAGATGGACTCTGGTCTGATCCAGCAGGCTAGTTCTTATGTTCTTATGTTCTTAGGGTTGCTACACCGAAACAGGCAAAGACAAACCACCTCTGTTTGTCTCTTATTTTGAAAACCCTGCAAGGCTGACATACAATGGTTACAACTTGAAGGCACTTTAAACCATTAAGCTAGCAGCAGAACTTTCCAAAAAGCAGGAAGCTCTGTAGGTCTTCTTAACCTAGTCACTACCACTCCACCAGTCACTGGAGGATCACCACAAACAGGTTGAGGATCACTAATGCAAGAACACCATGTTTATCACAACAACCAACCAACCTTAGAACAACAGCTCTCCAAACTGTAACAATAGGCACAAACTTGCAAACCAGCAAATGGCGGGCATATTTCTGAAGCCGGTTTACCTGTAGGAGACCCTTCCATGACATGTCCGATGTACGGCCCTTCCCGAAAGATGGGCCTGTTGTCATTCTGGTCGATAATAATGATGTCCAGTGGAACCGGGCCTTCTATGCTTTTGCCGCTGGGATCAATGATTTCCACTTGCAGCTGCAAGAGGGGAGGAGAAGAGAAAAGAGCCAGACTGTTTTAAGACTTCAAACATGGAAGAAGGGGGGGGGAGACACCCCCAAAGAGCTGACATCAGCAGTTTTGGCATAATAAGCTCGGGGCAAGGTTAGCTTTTGAGGTGGCTGAGCTCTCCGCCAAAGGCAGGATGGTTGCGACTGGGGCTCGAGCGATAGAAGCAAAACTAACTCAGAGTGTTCACGCTGAGATCCCCATTGGGCACTTCGCAACTGAATTGCCAAATTTGCTGGAGGATGCAATGAGGGAAGAGAAAAGAGAGACACAATTTGATACTAATGAAGTGAATATTTGCTTAGAATAAGTCTCTCACTCCCCCCTCTTCCTCCTCCTCCGCCCTCCTTCAAGCATAATTACCCTTAAGGGGAACATAGGGAAGCACAAAAAATAAATGGCAAGTTAGCCCACGAGTTGAACATCGGGACGGGAGAATGGAATATGAGCAGAAAGGAACAAAAGAAATTTTGCAAACCCGTGCACAAAACACAAAACCAAAAAAACCACTCTGCTCTACAACGCGTTCTGGCCTAACTGGAGTGCTTTCCTGAGATCCCAACAGGACATTGATTAGGACTCAGTTTGCAAAACAACATTCCTGAATGCATTACGCTAGTCTATCTCGTAGGGTTGCTGTGAGGATAAAATGGAAGAAAAGAGAACAATGTAAGATGCTTTGGCTACCTGCTGGAGAGAAGGGTGAAGTACAAATTCCCTCCCCTCCCTTGCATGCCACCCCTCACTCCCTCCCCTCTCTTGCATGCCACCCCTCCCTCCCCTCCCCCTCCCTCCACTAGGGTGGGTGGGCCAGGTCCAAATGCCGGGGCCCCTCCCTCCCCTCCCTTGCATGCCACCCCTCCCTCCACTAGGGTGAGTGGGCAATGCCCAGATGCCGGTCCCCCTCCCCTTCCCTCCCTTGCATGCCACCCTCACTCCTTCCCCTTCCCTTGCATGCCACACCTCCCTTCCCTCCCCCTCCCTCTGCTAGGGTGGGTGGGGCAGGTCCAGATGCCGGGCCCTCTCCCCTCCCCTCCCTTGCATGCCGCCCCTCACTCCCTCCCCTCCTCCATTTTCATAATTGGATGTAGGTTAACAAGATTGACTTTAGTGAAATCTTGACCCACATGTGTTCTCTCTCTCTCTCTCTCTCTCTCTCTCTCTCTCTCTCTCTCTCTCCCTTTCATTTCATTTCATTTCATTTCATTTATTCAATTTATACCCTGCCCTCCCCTGTAGGGCTCAGGACAGCGAAATTACATCAAAAACACTAATCAACAGCAAATATCAAACAACTAATATAAAACCAACAAATATCAAAACAACAAAACAGCAGCATCAATAAACATAAATCCCAAATATCAAAAATCAAGAACATCAGTAATCATGACATAATAGCATAATAAAATTTCATAACAATAGCACAATGACAGATTATGGCATCTTAAACATAATAATATAACATCATAATATGACACCATAGACCAGTGATGGCGAACCTATGGCACGGGTGCCAGAGGTGGCACTCAGAGCCCTCTCTGTGGGCAAGCACAAACAGGGGGAAATCGCCCCCCCCCCCCACCCTCGCACACACATCTAGGTTGGCCTGGGCCGCTGGGCTCGATTATTAGCATTAAACCTAAGACCTAGTTTTGGGGAAGCAGTATAGGTAACCCTGTTAAGAGCTGTTAAACCCCACTGATTTTCACACGAAAAACTAAAGCACAATCCTTTATATGGGAGTAAGCTCAGTTGCTGGCAATGTGGCTTGCTTCTGAGTAAACCCTCCTAGGGTCGTGATTCACCCGTTCGAAGAGTTGCATGGATGCTTCAAAGCAAAGCCACTGACTACCACCAAGCTTACTCCCGAGTAATGCACGCCTCAGAGCCAACCATTTTTTCTAAACTAAAACCTCAGTATTCAGGTTAAATTGCCATGTTGGCACTTTGCGATAAATAAGTGGGTTTTGGGTTGCAATTTGGGCACTCGGTCTCAAAAAGGTTCGCCATCACTGCCATAGACAACCACCCCTCCCAACCTATCCCCACTAACTCACCTACTAGCTCAAGCAAAAAACAACACTATGGCCTATGGCAGTGGTGGCGAACCTTTGGCACTCCAGATGTTATGGACTACAATTCCCATCAGCCCCTGTCAATTGGCCATGCTGGCAAAGGCTGATGGGAATTGTAGTCCATAACATCTGGAGTGCCAAAGGTTCGCCACCACGGGCCTATGGGACCCACAATAAATCATCTAAAGGCATCTAACTACTAAAGGCTACAAAAATCGAAACACCTACTCTAAGCCTACAAAACTAACTACCACCTTTCATGTGAGTGTGTGGGTGTGGGTGTGCGCACACATATCTTTCAGAACCGATATTGGAGGGTTTTTTTTTCCACAGAAGCGTTCATGCACGTAGGAACTGTGTTTGCTTACAAAGTGGAAGATAGTCTACCTCATGCGGTATGTTGCATAGTGACAAGACATCAAATTCTTGACTACCAGACATTTGTTGGAAATTACCCACACTCATCAAACCCCTACTGACATGCCATTCGCAGATTCTGCAGGGTCTATATCACCTTCTATTCACAAATGAAGCAATTTCCTCCCCGTAGAAAAAGTTGTTACACCAGGGGCCCTTGCAAAGATTCGGTCTGTTCTTACGTTGCAACACTGGGAAGTTAATTGGATTTGCACCTGGGAATAAGTTGCTAAAATAGACTCTTCTCCCATGGACTTGGTGAGTCAACAAGTGTGGTTGATTTGGGAGAGAAAGATATCTCAGAGGCAAATCAGAAGATTAGCAGACTTTCATACACGTTACCACTACGAATGCAGTCTGTTATAGTTTTTAAAAAGACCCCCTTGTTGATGAAGAAGAAGAAGAAGAAGAAGAAGAAGAAGAAGAAGAAGAAGAAGAAGAAGAGGAGGAGGAGGAGGAGGAGGAGGAGGAGGAGTTTGGATTTATATCCCCCCTTTCTCTCCTGTAGGAGACTCAAAGGGGCTTACAATCTCCTTGCCCTTCCCCCCCTCACAACAAACACCCTGTGAGGTAGGTGGGGCTGAGAGAGCTCTGAGAAGCTGTGACTATCCCAAGGTCACCCAGCTGGCGTGTGTGGGAGTGTACAGGCTAATCTGAATTCCCCAGATAAGCCTCCACAGCTCAGGCAGCAGAGCTGGGAATCAAACCCGGTTCCTCCAGATTAGATACACGAGCTCTTAACCTCCTACGCCACTGCTGTCTCCTGTTGAGACATATTTGGAAATTCAGCTCATCTGTTTTCAACCAAACCTGTATGATGCAACTGGACCAAGAAAACACCACCAAAATCATATGTTCATGATGTTCAATACATTTGTAAATATGTAATACTTTTGGCATAAACAGATTAGGGAAATTGTGTCGAGAACTCAGCTCCTTTTCATGGAGCAGAGAGCCAGACACCATGAAACTACCTTTTATTCAGGTAGTTTCAAAGGTCAGCCTTAAAGTTCTTACAGAGCCAGCCAACCAGGGTCACCACACAAATAGGACAGGCAAACTGCTAACACAAAGCCCATTTATGCATCCACTACTTACCCTGTGGCTGTTTGCTTTGCTGTGGGGTTTTCCCATGGTTTGAAGCATCCCTCGCCAAACTGATTTCCCATTCCCCCCTCCCCTTGTTTCCATGCAACCTTCATTTGCAGAGGTTGTCAGATGTCTATTTACTGCAAATGACCCTTTACAACCTCTCCTAAAATGCAGCCACAAATGCAAAGATTGTGCCAAAGGGTTTTTGAAATGAACTGAAGTCATGCTAAACAGTGCAGAGTAACCGGTTATTGTGATTTTTCCGGGCTATGTGGCCGTGGCCTGGTAGATCTTGTTCCTAACGTTTTGCCCGCATCTGTGGCTGGCATCTTCTCTCTGTGATACACCTCTGAAGATGCCAGCCACAGATGCAGGCGAAACGTTAGGAACAAGATCTACCAGCCCGGAAAACCCACAACAACCAGTTGAATCCGGCTGTGAAAGCCTTCGACAGTGCAGAGTAAACTTGCTTAGATACAACAGCATTCATTGGTTATGATAATGAGTCACATAATTTTCAGGAATTCAGTAAAAAGTTGGGGAATCTTAAAGCTGATCCCCTGGATCTGTTAAGATCCAGCTTCAGATCACCAGTCCCAAAGCAAATCTTCCTGCGTTCAACGTATTGTCGGTGAAGGCTTCACAAAGCCGGATTTCAGTGCCTTCCATGTATGGCCGTGTGTCTAGCAGAATGCTGCTAGAACACGGCCATACAGCCCGGAAACCACACAGCACCCAACCTTCCTGCTGCTTTGGGGTCTTGTTAAAGCAACAAAGTTAGCAGAAACAGGGCATTTCTTGGGCAGCTTCTCAAACTGGGTGGAGCAAAGAAACAATTACTGGTCCAGGCTCACATTTGATCATGGCCCTCAAACATACGTTTGGCTGGTAAATACACTACCACTCTGCTCCAGGGTGGGGCCAAGAGCCAGGTAGAAGCCTCATACAGGTTTCCGGCCACCCCTCCTGCTGGCGTAATGATGCTGATGCCCACAGTGGGTGTGGTCACCACCTGCCTTCCACCCTACAAAGGGGAGGCATGGCAGGGCCTCATTTGCAGTACCCATCTTGGGCAGCAATGGCGGGCCCTGCTGATCAGGGGCTGCTCTTTCACGGCAAAGCTCTCTGCATCTTCGACTGCAAGACTGCAATTTAGACGAGGGTTGTAAAGACACCAGGGTGACGATATAAAATAAACAGATACAGGGTTAAGGGTCATGGCAATAATACAAGGGATCCAACAGCGTTTTCGAAACATAAATATTATGCTCCAACCTTGCCCAGCCCAACACCCCCACAAGTGAAATGCATCACCATGGATTGAGATAATAAGTGATCCATCTTAACAAAGGAATTAGAATTCTGACCTAATTCTCTCCCAGTGGGGTTCACTGGAAACCTATAAATAACTCATAAATATCAGGCATACAGAATAGGAATAGATTAACTGAATAAACAAATGAGGCACAGCATCCTAGACCCCCTGTGGTCCTTCCCATATCTCCTGGAAACATAGCAGGGAAGATCGAGGCGGCAAATGTGGCTTTTGTGTTGTTTTTATTTTTCAAATCTCCTCAGCGAAAAGCTGCAAAGATGCATGAAGCTGGAAGAGGTTTCTAGGTTCTCTTTGCTTTCATTCGACCTGTTTGAATTCTGAAATATTTTTGAGCGTCTGAAAGGGATGCTCAGGAAAGCTGGAGTGTTTGGCTCTCGGTGATTCAGGCACTAATTAAACCACAGTTCTAAAGAGTCCCAGCAGTAGGCTTGGAGATTACTAATGGCCTCCAGATTTCTTTAGTTTCAGAAACGAAACCACATTTGATGCTTTGGGGGCTTTCTCTGGACTGGATTTGCCAGCTCCGTGTTGTGACACTAGATTCATGAGCGCAACAAAGAGTTGGAGGAGGAGGAGGAGAAGGAGGAGGAGGAGGAGGAGGAGGAGGAGGAGGAGTTTATACCCCACATTTCTCTCCCGAAAGGAGATGCAAGCTCCTTTCCCTTCCTCTCCCCACAACAGTCAGCTTGTGAGGTAGGTGGGGCTGAGAGAGGTCCAAAGAACTGTGACTAGCCCAAGGTCACCCAGCAGGAATGTAGGTGTGCAGAAACACATCTGGTTCACCAGATAAGCCTCCACCACTCCGGTGGATGAAAAAGTTGAAAAGCAGATCTGGCATCCACCCAACAAACAGTTCTAGAAATCAAAGGCAGTTTCAAGTTACAGTCTTGCGAAGCAGAAGCAAACCCATCTAGAAAGATAGCGAGGTGTAGTCAGTGGTGGGATTCAAATAATTTAACAAATGGGCTGTTTACAAGCACCATTTTAACAACCGGTTCTGCCGAAGTGGTGCGAACCGGCTGAAGATTCTAATCTGGAGAATCGGGTTTGATTATCCACTCCTCCACATGACCAGCAGACTCATATCTGGTAAACTGGGTTTGTTTCCCTACACATAAAGCCTGCTGGGGACCTTGGACCAGTTACAGTGTTCTCTGAACGCTCTCAGCCCCACTTACTTGTCTGTTGTGGGGAGAGGAAGGGATGGATTTTATAAAATGATTTGAGACTCCTTAGAGATTAGGAAAGTGGGGTATAAATCCAAATTTTTCTCTTCTCCATCAGGGGAAGCCCTTGGTCTCTGTACTTTGGACGGGGACCTCCAGGATACCTGGCTGGCCATCAAATGAAACAGAGTGCTAGTTTAGACAGGCCAGAGATCTAATCCCACAGGGCTTTCCAGGGCTGGTTCCAGGTTTTTTTTGGGGGGATTGTGGAATAACAGTGGTCAGGGCCCACATTTCCCCAACATTAGGGCTTCCCTCATGCCCTACAATTCACCCCTGTAAGATTGTGGTACAACAGTCAACAATTCAGATTCCAGATGAACTCAATAGCCTTTATTGTGCTGTCACAGTGACCATTACTACGGAAAGCCAGATCTGAGGATTGTGGTTTCCACAGACACGTTTATTCCACACATTTTCCCACTTGGTCTCCCCCCCTCCCTCCGCCCAGTCTTCCCACGGATTAGTAGAAAAAACAGAATAACGAGGTGAGAAAATGTATTGTCGAAGGCTCACCGTATATATACACTCCACTTGCTTTCCATTCCTGCTATCAGATCCTCTGAAGATGCCAGCCACAGATGCAGGCGAAACGTCAGGAGAGAATGCTGCTAGAACACGGCCAGACAGCCTGGAAACCACACAGCACCCCAGAGGTGAGAAAAGCTTTGTTATGTGTTCTAGGTATCTCAAGGACATGCAATGGTCTTTGCTCCAGGCCACGGAAGGGGGGTTGGAGCGAGGAGGCCTGCTTCACTAGGTTGCAAAACTCAGCGATTAGAGCAGAAAGGCCCATCAACATAAGGCAGATGACAGCAGGCCCAGGTGTGACCTCGGCTCTGGCCAGCCGATGCCGGGCAAGGCGGGAGACATGCGTGGCAACCCCACACCAACATTCCCTCACCTGCAGGTCATCTGCCTGAACCTGCTTCCCCTGAAAATACTGGCTAAGGAGTACTGTTGTCACTGCTATCAGGACAGCCAGCACTGAGCACGACTCACATGCCCTTCCGGAGTGGCACTGGGAAGTTGGGATCCCGGGTATAAATAGGCAGAGGAGGTGTGTGGGTAAGGGTCAGCAGCAGTCAGTCCCACCAAAAGTCCTGGGACCAGGCCAGAAGCAGAGCAAGGGGAAACTGTGCTCAGGGCTGGTGCATGCCCTGCACCCCTTCCGCAGTGCCGCCCATCCCCGCCCTGCCCTGGAATGCCCCCGGAACGCTCTGGAATGCCCCCGGAACATCCCCTCCATGGCCCAGCCACGCCTCTGCTGCAGCTCCACCTGGGGTGTACCCAGAGGTGGGATCCAGCAGGTTCTCACAGGTACCCGAGAGTAGGTTACTAATTATTTGTGTGTGCCGAGAGGGGGTTACTAATTGGTGATTTTGCCACGTGATTTTTGCCTTCATTATGCCCCTCCTCTCAGCAGTAGCGCACAGAACTTGAAGCAGTCTAGCAGGAGGTGCACCGGCGTGCATGGCAGCCTGCGCCTGCGTGCATCCGTTTCCTGCCCAAGGACCGGCGCAGAGGCTGCATCTTTGCCACAGCCCCGCCCAGGAATGCCTCACCCCCGGAATGCCCGGCCTCGCCCCCGTTGTGCCCCGCCCAGCCCCATTGGTGCTATGCCACAGTTTCAATCCCACCACCATGGGAACCTGTTACTAAAAATTTTGGATCCCACCACTGGGACTACCCCCTCTGCCCCATGGGCACGACATCACCGGACCAGGCAGATGCCCGGGGGCTCTTCATACGTTCTTAAGCCACGCGTGGTGAAATCCTCAGTCTTTCAGTAAGGAAGGGATTGCTGCTGATTAAAGGCATTATTAAAGATTCTGTTTTTCTCCCCCGAGCTCTGTAAAACACAAAGGCGAGGGAGACCAAACAAGTGTCTCATTCTGCGATAGAAACCGCTCTTTATTATGCATGTTTTATCTCGTGTACGTTGGGCTAGCGAGAGATATATTATTGCAGGGAACCAGTAAACACCAGAGAGTTATCATAACCAAGGCAGCCCTTTGTTGTTTCCTATGATAGCTCGTTGCACCGGTGCATTTGTATGTGATATTCATATGGCAGGAAGATCTCAGTTCCTCCGGAGCGCAAAAGATGCCCATTCCCAGAAAGGCTGCGCTGGGAAGAAAATTCAAACGCTTCTTTTGCCGGGATAAACGAGGCCGATGTTTTGAAGGGCTCTGCTTGTCAGTTTCTATTTTCCTCCCTCAAAAAGGCATGTTAAGTATTCATAAGCACGGGTGAATAGACGTCGGGGCAACTGTACCACACAAAACTTCTTGTGTCAGTCAAGAATCCAGTTGTCCTTTGGGGATCTTCGCATTTGTTTGGCTTTTCAATAAGCATTTTGCCCCAGTTCCTGGTATCAAAGGGGATGTAGTTTCTCCTGATGCATCAGAATAGTAAAGGCCCCGTCTGCACATACAGAATAATGCACTTTCAATCCACTTCCACAATTGTTGGCAAGTGGATTTGGGTATTCCACACAGCCTCAAAGTGCACTGAAAGAGGATTGAAAGTGCATTATTCTGCGTGTGCAGAAGGGGCCTAAGTATTGGCTCTGGAACCATATGCATCCCCCATGGCCTTCCATGACTCAGAAAGTACCACACCTGCACAAACAGAAGCCATCTCAAGCTACTTCCAGGATTCCCAACTGACCTTGAGGTAAGGCCTCCTGGAATTACGACTGGTTTCTACTTCACAGAGACCCATTCCATTGTAGAAAATGTCTGTTTTGGAAGGTGGATTCTACAGCAGTATGCTACATCCCTGCATGGTGTAATGGTTAAGAGCAGGTGGATTCTAAGCTGGAGGACCAGATTTGACTCCCAACTCCTCCACCTGAGTGACAGAGGCTTATCAGGTGAACCAGATGTGTTTCCGCACTCCTACATTCCTGCTGGGTGACCTTGGGCTAGTCACAGTTCTCTCTGAACTCTCTCAGTCCCACCAACCTCACAAGGTGTCTGTTGTGGGGAGAGGAAGGGAAAAGAGCTTGTAAGCCACCTTGAGTCTCCTTACAGGAGAAAAAAAACCTGTACAGGATAAATCCAAAACACTTCTTCTCTCTTCTTCCCCAAACCCCTCCCAAATCTTCAGGAATTTTTCAACCCGGAGTTGGTAGCCCTGGTAACTGAAGAAGATGATGAAGAAGAGTCTGGATTTATACTTCACTTTCCTCAACCATAAGGAGTCTCAAAGTGGCTTACAATCTCCTTCCCTTCCCCTCCCCACATCAGACACCTTGCAAGGTTGGTGGGGCTGAGAGAGTTCCGAGAGAACTGTGACTTGCACACTGCACCATCTCTATTTGAGATTCAGGGAGCAGTCATATTTTTCAAAAAGAAGTACGCTCTGCCCCCCAATACCCTGACAAAAGTCTAACCAGAGCAACACAGAATGCAAATGAAGTCTACAGCAATAGTTGGGTGCCCCTCGGCTCAGTTCACAATGAACTTAGTATTTATGAGTTCCCCAGGAAGAAATCCTGCATAAAAAGCTCATCTTTCACCAGCAGTTGTTCTCAGCTGCAGAATGTTGGATTTGGATTTTCAACTAGCCCACAAAATGTCATCTATTTTTTTTTCGCCCACCTTTCAGACGCTAATCACAGCTCAGACAAAGTTGGGCAAAATCCCCACCTGCTAAACCGAAGGCAGTGTTAAAAAGACTCCAGGGAAGCATGCAGCCAGAGAAGAAATTCTCAAAGAAAGGATGATCAAGTCAAAATACTCCCGAGCATTGCAAGTGGGACATATTTTGAAGCCAGAAATCGTACAGACTTCATCAGCATTGCTGACTTACTTTTGGCGACATGATAATTTTCAACGCAGAATTGCTGTCGGAGTATAAAGTTTAAGACTGGGATTGAAGGAACTATTGTATGTGCACCCAGGTGCCTTATAAGAGATGACTATTCAACCTTATAACAGCAACAAAGACAGAGAGAGAGATAATACTGCATCAATTGCTCTTCTATATCCCTTTCAATCAATAATTTCTGGGACGGGAAGCGGTTGCTCGAGAATCACAACCTATAAATTTCCTGGAATCCTGGTCCAGAAATGCATTTACTGGTTAATACGACAGCGTCAGACTCCACTGAAACATTCATTTTTAGGAAGATAGTCACTGCAAGTATTCAAATTCCTACTCATTATCCAATTTGTCATCTTCTATGTGTTTCTTTGGCTTAAATATGCATGGGTTTCCATTAGCACCAAAAGGAAATGCATTTTTTTTCCTTCTACGCCAAAGACAGTTCAGAATTCTTTACATTTATCAACACTTTTAGATGAAGCGGTCTATCGCATTTCACAGTTTTAGGGATTTCACATTCAGTTACTCGGATGTTTAGCTTCTGGAAAGTGAGTTGAATCCTGAATGCAGCTCTGGCAATTCCCATGAACAATATTTCAAAAAGCCATTCCAAAGGAAATGATAAAGATTTACCAGGCACTGTAAAAGGAGGGCAGGCAAATAGGAACAGTTGGCATGCATGTCTCATTGTTGCTCTGCATGAAGTAAACATGCTCAGTTAAAAACACCCAAGTCTGAACTGTTTTTGTATATTGAAGAAGAGTTGGATGGCTTAGGCTAGCCTAATCTTGCCAGATCTCAAAAGCTAAGAAGAACTGGTCTTGATTAATACTTGGATGGGAGACTACCAAGGAAGTCAACGGTTGCTATGCAGAGGCATACAATAGAAAACCACCTGTGAGCATCCCTTGCCTTGACCTGATTGGACCAGGCTAGCCTGGTCTCCCCAGATCTCAGAAGCTAAGGAGAGTCAGTCTTGATTCATGCTTGAGTAAGAGACCACCAAGGAAGTTCATGGTTGTTATGCAGAGGCATACAACAGAAAACCACCTGTGTGCATCCCTTGCCCTGACCTGGTTGGACCAGGCTAGCCTGGTCTCCCCAGATCTCAGAAGCTAAGGAGAGTCAGTCTTGATTCATGCTTGAGTAAGAGACCACCAAGGAAGTTCATGGTTGTTATGCAGAGGCATACAACAGAAAACCACCTGTGTGCATCCCTTGCCCTGACCTGGTTGGACCAGGCTAGCCTGGTCTCCCCAGATCTCAGAAGCTAAGCAGAGTCAGTCTTGATTCATGCTTGAGTAAGAGACCACCAAGGAAGTTCATGGTTGTTATGCAGAGGCATACAACAGAAAACCACCTGTGTGCATCCCTTGCCTTGACCTGGTTGGACCAGGTTAGCCTGGTCTCCCCAGAACTCAGAAGCTAAGGAGAGTCAGTCTTGATTCATGCTTGAGTAAGAGACCACTGAGGAAGTTCATGGTTGTTATGCAGAGGCATACAACAGAAAACCACCTGTAAGCATCCCTTGCCCTGACCTGGTTGGACCAGGCTAGCCTGGTCTCCTCAGATCTCAGAAGCTAATCAGTCAGCCTTGATTCATGCTTGAGTAAGAGACCACCAAGGAAGTTCATGGTTGTTATGCAGAGGCATACAACAGAAAACCACTTGTGTGCATCCCTTGCCTTGACCTGGTTGGACCAGGCTAGCCTGGTCTCCCCAGATCTCAGAAGCTAAGCAGAGTCAGCCTTGATTCATGCTTGAGTAAGTGACCACCATGGTTGTTATGCAGAGGCATACAATAGAAAACCACCTGTGAGCATCCCTTGCCTTGCCCTGGTTGGACCAGGCTAGCCTGGTCTCCTCAGATCTCAGCAGCTAAGCAGAGTCAGTCTTGATTCATGCTTGGGTAGGAGACCACCAAGGAAGTCCATGGTTGCTATGCAGAGGCATACAATAGCAAACCACCTCTGTTTGTCGACAGGACCACTATAATTTGGCCTTGACATGATGCCTCTTTCCACCACCACAAGAAAATCAGTTTATGCCTGAGGCTGGTACCAAGGTGGAGGGGCACAGCCTTCTCAGGCTTGTTTATCAAATTGATGGCCAACAAGATCACCAGGGGCATTTCCATGCCTCAACTCTAATGTGAGCACCACATCTGGAAGTGTTTCAAAGCCTCTCCTTTCCCTGCACATGGAACACAGATTGAAGGAAAGAAATGATGGCACCCTTTGAAGTTTTACTACATTGGTGTGCTCCAGCGGCCTTCGGAGAACTTTGGGGTGAAAAAGTCCTTGAAATCTCCCAGACAGCAACCACTTAGCCATTAATTCAGCTAATTTGGGACTCATTGGCAAAAGCATTATTTCTTTGGCAATTAATGCAACGAGGTGGCCCCGGCGTTGCTCCCAGTCTCCAAGATTAATTTTTGAGACAGAAAACAGATAATTAGAAACCGTCGGAGCCTGTTAGTCTCCCCAATGGCTTTGGCAGCATCTGTGGAGGCCGATGCCCACCTTGAAATTTGTACGTTCTTTCCCCCGCCGTTCATCAGCACCGTAAAATCTAATATAGAAATCAATGTGTGACTTCTGAAATGCCTGAACTCTCAATCAGTTTAGCAAAAACAGTCTCCCCTCGGCCCGCCCCAATTTTCACCAAGAGGGGAAAGGAAGAGTGTTAAATTAGCTGAATTTTTGTTTTGCCCTACTCTGTGTAAATATTTCGGTATCAATAAACAGTGTTGATAAAATTGTGGAACTATGTCACAGGGGCATTCTGTTGGCACAACCACTGGGCAGAGTAGGAAATTCAATAGAGCTGACTGCCGACAGCATCAGTAGAAATGCATTTATTTGAAGGTAACCAGCAAAGGGGATTTTGCGGTGGGAAGAAGGACTATTCCTGCCCAAACTTTCATGCATCTCCACAAGCATTAAGGCCAGGCGGAGAGACCAAAAGCAAAATTGAAATTGTCGCTTTCAGCCTTTTTCAACTTTTATGATGCTTTGATGACATCAAAGATTGGAAAGTTATTGCAAGCTCGGGGAGGAGAGGTGGCCAATTCCACCTTTCAGCGCCGGCGATTCAGAGCAAGCTGCCTGCTTTGAAAGTACAGCTGCAAGCATTGGCTGACAGATTAATCAAACGCGGCTTTTTGGACTAATTGGTGAACAGGCCAATTATATCCTGCAAGACTCAAAGCTGAAGAGGTGTGAGCGTGTAATAGAAAATGGAGAAGAAAGCACATAAAAACAATTTGGCCCTGCTTTTGAATAAATGCATTCTTTATTACTTATTTTGGACATTGATGGTATATCTGATTTTCCCCACCACCACCTCCCCCCCCCCCCACAAATCAACGGTATAAAATTGTGTATGTTTATGCTATGCAAACTGTTTGGTTTGGACCCAGGAGGGACATCACAGAGCTGGAGATGCCCTAGGAATTTCCCTAATCTCTCTACCACAGAGTTCTGGGCAATTCCTAGGTAACACAACATCATAGCATCCCTTCCAGGTCCATAACTGGAAGTGATGTCACACAGGTGAATGCACCACCCCCATTTTCCTTCTTCAACTATATGGAAGGCAATGACAAACGACTCCTGTTAGTTTGTTGACTTGAAACCTCCTATGAGGTCACCCAAATTGGCTGTATCTTGACGGAACTTTATACATACATACACACAGAAATCATTGGAAGAAGAAGAAGAAGAAGAAGAAGAAGAAGAAGAAGAAGAAGAAGAAGAAGAAGAAGAAGAAGAAGAGTAGTAGTAGTAGTAGTAGTAGTAGTAGTAGTAGTAGTAGTAGTAGTAGTAGTTTGGATTTATATCTGACTTTTCTCTCCTGTAAGTTGACTCTAGGTGGCTTACAAGCTCCATTCCCTTCCTCTCCCCACAACAGACACCTTGTGAGGTAGGTGGGGCTGAGAGAGTTCAGAGAGAACTGTGACTAGCCCAAGGTCACCCAGCAGGAATGTAGGCATGCAGAAACACATCTGGTTCACCAGATAAGCCTCTGCCACTGAGGTGGAGGAGTGGGGAATCAAACTTGGTTCTCCAGATTAGAATCCACCTGCTCTTAACCACCACACTACACTGGAGTAGGGGGGTTGCAGGCACATGACTTCACTAACAGGTATACAAGATCCTTTTCCTGCTCAGACAGGGAGAAGCTCACCTCATCTAAAAGTGGAAAAATCTGTCCTTTTAGAAAAGGGGTCCCTGACCGTTTGGGGCCCACAGGGACCTCTGGAATACTGACACCATGCACGGCCAAAACACCACAGGAGGCAAAGCCAGCCACAAAATGGCTGCCACAGCTTTCCTTCAGTCACGTGGTGAAGATTCTTGCATTGTGGTAAAAGCTGCTGCCTTAGCAAAATTTTTAATTTTTTTGCACAGCCAAACAAATTGCCAATGGCCAATCAAAAGTCCCATTTGGCCCTTCCCGCTTCTAAATCGCTTGGTGGGCACCAGGAACAGGGTCAGAAAGCACCGTGGCAGTCGTGGGCACCACTTTGGAGACCCCTGCTCCAGTTACAGGCTGTAAGAAGCACTGTGTAAACTTTGCAAAGCACAAAAGGCAGAGGGTTTTTTAAAAAAATCTCTTTCCACCTCCCACTCCATTAACAAGTGCTACCTGCAAAATAAACAATTGCAGGCAGGAATGAATTTCCAGATGACGGAACGAGAACCCCGCTGCACTGAAATGTGCCACCACGACCAGAAATCTATAAAACAAACTTCAAAAAAGAAAAAAAAGAAAAAGATTCCATCTTCAAAGCCAGCAGAGAAAATCACTAAACTACAGACGAGGAAAACACCCACCCTCAACCAACCTGCTCGCCTAACAAAAAAAGGAAATTACACTTATTAGGCCCTCCTAGCAATTATGGATGTGGAGTCTGCAATTTCCGACAAAGAGGGCGACTCTGAAACAAGCCACATAATTAACGTTGCCACCGTTAAGGCAAATATGCGTACACAACACCGCCCAGGGCTGGAATGGAATATCAAAATGCTGATACGATCATTCATTTCTGCGAACATTTGATGTTTTGCCTTTGTGCACAGAAGGTATTTGCTAACTCATCCTCATCTAACCCTTAGGAAAGTCGTCGACCTCGGAAGGAAGAGGAAAAGACCGATTCTATCTACATTATTAGAGGAATCAAGAGCCATTTGTGACTTTCCATCACACCAAACGAAATTTAGAACTCTGTCTTGACGCAAAGAGAGGAACAGGGATGCTCGCCTCCAGGTGAGACCTTGGGAGTCCCTGGAGTTGAAGAGACAAGGGAAGATTTATACTCTGCTTTTTCCAATCACAAGGAGTCTCAAAGAGGCTTACTAAGTCCTTCACTCCTCTCCCTACCTATCTTGTGAGGTAAGAGAACATAAGAACATAAGAACTAGCCTGCTGGATCAGACCAGAGTCCATCTAGTCCAGCACTCTGCTACTCGCAGTGGCCCACCAGGTGCCTTTGGGAGCTCACATGCAGGATGTGAAAGCAATGGCCTTCTGCTGCTGCTGCTCCTGAGCACCTGGTCTGCTAAGGCATTTGCAATCTGAGATCAAGGAGGATCAAGATTGATAGCCATAGATCGACTTCTCCTCCATAAATCTGTCCAAGTCCTTTTTAAAGCTATCCAGGTAGGTGGGCTGAGAGAGTTTAGAGAGAACTGTGAGTAGCCCAAGGTCACTCACTAGGATTCATGTGGAAGAGCTAGGAAACAAATTTGTATCTCCAGAGAAGAGGCCCCTGCTCACGTGGAGGAGTAGGGACTATCCAACCCAGTTCTCCAGATTAGAGTCCTCCACTCTTAACCACTACACCATGCTGTGTCTACCTTTTCTCCAGATAACTGGGACTGACCCAAGGTCAACCAGCAAGCTTCATGTGGAGGAGTGGGGAAACAAATCCAGTCCACCAGGTAAGAGTGTGCTGCTCATGTGTACGAGTGGGGAAACAAACCCAGTTCTCCAGATTAGAGTCCGCTGTTCTTAAATGCTATGTCATGCTGGGTGATCTCCACGCTACATAGATCTGTTGCTCTGCAGAAAATAGATGCTTCAGAGGATGGATTCTATAATATTGTACTCTACTGGGGTCTCTGTCTTCCCCAGGCTCCACTCCCAAATCTCCTGAATCTGGCAATGCTACCCAGTTTCCATCTCCTGCCGGTGATTTGGAGGGACCTGGCAGCCATGGTCCACTATAGTGGTGATCAAATATCTTCAAAAGCATTAATGTTAGCTGTAGTCAAACTTCCTACGGCAACTTGTAATTGGCTCACACTTCTGAATACTCAAAAAAGCTTCCAAACGCCCATGTAACACCCTAACCAGAGGTGGGATCCAGCAAGTTCTCACAGGTTCCCGAGAGTAGGTTACTAATTATTTGTGTGTGCCGAGAGGGGGTTACTAATTGGTGATTTTGCCACGTGATTTTTGCCTTAGTTACGCCCCTCCTCTCAGCAGTAGCGCACAGAACTTGAAGCAGTCTAGCAGGAGGTGCACCGGCGTGCGTGGCAGCCTGCGCCTGCGTGCATTCGTTTCCCGCCAAAGGACCGGCGCAGCGACTGCATCCTTGCCACAGACCTGCCCAGGAATGCCCCACCCCCGGAATGCCCGGCCATGCCCCCGTCGTGCCCTGCCCAGCCCCATTGGCGCTACATCACAGTTTGAATCCCACCACCATGGGAACCTGTTACTAAAATGTTTGGATCCCACCACTGACCCTAACAGTGCCACTTGGAAATTGTAGCACGGATGTGGGAGAAAGCAGGTACCACCACTAAGAAGACTCCCCCTGTGCAACTGAGTCATACAAACCAGATTTGTGGTCCTTCTTTCTCTGTAAATCATAGATGGAAACATTTTACATTGTCTTTCTACTTATTAGTATCAGTCCCTTTATGGAAGGAGCAGCATTATCTACAATTTTATTTACTGTATCATTTTTAAAAAATAAAAAAATAAAAAGCTCAATCCTGCGCTGATGGTGGGGTCAATATTCTTGCTATTAAGGAAGCGATTAAAATAACCAAGTTTTAAGAATAAACCTCAGTTATCTATTCTGATGAATGTCAAAAGTGGCCAGAGACAGATGCTCAAGTGTATCTCTTTTTTAATAGCTAGCAGAGCTTCTGACTTTTCTTAAAAACAAACATTCCGACCAGGGGTAAATATCTTTATCATGCAACAATAATTGTCCAAATCTGCAACATTCCTAATTGAAAGTTGGCAATTGGGGGTCACCAAGCTATCCACAAAATCTTGGGGTGGGGGAGAGGATCCAGAGTTCTAGATTGTTTTGGTTTCCAGTTCCCATGGCAACAGGGAAACCCGTTGCATTATCTTAAAACAGAAGTAAATAAATAAATTGAGCAACAAGCAATATGCATGCTTGGGTTTTGCGGAGCTTTAAAATCAGTTCCATATGCCTTCTGTGACAAAAGTTTAGCATCTGTATGCAGAGATATTGCTTGGGGAAAAGTCTGATCTAAATGAGCACTCATCACAGTTGACAGTAAATAGATTCAACATCTACCGGGTAAACACTTTTGGAATAAATTCCTTAAAAATTGGGTTTTTTTTAAAAAAAATCCACTTTTCATATTTTTTTGAAATATCCATACTAATATCTATATTCCAAACAGGTACAGCAGTATCAAATGAGACGTGCAGTTTGAACAAGCTATACCTCATTATAATATGAGCAAACAAATCCATATGCTGTATATTGCTTCCTTGACAAATGCAATAATTTACAGATCTTCAGTATTTTATTCGCAAGCACCAAATGCTTTTAGAGATAGAGTTTGGCTCCTGCTGAAAGTAGGAGAGGCACAGTATGGCACGGTGTGTGTGTGTGTGTGTGTGTGTGTGTTTGTGTGAATAATAAGTATTCACAGTCAATGCAAGGAACAGAATGAGCAGAGGGGTTTTTTGCAGTCTAACAATACAGTCCTAAAGACAGTTAATTCAGTCAAAGACCATTAATTTCAATGGTCTTAGACTGGAGTAACTTCCTGTAGGATTGCACTGAAAATCCACTGAAGTCAGTGAGTTTAAAAGGGTGTAACTTTAATGTATTGTCAAAGGCTTTCACGGCCGGAATCACTGGGGTGCTGTGTGGTTTCCGGGCTGTATGGCCGTGTTCTAGCAGCATTCTCTCCAGACGTTTCGCCTGCATCTGTGGCTGATCCTCTGAAGATGCCAGCCACAGATGCAGGCGAAACGTCAGGAGAGAATGCTGCTAGAACACGGCCATGTAACTTTACACGGCCGGTGTAAAGTTACACGGCCGGTGTAACTTTATTCAGGACTGAACTGCCAGCTACCAATGCTAATAATCAAGCCCGAATCTGGCCTCTTTTTACTCTACTATCAAACTTCTACTGGCCTGTAAGTTTCAAGAGACTTGTTGGTTGTTCAGTTGGCCTCCCCTTAACTTCCACCCTTCGGACAAGGGTGACTGCCCTGACAAAATCCTTTCCTCCAATTCCTCATGTCAACTGTCTGACAAAGTTAGTAGCATGTAGTGTTTAGAGTTTTAGACTAAGAACTGGAAGACCCAAGTTCGAATCTTTGTTCTACCTCAAAAGCTCACTTGGTGACCTGGGGTCAGTCACATCCTCTCAGCCTGACTCAGCTCACAGAGGTGTCTTGAAGATAATGTGGAGCAGGGGAGAATGCCGGAAGTCACTTTTGGGTCCCCCATTGGAGAGACAGGCAAGGTATGATGGAGAAGAAGAAACAGAAGAAGAGGTGGAGGAAGAGAAAGAGGAGGAAGAAGAAGAGTTTGGATTTATATCCCCCCTTTCTCTTCTGCAGGAGACTCAAAGGGGCTTATAATCTCCTTGCCCTTCCCCCCTCACAACAAACACGCTGTGAGGTAGGTGGGGCTGAGAGAGCTCCGAGAAGCTGTGACTAGCCCAAGGTCACCCAGCTGGCGTGTGTGGGAGTGCACAGGCTAATCTGAATTCCCCAGATAAGCCTCCACAGCTCAGGTGGCAGAGCTGGGAATCAAACCCGGTTCCTCCAGATTAGATATATGAGCTCTTAACCTCCTACGCCACTGCTTCTCCTGGAAAAGGAAGTGGGGGAGTTTAGATTTACACCCTGCTCTTCTCAAACAGAAGGAATCTCAAAGTGGCATTCAAACTCTTTCCCTTCCTTTCCCCAGAGCAGATACTTTGGAAATCAGTGGGGCAGAGAGAGGTCTGAGAGAACTGTGACTAGCCCAAGGTCATCCAGAAGGCTTCATGTGGAGGAGTGGGGAACCAACCCAGTACTCCTGATTAGAGTCCACCTGCTCTTAACCACAACACTATGCTGGTAAATAAAGAAAGGAAATTCTTAATTCCTGAGGTATTTTTCCGAGGACTTCACTGTGAGAATTTGATGGCAGGGAAATTGCATAATAAACAGAACTAGCCAAATGAAACAAATTCGTTCAGCAAAGACATTCTGATGGGGAACAGGACCATCTTCAGCCTGGTCAATTTATTTATTGGCATGGCAGTTCTGTTGCTCACATTCCCTAATTCACTCATGTTAATCAAACGCTGGCCCGACTTCAACAAGCGCTTGCTGATCATTTCTAACACATTTTCTGTTCTGTGAATATGTTTCAAATGCTGTCAATGTATTTGTCATCCGGAAGGCAGTTGATAAATCAAGAAGTATGATTAATGCTGAGTTTATTCACAACTCCTTGTATTTATCACCACAGATTTCAGACTTGTGGTAGTGTTCCTGGTTGTGAGACGCAACACTCAAGAACAGTTAGGTTCAAGTCCAGTAGCACCTTAGAGATGAACAAGGTTTTTGGAGCTTTGACTCTTGTAAGTCTTTAAGATGCTACTGGACTCACATCTGTCTGTCCTACGGCAGACCAACGTGGCTGCTCTCAGAGGCACAACCCTCACAAATTTCTCCTGGGTAAACTCCTATGCAATGATGAAGTCAAAGAAGACGACAAAGAAGAAATCAAAGATGATGAAGAAAACTACAAAAAGATGAAAAAAGATGAAAAAGATGAAGACGAAGAAAACAAAGAAGAGAAAGAAGAGAAAGATGATGATGATGAAGAATTTGAATTTATATCCTGCTTTTCTCAACTATAAGGAATCTCAAATTGGCTTACAAACTTTTTTCTCTTTCTCTCCACACACATTGTGAAGTAGGTGGGGCTGAGAGAGTTTGGAGACAACTGTGACTAGCCCAAGGTCACCCAACAGGTTTCATGTGTAGGAGTGGAGAAACAAATCCAGTTCACCAGATAAGAGTCCACCATTCATGTGGAAGAGTTGAGAATCAAACCCGGTTCTCCAGATTGGAATCCACTGATCTTAACCACTACACCATGCTGAATGTTGGTGCTAACAGGACATCTTCTGGGTTTGAGCACTGAGATCCAGAAACAAGTGTCAGACAAAATGCTCTGGAAGTAGGAAGGCATGGCTGATTCTGGAAGGAATGGTCCTCCTTAGAAGCATGAACGTGAGCAATTTTTATGAACAGACTGTTATGATCCAAAAACCCCAGTTTCTGCCATGAAAGTCTAGGTGGATTCTGGACCGTAACAGGAAGATCAACCTTTGAAAGGATCAAGGGAGCAACTGTACAAATTGTTCCAACAATGGGAAGCCAATTTGGGGAGCCCTATCCATGGGCTGGATACATCAAAAGCCATGTAATGCTTCAAATGCCTCTTTTAAGTGTAAAGCTAAGCTAATTGACTAGACAGGTGTAGTTCTATATAAACCCCCTTCAAAGTTTATATGACATCTAAGGGACACCAGGGACCAGAAGTCTGGGGGTTGAGGTTTCCTGGATCAACTCCATAATTAGTGTTTGTGAGAAAGGAAATAAAAGAAATTGAGGGTGACAATTTATTCTCAAGAGGGAAGAGGAAAAGACAGCACAAAAGATCTGTATTTGTTATCACACTCATCCCTGAGGCAGTACATTTTTTCAAGAGGAAATTGGCCGAGGCCTCCAAAAACAGCTGACCGAAAGAAGTGGGAAAGGAATTGGCAGCGGGATCTTTCATGACCTGAGGTGCGAATGAACACCGAGGCAAGTTGCGAGAGGGTTGCGAGAGGGAACGTCAACCAGGAAAATAAGATCAGCTGAAGTCTGAAGATTAGGCATTGGAGTTTGTCACAAAAATAACACAGGGCTGTAAAACTAAAACTCTGTGGAAATGGAAGGAAAACAAATCAAAACTTCAGAAAAGGCTTAGAGGTAGAATGAGATTAGGAAGCAAGGGGAAAGACTTAAGGAAAAAAAAACCCTCCCTCACTTTATGCCTTTTATTAAAGTTTCTTTTTTTCGGTGGGGGGGGGGGGTTATGTCCTCCACAAGATTGACAGAAAGAATAAGCCCCAGATAATCAGAGCTGACATGAATTTTGTCTACAGTGATTTTTCAAGGTGAATTCGGAGCTTCCTACTGTCAATGAAACTTCTGGGAGGGGGAACCGTGAGGGAAGCAATATATTGAAGGAAATGTAAAAAGTTTTTTCGGGGTCAAATAATTTGCTGGAAAGTAAAGATTTTTTTAAAAAAAATGGAGAAAGACAGTGGGGGAGACAGAGAGAGAAACAGAGATCTGGCAACACCAGTGAAATACCCTTAGCTATTTCTCTTTGAATTTTTACCTGTACCCACACATTTGGGACCTAGAAATCTTTCCCATGTAGGGTGTTGTGAGTTTTCTGGGTTGTATGGCCACGTTCCAGAAGCATTTTCTCTTGACTTTTCACCTGCATCGGTGGCTGGCATCTTCAGAGGATCTGATGGTCGTAAAGCAAGTGGAGTATACATATCTGTCAAAACGTTAGGAGAAAATGCTACTGGAACACAGCCATACAACCCAGAAAACCCACAACACCCTAGTGATTGTGGCCATGAAAGCCTTCGACCATGCTTTCCCACATATTCCAAAAGAGCTTTGAATATTCAGCCACTCAACTAATCTTTCGTTCCAAAGTCTTTTCAATACTCTATTATTGCAGCCTATCTGGTGCTCATATCTTGGTCCTCCAACCAAGAACCATGCACAATCACACACACACACACACACACACACACACACACACACACACACACACACACACACACACACACACACACACACACACCCTACCTCATTTACCTTATGGAGAATGCAATTAGAAGGTATCTCCTGGCTTCCCATTTAGTTGACAGCATTCTCATTTTCTCAAATTTACGTAATTTGACAAGGACCATTATGGATCCGTAACTGGTCTTTTGGAATGACATCCACAAGGCTGGTTCACTTATTAATTGACCCTTGGTAATGGTAATTTAAGAAGCATATTAATCTCATCTGTCAGCTCCAACACAGAGTTGATGGATAAAATAATTTGTCTTTTCAAGGAGCCTTGAAAATGGGTTTCTCCTCCCCCTCAACTCACACACACATAGCGCCAGTATGCATATTCTTTCTACCCCATACTTAGGATCATGGCAAGCACAACTTTCTTTCACTTCCCTAAAACCCAATATGACGGAAGAAGTCTTGGTGGTGAGAAGAGCCATGAAGTTGCAGCTGACTTATGGCAACCTGAAAAGGTTTTCAAGGCAAGAGAATGTCATAATAATAGAATCATAGAGATGGAAGGGGCCCCAAGGGCCAACAAGTCCAACCCCTTGCCATGCACCAACACACAATCAAAGCACTCCTGACATATGTTCATCCAGCCTTTGTTTAAAAAACCCCAAAGAAGGAGACTCCCCCACTCTCTGAGACAGTGAATTCTACTGTCGAACAGCCCTGACGGTCAGAAAGTTTTTTCTAATATTTAGGTGGAATCTCTTTTCCTGCACCTTGAACCCTTCGCTCTGTGCCCTAGTTCTGAGACAGCAGAAAACAAGCTTGAGATATTTGGAGGTGGTTCTCCACTGCTTGCCGCCATGTTTGCTGAGAGTGTTCTGAAATAAATGCAACTGGCCCAAGGTCACCCAGCAGGCTTCATGTGGAGGAGCGGGGAACTGAATCCGGTTCTCCAGATTAAAGTATCTTGCCCTAAACTGCTACACCATCCTGGGTCTAAACAGTCTTGATGGACCTTAAAGATGAGCACATTTAGTGTGGCAAAAGTTCAATGAGAGAATAGTCTACTACAATCAAGGAAAGATGATGCCACCAAGTCTTAAGTCATCCAACCTGAGTTCATACTGGATGGTGCATACCACAGGGAACAGATTCTGTTTCATCTCCCCCAATGCCAGATGGGTATATCAAGATATGGCATGTGTGCACCAGTTGTAAAGTCCATAGACTTGGATCCTACTGCTGATCTCAAAGTAACCATTCTCTAGCAAAAGAACACGAGGAGAGTCCAGCAGGAAAGTGCCGAATTAGAACTCTTCAAGATGTTTTACATCATCTCTGAACAAGAACTAGCAAAGTCATGCAAAGTATTTGGCTAGCTCAGCAAATTTAGGATTCCTCAGGTATCACAGGTGTTCATTGTATGAACAGAACATAAGAACATAAGAACAAGCCAGCTGGATCAGACCAGAGTCCATCTAGTCCAGCTCTCTGCTACTCGCAGTGGCCCACCAGGTGCCTTTGGGAGCTCACATGCAGGATGTGAAAGCAATGGCCTTCTGCTGCTGCTGCTCCTGAGCCCCTGGTCTGTTAAGGCATTTGCAATCTCGGGTTAAAAAGGGGATCAAGATTGGTAGCCATAGATCGACTTCTCCATAAATCTATCCAAGCCCCTTTTAAAGCTATCCAGGTTAGTGGCCATCACCACCTCCTGTGGCAGCATATTCCAAACTGGCCTGTAGTCCAGCATCCTGTCTCTCACTGTGGCTAATGAGTTCCTTTCAAGGACTGACAACATTACAAGACAAGGCTTTCCCTTGATACTGCCTCCTGGCGCTGGCATTCAGCGGTTTTCTGCCTCTCTACAAGGAGGACATGGAGTTAGTACCCACTGATAGACCTAACTTCCATTAATCTCTTTATTCCTCTTTTCAAGCCATCTATGCCTGTGGCCATCACAACATCCTCCGGCAGCAAATTCTACATTTTAATCACTTGTTGTGTAAAGAAGAATTTCCTTTTGTCCTTTTGCATTAAGTAGCTTAGCGAAACTAGGACAACCAGTTCCTGCTATGTGACTAGTCTCCGTACTTTTTGATTCCATCTGTTTTTGACCTAATTAAATCCCTGTTGTGTTTCCCCTACCCCCAAATAACTCAAACATAAATGTGAGGCCGGTGAGGCCTCAGTGTGGTGTAGTGGTTAAAAGCAGGTGGATTCTAATCTGGAGAACCAGGTTTGATTCCCCATTCCTCCACCTGAATGGCAGAGGCTTACCTGGTGAACCAGATGTGTTTCTGCACTCCTGCATTCCTGTTAGATGACCTTGGGCTAGTCACAGTTCTCCCCAAACTCTCTCAGCCCCACCTGCCTCACAAGGTGTCTGTTGTGGGGAGAGGAAGGGAAAGGAGCTTGTAAGCCATCTTGAGTCACTTTACAGGACAGAAAGGTGGGGTATAAATCCAAACTCTTCTTCTTCTTCACTATATGGAACTGATATGGCAGTTTCATAGGATGAAATCTTATTCCAGTATAAATTCTTGATCGTTATTAAGGTACCAGAAGACTCCTATCTCTATGTGGATACTGGTCTGGAAGAGATTCTATCTATCAATCCAGACAGAAACTGGACTTACATACACTGGATGTTGCGTGAACATGTGGTACTCATATTCATGGTGATGAGGGACAGACATGGTGCACAGTTGAGATAGTCTCATAGGAGAGTGATCCATAGGGATGCCCATAATTCACTTGTAGTGGGGAAGCCTCTTGCCAATCAGGCTTTCTCCCCGGAATTGCTCCCAGGCCTTGGGCCAAAAATGATGTCTGGTGACATGTGACATCACACTCATCAGAAAACCCAGATGAAATATCACTGCATCAGGCAATGCTCTGGTCATCCATGAAAATTCAGAGGCACTTACCTGCTGGTACCTTAATTTTCTACCAGAATAGGCTGATGCCATATCCTGAGGCAAACTGTTGGAGAAGAAGATGATGAGTTTGGATTCACACCCTGCTTTTTTATCCTGTAAGGAGTCTCAAAGCAGTTTAAAAACTCCCTCCCTTCCTCTCCTCACAACAGACATCTTGTGTGATAGTTGGGGCTAAGAGAGTTCTGAGAGACTAGCCCAATGACCCCCAGCAGGAAAAGGGAACAAACCTGGTCCACCACTCATGTGGAGGAGTGGGGAATTGAACCCGGTTCTCCACATTTGAGTCCACAGCTCTTTACCAGTACACCACACTGGCTCTATCAAGACACTTATCGTGGAATTTTTAGGGACAGCTACAGCGTTGCCTGACACAGTGAGGTCACAGTCAGGTTTTGTCATATGTGATGTCATGCATTGTCAAATGTCACCTCTGCCTTTCATCCAGCTCCAAAAACTCCAGGAGGTGGCAGTTGGTAGCCTGCCCTCCCTTGTGTCCCAGTATGTATTGCCCTACTTCTACTGCCATCCCTCCATCCCTCCATCCCTCCCTCCCCCTCCCTCCCCCCTCCCCCCTCCCCCCTCCCCCTCCCTCCCTCCCTCCCTCCCTCCCACCATCCATCCATCCATCCATCCATCCATCCATCCATCCATCCATCCATCCATCCATCCATCCATCCATCCATCCATCCATCCATCCATCCATCCATCCATCCATCCATCCATCCATCCATCCATCCATCCACGTTATTTGTGCCCTGCTTTTTTTGCAAAGATTGAAGCCAGATTTCAAAGCAATACTTAAAAAAACCTGTCAGACAGCATGAGGCAGCCAATAAACTATGCAGCAAACTAGGATTTCAAACAATGAAAACAATAAACCACAGCAGAAATTGAGTTCCGTAATCGGAAGACAAGTTGTTGCAACTGTCTGCTCTGGAGTTTGTCTTTTTTAATTAATGTCAAAGACCATGAAATGAGCGGTCAGCAAAACCACCTTCTCCCTCCAAATCCTGTGAAAGTACAACTGGAAACAAACCCTTGCTTATTTCCACAGAATTTTCACTCCAGTTAGTGTGTTGATGTGTGCAGCTAGACATATGCATACCTTTGTTTGGATGCAAGTCCAAAGGATATTTATTCATAAGTAAATGCCATATTCTGGGCTGTCCGAGAAGGATTTTGAAGACTTACAAAGGCAGCACTCATATTTTAGCTTTACCTCTACAGATGAAAGGTTCCTTGAATAGAGGAGGACATTTAATCCACTACAGGGAGAGGGTGGCAGAGATTATTGTTTAGACCCCTTTGCATGTTCGGAGACGCAGCTTTATCTTCTACTTCTGAGTATGAACAAGGACACGTTCTCTGTTTTCATTCTTCTTATATTAGTTTACGTCTTTGTCAATGGCCCGGCTCCCTGCTGTTGGCTTTGTAGATGAGTTTGCATTGTGCACGCATTTATACAAAGAATATGTGTCATTTATGTGCACAAAAAAATTGAATCGATATATCTGAGATTTTATATAAACTGCCTGACGCTCCCCTCTCGTCAGTTCACAGGACAGAAGTCTGACCGTCTAGAGATAATAGAGGGATTTCCATTTATAGCTCAGTTAAGCGGACAGGAGGGAAAAGAAACAAATCTGTCCCAACCTCTCTGAGTTTAGAGCAGTGACCCCCAACATAGTGCCCATGTATCTAATCTGGAGGAACCGGGTTTGATTCCCAGCTCTGCCGCTTGAGCTGTGGAGGCTTATCTGGGGAATTCAGATTAGCCTGGGCACTCCCACACATGCCAGCTGGGTGACCTTGGGCTAGTCACAGCTTCTCGGAGCTCTCTCAGCCCCACCTACCTCACAGGGGGTTTGTTGTGAGGGGGGAAGGGCAAGGAGATTGTAAGCCCCTTTGAGTCTCCTGCAGGAGAGAAAGGGGGGATATAAATCCAAATCCAAACTCCTCCTCCTCCTCCTCCTCCTCCTCCTCCTCCTCCTCTTCTTCTTCTTCTTCTTCTTCTTCTTCTTCTTCTTCTTCTTCTTCTTCTTCTTCTTCTTCTTCTTCTTCTTCTTCTTCTATATGCTTTCTGATGCCCATGGTCTCCTTTCTCAAAGCATATTTTCCCCAAAGCAACGAGCTAAACCTGCTTTCCTACATCTCTTTGGAGCTGAACATGTTTCATAAGTGTCCAGAAGGTATCCCTTTGGGGATAGGGCGGGGTAAAAATATAATTGAAATGAAAAAAAAATTAAAAAAATATCCAACCTTTTGTTTAGCAGAAGGAGCACCCATATGTAAACATCTCTTGTTGTCAACAGAAGGTCACATGGCATGGAACCTCCCAATAATTAGTGACTGATTCCATGCTCCATGACAGCCACTGGGTGGCTGGCTATGTCCCCCAACAAAAGCCATTAGGCACTGGAGCCCACAGTTCCCTCAGAACTCTGTCAGCCCTTCCTACCTCACAAGATGTTCGTTCTGGGTATGGGATGGGAAGGCAAATGTAAACCACTTTGGGATTTTTTAATGGTCAAGAAAACTGGAGTATAAAAACCAACTCTTCTTTTTCTTCTAGTAAGCAGGGCATGACCTGCTTAGCTTCTGAAATCTGATTTAGGGCCTTTTCCACACAGGCCACTTAAGCCATTTCGAAGATGTTTTTGATCCCAACATTTATGATGAAGTTTGTCCATGCTCCCCTTCTCAAAATGTTGTTTCCTGGCCTCCAATTTTTGTTTCTCACACATGTGCTATAGCGATGCTTCATAGCATCGCTGATCCATTGATACTAAATTCAGGGTGAGGGAGAAAACACTAGTTATAATACATTTTAAGAAGAGCCGGGCAAAGCTGTGAGGGAAAGACCCCCCCCCCCCCACAAAAAAATGGCAGCATAAGCATTGAAATTGAGGTTTGGCGACCACACAGGGAGACTGGGAAAAGACCCATATGTATTGTCGAAGGCTTTCACGGCCGGAATCACTGAGGTGCTATGTGTTTTCCGGGCTGTATGGCCGTGTTCTAGCAGCATTCTCTCCTGACGTTTTGCCTGCAGCACCCCAAAAGACCCATAGTTTTAGTGGGAAAAATAAAATGTTTCAATTTGATTGCACTGTGAGGGAAGCTGACTTGGAAACACTTCAGCGAAAAAAATGCTGCAAAAGTGTTTTCAGATACAAGGGAGAAAAAGTATTTTTGAAAATGTTTTCAAAACCAAGGGTTGAGGGGACAACATAGATCTCCACGGAAAAAAAAACATTATTTCCAGTCTGAAAACATCGTAAGTGGCATATGCGGAAAAGGCTTAGATTGAGCTAACCTGGTCTGGGCAAAGGGGGGGGGGAAACCAATATGGGAAATTTCATGACAGAAGAGCAGGGATGTGGAATTTAAAAGAATGCCTGCTTTGTTGAAAGTAGGCTTTAAGTAGACTTTTTCTTTTGAAGCGCTGCTTGTGCGTTTGTTCATTCAAAGCACAGGCAACAATCCAGCAGCTGTTTCACACCCGAAAAAAGGTTTTTTGGCTGTCCTCATTAACGAAACAATTGAGAGTGTCTAAAGAAACATGGGAAAATACTAATTTTTCATTTTCTACAGTGGAACGGATCTTCCTTTTCCTGCAATTTACCTCATATCGGCAAAGCCCAGTTTGCCACACAAACCGATTAAGGAGTATGAGCATTATTGACAAATGAACATAATTTACATAAAGGTTAACACCCAGTCATGCGAGGCAAAGTGAAACCGCCTAGGGTACAAGTTTAATGCAGTTTTGAGGGCTTTTAATGGCTCCCTTCCCCACACCTGCCACTCACGTGCCCCTGGAGAACATCTATGCGGGAGCAGGAGAGGGAACGAAACACAACTTGACAACGTTAACAGAAACTCAGAAGTTTCAAATGGAGGAATTGCAGCTTGCAGTCTGTGCTGTAGGGCCTTTAATTGGGAAATGCTGCCTTAAATTCAATTTGTATTTATCAAAATGGATGGGTAAGGGTATGTATGCATACAGTTCAGAACAGAAGTTGTGATGAAAAGGATGGATTGGGCAAAATCATGGTTGTTTTTGGTTCACCCAATCATTGCCTGGGGAGGGCGGAGTTTCGGAAGGGATGGGACCTTAGTGGGCTATAATGCCATAAAATCCACCTTCCAAATCTGCCATCCCCCCTCCCCAAAAGCTGATATCTGTCACCTCTGGATCAATTCTAATTCCAAGAGATATCCAAGCCCAACATGTTGGCTGGCAACTCCATTCACTGTGGAGGCTATCCACAAGGTTGAGAGCTTGGCAAACATTCTACCACCAGGATACTGCCTTGCCAACAAGAATGGATACCTAAATCATGACCAAATGCAGCTTTAAAGCCTCTATCTGCCAAGCTTCATTGCACAAGCACTTAGGCAGACGGGGAACATCCAACAACTTCTTGAGTAGCTCTGTGAAAAGCAACAACAATCAACAACCTCTTGAGGGTAGCTCTACAAAAAGCAAGAGAGGAAGATGACACTTCCCACCCACCCCACACACACATATCTCCAGCTTTGATAATAAGTTTGTGCTGGAACACAGGTTTGAGTTTATCTAAGGAGAGAAAGCACATTTCCTGTTTCTAGTCACAGAGAGTCCGTTCTGACAAGGCAAAAATTAAGCCTGTGGCAGGTTCTCCTAGATTTGAATAGAGACTCTCAGATAAGCTAATTGTAAAAAGAGACAGAGAGAATTGCTCTCATATCTTTATGAGAAGAACTCACACTCCTCAACCAAGCCATTGCTGGTGTCCTGGGAAGAAGTTTCAGTACCTAGAGAACTGGGGTTCTGGGATTCAAGGGCATTACACCCGGCCGTGGTTCCTCCCCTTTCCAAACCTCACTCTCCCAGCCCCAAATCTCCAGGAATATCCAAACCTTGGATTAGTAACCTTAGCTGAAATGAGGGTTCCAGATTATACAGGGCTTTGAAGAATAAGAAGAATAAGAATAAGAATATGAATATGAAGAAGAAGAATAAAAAGAAAAAGAAGAAGAAGAAGAAGAAGAAGAAGAAGAAGAAGAAGAAGAAGAAGAAGAAGAAGAAGAAGAAGAACCACCACCACCACCACCACCACCACCTCCACCTCCACCACCACCACCACCACCACCACCACCATCATCATCATGGGGGCCTCTTGAATTTAACATAATTAGGGTCATCCCGTGTCTTAATCTCCCCCTAATCTCTCCCCTGTTTTTTTTTTTTAAGGAATAAACCATCCACTGGAAAACACAACAGGAGTGAAATGGTACCAAAAAAGTAAGATGGGAGAAAGGATTCTTTTGGATAATGTTTTTTCGGCCTCTGTTTTTTCGCTTTGAAACATTCGCCAACGCACTTAAGGCTAACCTCAGTCTCAGAATCATTCAAACCTGTAGAGGCATCATGCCGAACATGCGTCTACCGATGTGCGAGTCTCTCAAATGACATGTTTCAGAATTGAATTCACTCTGCTCGTAATGTTCCTTTGGCTCTCAAGCCAATCCCCCACGTTATTGAACTGCCGATATTGGTTGCAATTTAAAATGAGCCGTCTTGGAAGAAAAGGTGCCGCGTTTGCCTCAGCACAGTCAACATCTCCTGTGAGCAGCTGTTGGGCGCCTGCTTTTTACTGATGCCCAGAATCTTGGGGTGAGGCACACACAGACCAGCATGGCTACTAAAGAAACACGGTGACTGCACAACCCTTGAACTTCCTAATATTCAATAAGCCGAGAACCTCACATAGGGATGCCAGCCACGCTGGGGGATCTGGGGATCCCCCAAAATTACAACCGGACTACAGTCTACAGTTATCAGTCTTAGAGAAAATGGATGCTTTGGAGAGTGGGTTCTGCGGTCTTGTACTCCACTGAGGTCCCCATCCTTCCCAGAATCCATCCCCAAATTCCCAGGAGTTTCCCAGGCTGCATCTGGCAGCACTATTTCCCCACACCCCCTTCTCTGAACTCCCAGAATTTGCAAAGTGGTGCAGTAGGGCTGGCCCAACACCCAAGCTCCATGTGAAGATGGGAGAAGGGTAATCCCTACTGGTTGCATTCACCTCCACTCCATTGAATACTGCAGGGAGTTCGGAGAAGGGGTGCAGTTGTGGGGGAGGATACAATGTGCCCCACGTGACCATCAGGAGTGGTGCCCAGGGCTCAAGCCCAGAGCCCCCTCCCCCAGTTACACTACTGGACTTAGCATAAGCACCTACTGCAGTCTTTTCACCTGGGCAACTGTGCCGGATTTAGGGCTGCCAACGCTGTGTTGGGAAATATCTAGATTTTTTGGGGGTGGAGCCTGAGGAGGAAGTGGGTTTCACGAGGGGAGGTGCCTCAGCAGATAATAGCATAGAGTTCACCCTCCTAGGCAGCCATTTTCCCAAGGGAACTGATCTGGACTGTCTGGCAATCTGTTGTAATAGCGGGAGAGCTGCAGATACTACTTGGATGTTGGCAACTCTAGCTGGATCCAACCCAGAGGTGGGATCCAACCAGTTCTCACCACTTCTCTAGAAGTGGTTACTAATTTTTTCTGAGTGCCGAGAAGGGGTTACTGAAGCAACCGCCCTGCCCAATAGGGACTGGAGGTGCGTGTGTGCGGCGGCGCCACTGTTTGAATCCCACCACAATCGGAACCTGTTATTAAAATTTTTGGATCCCACCACTGATCCAACCTACTCAGGGGCGTACTGCCCAGGGGGACATGTGGGGTCGAATGTCCCTGGGCTGCGGCCATTTAGAAGAAGAAGAAGAAGAAGAGTTTGGATTTATATCCCCCCTTTCTCTCCTGAAGGAGACTCAAAGGGGCTGACAATCTCCTTCCCCTTCCCCCCTCACAACAAACACCCTGTGAGGTAGGTGGGGCTGAGAGTGCTCCGAAAAGCTGTGACTAGCCCAAGGTCACCCAGCTGGCATGTGTGGGAGTGCACAGGCTAATCTGAATTCCCCAGATAAGCCTCCACAGCTCAGGCGGCAGAGCGGGGAATCAAACCCGGTTCCTCCAGATTAGATACACGAGCTCTTAACCTCCTATGCCACTGCTGCTCCATGTGGGCGCAGAAAATCGCCCCCCACAGCCCTCCTCCTTCCCCCCAAAATCCATACACTGACTTTAAGACCTGGTGCAAAAAAAGGTTGTTTGGTCATGGTGGGGGAGGGTGGCCACCCATGAGCGGAAAATTCAGATTTTGCACCGGGCTACATTTTGCCTAGATTTGCCTATAACCTACTACTTGCAATTTGTTATCAAATTACAATTTCAGGCAGAGGAATGTTCACCCATCTTTCATTGCCTTTGCCTTTTTACAATACCGAAAGAATTACAGTGCAATCTGCAACAGAGTTATCCCCCACTGAATCTGCTGGAGTCAACGGGGTTAGATCCTTGCTTAAGACTGCTGCAAAACAAAAAAGGATCACCGGGGAACACGTTTTCCTCTGGACAAAAGAGAAGGAAGCTTGGTTAAAGGCAGCCGAAGAGTCTACACAAAAGGGAGGGAAGATGGAGAAACAGAATTGCCAAGAACAAGTCAGAGGAAACACATCCGGTTTTCAAATACTAATTAAATGCTGCAAAACAACGACGTTTTCCTGGCAACGTGACACTAAATCAATTTTTTCATCAGCTTATCCCTGCATTGAGTCATTACCCCCCCTGCCACCCTTTCAACTTCAACCACGAGCAAAAAAGAGACCTGGAACTTCTGCTTGAGCAACGGGTACACAGGAGCAAAGTTTAATTTATTCATCCAGAGTTAGCCCCCTCGACCAGCTCCCACAGATGGAGAGAGGCAACCTGACAACCCTACACCTGCCCGCCTCTATTCCTCAGGAATTAGGGAGGAGACAGGTTAGGATAGCAGTGAGGAGTTGGGTTCTGAAATTCCTGCAGGTTTGTGGATTGGGCTTTGGGGACGGGAGGGGAGGAGCCTTGACGAAACATAATGCCACAGAGTTCATCCTTCAGCGTGGTGCAGTGGTTAAAAGCAGGTGGATTCTAATCTGGAGAACAGGGTTTGATTCCCCACTCCTCCACCTGAGTGGCAGAGGCTTATCTGGTAAACCAGATCTGTTTCTGCACTCCTACATTCCTGCTGGGTGACCTTGGGCTAGTCACAGTTCTTTCAGAACTCTCTCAGTCCCACCTACCTCACAGGGTGTCTGTTGTAAAGAGAGGAAGGGAAAGGCACTTGTAAGCTACCTTGAGTCTACTTATAGGAGAGAAAGGCAAGGTATAAATCCAAACTACTTCTCCTCCTCCTTCATGTAAATGTTTTGTTCCATCCTGTTGCTTAAACATACCTCTTAAAATTTAGGTTTCTTAACATTTACAGAAAGCGATTCTGTGATGTTTTTGTTATTTTTGTCAACATCTGTCACCAGACTGCCCACATATTCAGACCACAGTTATATCCAACTTGTTTCTACTTCATATACTTTGTTTGGGGGAAAAAAATTAAAACCTTCTATTTCTATTTATCCTACATGTATTTCATGTTGATTTGTACGAACTCCTGCCCAGTCCAAATTCATCAAAATGAGCATGCAACCTGAAGCCTTACATTATTGGGCAGCATTTTTTTCTCATTATGTTCTGCAGACAACGGCCCTTTAGGGAATACATTCCCAAACGGCCGCATTCCCGTATTATTATTTTGTCTTGACAAATTTCTAATACCTGAAATATTAGGAAGGGGCAAGCAAACATGAAATAGCTTTGTAATTTAGCTTCCCGACTGATAATTCCATCAGTTCCACTTCAGAAACAAGACCAGATAATTGCAACTTCAAATTCCAGGGAGATAGCTTCAGAGAGTAGCTGTATCGGTCCACAGTTGAACTGCGAAATTCGAAATCAGTAGAAGCTTGGAGACCAATAAGAATTTCAGAGGATGAGCTTTCAAGAGTCAGAGGTCCTTTAGCCAGATCTGAAAGAGGGAGTTTTGACTCTGAAAAGCTTACAGCCCAAAAATATTGTTGGCCTGCAAGATGCTACTAGGCCCGTTGTGCATGGAGCCCCTTTCCTCAGGGCTGTTTGCTGCGCTGTGGTGCCATGGTGGGGTCTCCTCATGTTTCTCTGTTTACTCTTAAAGTTCTTAATTATGGTTTTCATACTGTTTTATTAAATGATGGAAACCCCCCTGAGCCTCCCAGGGAAGGGCAGTGATAAGTCTAGTAAATAAGTAAAAGAAATAAATAACGTCAGGGCATGAAAAATAACGTCAGGGCTTCTACACTCTTTTTGAGAAAGAGTGAGATAAAATGTGGTAGTGGTGATCAAGTATGGATTCAGAAGAAGAAGAGGAGGAGGAGGAGGAGGAGGAGGAGGAGGAGGAGGAGGAGGAGGAGAAAAGAAGAAGGAACAGGAGGAGGAAGAGAAGGAGGAGGAAGAGGAGTAGTTTGGATTTATACTCCACCTTTCGCTCCAAACTCCTCCTCCTCTTCTTCCTCTTCTTCCTCTTCTTCCTCTTCTTCTTCTTCTAGACCTGGGGTCTGCAACCTGTGGGTCTGCAGATATTCATGGACTACAATTCCCATCAGCCCCTGCCAGCATGGCCAATTGGCTGATGGGAATTGTAGTCCATGATCAACTGGAGAGTCACAGGTTTCAGACCCCTGTTGTAGACCAAGGATGGCAACCCCCCTCCAAAAAAGGCAGCAGGCAACATCTCCAATTGGAGGTTGCACAGAAACAACAAGGAAGGGTGGGCGGGCAAAATGGTGGCTCAGCTCAGCACGGCACGCTTTGCAGGAAGAGAACTGTAGGAAAATGCAGGAAAACCCCGCTGTAAAGCAAACAGCCGCAGGGTAAGTGGTGCAGGCATACATGGCCACTGTCTATTATCTACGTCCTCATCTACTGAATGAATGAACGCACCAAATACCCCATGCAAATGATTAAAAAAATCTTTTTGTGTGCATGCAGCACCTCAAATTAAAAATGTATTATTGCTGGATAATTATTGTGATAATAGCTATAATGTCTAATGTAGCACTTGTGCTTACCAGGCAATCGACCCTTCTGTTTGTTTGGCTCTTTTAGTCCACTGGGAATAGTTAATTACAAACGCTATCCATTATCTGACAGCAATAACGACGGCATCCAATATTACCTGATTAATCAAATATGATGGAGAGAGACAGAGAAACCGATGGAATGGCTTTACGATGTGCAAAGCAAACAGGGAAGATGCAAATGTTGGTTCAGCACATTAAAACCCACTGTAGACTGTACAGACAATACATCACTACTTCAAAGCGTTCCACCGTTGCAGATATCTCTGTGTAGGTTTTCTCAAGTTCTATTACTTTACACATCCCACTAGCAACTTTCTAAAGGTAATTATGGAATTCTGGCATGTCCAGTTTGTCAGTGTTGCTTGTTCCTTCACTCTGCTGGTATACCTCTTCGCCTGGATAAAACATTACAAAAAAGCAATGTGATTCTACACTTGAAGAAGAAGAAGAAGAAGAAGAAGAAGAAGAAGAAGAAGAAGAAGAAGAAGAAAGAAGAAGAAGAAGAAGAAGAAGAAGAAGAAGAAGAAGAAGAAGAAGAAGAAGAGTTGAATTTATATCCCCCTTTTCTCTCAAGGAGAAGGAGAAGGGGAGTAGTATACTACTACTACTACTACTACTACTACTACTACTACTACTACTACTACTACTACTACTACTACTAGTAGTAGTAGTAGTAGTAGTAGTAGTAGTAGTAGTAGTAGTAGTTTGGTTTTATATCCCATCTTTCTCTCCTGTAAGGAGACTCAAGGTGGCTTACAAGCTCCTTTCCCTTCCTCTCTTTACAATAGACACCTTGTGAGTGTGGGGCTGAGATAGTTCTGAAGAACTGTGACTAGCCTACGGTCACCCAGCAGGAATGCAGGAGTGTGGAAACACATCTGGTTCACCAGATAAGCTTCTGCCACTCAGGTGAAGGAGAGGGGAATCAAACCCAGATCTCCAGATTAGAATCCACCTGTTCTTAACCACTACACTATGTTGGCTCTCAGGAAATCAATATTGTGAAGCAACAATGAACAATGAGGAGCTGTCAGTGCAAGGATTCCACTTCAGAAGCAAGAACAGCTAATTCCAAGCTTCATAGCTGGAGATAAACGGTGTTATGAAGATAAACAGGAGATGGGATTTCCAGGCTGTGTGGCCGTGGTCTGGTGGATCTTGTTCCTAACATTTTGCCTGCATTTGTGGCTGACATCTTCGTAGTCACAGATGCAGGCGAAACGTTAGGAACAAGATCTTCCAGACCACAGCCACACAGCCAGGAAATCCCACAACAACCAGTTTAATCCAGCCATGAAAGCCTTCGACAATACAATAAACAGGAAAGTTTCAGAAGCATTTCATTTTTTAAAAAAAGAGGGAAAGTCTATGTTTTCATGGAAACCGTTTTCTGCCTCAATGGCAAATTTACTTAGGATCTGATATTACCTCTTGGACTAAGACCCTCCTCCCCCCCCCACCCCCCGAAGAGTAGCTGCCCATGCTGAGTCTACTAAGACTCATACAATAAACGTTTCAGAAGGACGTGGCAAAGTGCTTGGCAAATTAAAACTCCACATAAATTATTATTAATAATCACAGGGCACTAAAATGGATGAATTATCATTAATAATCCTAATGTTCCAAGGCAGCCTTGAATCAATTTTACATTCACAACATGAGCAATTCATTACACACAATGCATGATATTATGGTGTGCAGTAATGTTTTATAATTACCAATAATGCATTATAATTGCAACGCACAATCACCGAGGCTGTATGGAACCAGTTAATATCCTTCCAGCATTTCAGAATGAATAAAAAATTACAGCTTCTTTGTAATTGTCTGGAGGGAGATCAAGCACATTGCAGGACTTTCTGTTCCCAAAGCACAAATACCAGCAGAGTGTCCCCAACAACCAACAGGCTGTGTACAACACACCCGGTAACCAGCACAAGCTGATTTGCATCATACTGTTCTTTTGAACAGGGAAACATGGCACAGTCATATACATAATGTGCCACAGTGCTTTGGATCCGGTTTCCAAAGGAGGGGAAAAAACAATATCTGCTTTCTGCAGATAAACGTCCCAAAATTTCTAGAGGAAGGTGGAAACATGCGAGTGCGGGCACACACACACACACACACACACACACACAAATCACATACTCCTATTAGTCATTTCCTATATGGTTTGAAAATCAGGGGGAAAAAATACCGTCCCACCCCAAGCACAAACAATCTGTTATGCATTTTCAAATTTGTTCATCTCCCATTGAATAGAAGCAGGTCTGGCAAATAGCAAGTAGCAGGCAATTATTTCTAGAGGGTCTATTCATGAAACCACCTGTTATGTAGTTAAGTTACATTTATTCGACTCCCTCCCTCCCTCCCTCGGCCAATTTTCGCATTGTTTATTGTTTTCGCAAAGGAGGATATCAAACAGAAAACCCATTTTACGGCTTGCTTTCCTCAGCAAATGCATATGTAATGGGGACAGGTGTGAAAATTGCTGCCACCTCTTCCCCCCCAAGATCTCTTTTGAGATAGCATTTTGCTTCTCTTTCCATCACAGGACACCAGACACCTGTTAATGAAGCCCTCTTGCTGGTGAACACCTGACTCGAGCTCATTTGAATTCTAGGGTCTCAGCTCTAGGGTCTTTGCTTTCGTTACTCAGGGTTCTAATGTGTGAGGCTTGAATTATTATTCCAATTTGAAGATACACAGTTCAGTTTCTCTTCCTAAAAATAAAAACAATGAAGATGTTGCCAACGTTATCTTGAGAACTTGCAAGAGGGCACTGATACCTCCTTCCAGACAACTGAGAGAGCCAGTGCGGTGTAGTGGTTAACAGCAACATCTTAATCTGGGGAGCTGGGTTTGTTCTGCTTCTCCTCCACATGAAGCCTGCTGGGTAACATTGAGCTGCCAGTCACAGTCCTTTCAGAACTCTCTCAGCCCCACTTACCTCCCAAGATGTCTGTTGTGGGGAGGGGAATGGATGGCAATTATAAACTGCTTTGAGATTCCTTAAAGGTAGAGAACAATGGGGTATAAAAACTAACTCCTCCTCCTCCTCTTCCTCCTGCCAGGCTACACTTCTGCCAGTTTGGGGATGCCATGAGACTGAGATCAAACAAAGCAATGCCTGACAACCAACCAACGTAGGAAGCAACACATATTAGATCTTTTGGCTGTTTCACCAGCCTAACCTAGAAGGCATTCTATTGCCAAGAAATGAGAAAAATAAAGGAAGAATCAGTGATCTGACCCACTCCCCCAGTAAGCACATTTCCATGGACTGGTGAGGCGATTGTCCACAGTGAACATTTCCAATCGTGCTCTGAAAGCAGATTCATTCCTCCAACCGAAGAAGACTTCCCCTAATGGAAAACTTCGTAGAAAGATCCAAGTATTCTTCTTTCCTTTGGTCAGAGTTAGATTGTGGCACATACTGTGAATCCTTGTCTCAAGTCACCGGTTCAACACCTGCTGTGGGCTGACGCCCAAAAATGCCATTTTAAAGAAAGCAACATGGGCATACCTTCGTGACTATCTCACCCCATATGTCCCGGGTAGGCCTCTGCGGTTGGCAGAGGCAAATTTACTGGTGGCCCCCGGCCCCTCCACGATGTGGCTGGCCTCTACCCAGGCCAGGGCTTTTACGGCCCTGGCCCCTGCCTGGTGGAACACTCTTCCATCAGAGGTGTGGGCCCTGCGGGATCTTGGTGAATTCCGCAGGGCCTGTAAAACAGTTCTGTTCCACCGGGCCTTTGGTGAGGCCAGCCACGGATTCCCCCTCTAGGATGCCCTTGTGTTGCGTGCCATCATTGGCACGCCTGATATACTATCTAATCAGTACTGTCCCCTCCCGGCCTTGGGATCGGGCGCCATATATTATTGCTGCTGCTGTGTTTTATGGTTATAGATTTGTAAATTGTTTTAAATTACCTTAGTTTTTATGTGTAAAATGTTGTTTTTAGCCTGCTGTGTTTAATGTTATTATGTATTGTTGTTGCAGGCCTGCTGTACGCCGCCCAGAGCCCTTCGGGGATGGGCGGCTTAAAATCTAATATATAAATAAATAAATAAATTTACCTCAATTGCTAGTACTTAACCAAAAGATGTTGGCTCTTTGGTGGATTTGCTGGAGCGACTACTGAACTTGTGCCTGGATGGAGGGAATAAAGGGGGATAGTACCAGGAGGCTGGCAAGTTGGAAAGGGACGATGGCTGCCTCAACCGAAGGCCTGGCGGAACACCTCCATTTTGCAGGCCCTGTGGAACTATGGTTCCACAGATGGTCAGATGGTAGAGAGATCGACCAAGCAGGAGCCAGGACCACAAATACTCTGGCCCTTGAGGAGTCTGTTCATTATGCCAAGTGAACCAACTGATGTTGCTGGGGTCATCGTGTCAAAAGGACTGCTGAGCCCTACAAGAGGACATGGAAAGAGAATGCCTTTGAGAAACGAGAAAAATAAAGGAAGAATCAGTGATCTGTTTGGATAAGTTTGGAGGTTTAAAAAAGCCCCAAGGCCAATGGTGCAAAGTACGGCAAAATATATTTTATTGCTCAGTTCAAATTCCCAAAATTCCCTCTGTCATTTGTCAAGAGGCTTCTTTGGTGGACTGAAACCATTAGAGCTTATTCTATCTGTGAGACTGCAAAATGGAAAATGGAGAAGAAAGAAAATCCCTATTAGTCTTGCGGTGGTTTTCCAAAAAGAGTGCAAGGTCAGTAGCAAATTGCCATTGGAATGCTGGGAATTTTTAGTAATAATTGGGAATATAGGAAATATTAATAATATATATATATTTCACCTTATTTTAACCATCAGCCTTGACCTTACTTTTAATCTTCTGTAATTGGTGCGGCCCTTTTTATTTCTCTTTGTATGAATTTGGAGACCAGCTCAAAATAAAAGCATTGATGTGACAGTTTGAAAGCCACCGTTTTGAGATAACACTCTTGGACACCGAAAGATGGAACGGCAAAATGATCACTGTATTTTTTTTTTTTTTTACAAATAGATATTTTTTTTCAAGTTCAAAAAAATGGGGAAAAAAAACCCTGGCTATTTTTGAAAAAAATATATTTCATTTTCTGCTCAAATCCTTAACGGTACTAGCTTTGAAATCCCACAAATAAACAGCTGCACACTGAGAGAACAACATGTACTTCTTATTGAGAGCTCTTGATAAGATTGGTGAAGAGCAGCCTAGTTGCTTAAAGAACGTAGTTGGGGACACTCCACTCTATAAGAATGCCTTTCATTAGAACACCCTTGAGAAATAACGCATTGAAGTACACATTGGAAGTTTACTGAATTGCCATTAAGCGAATCTGAGCTTCCCATAGAGAGCGAAATTTTTGTCCCAGGGAGGTAATGAAAGCTTAGAGGTCAACACATCACAATTTGCCGGCGCTGGGATATTTCCTTAAGTATTACCATTTGAATGAAACCATTCCGAAAGGCTGGAAAAGTGGGGGATAGACTACCTCTAATCACTGGGACCGAGCTGCCACCCCCCTGAGATTCTGGTGTCTTTAGCAAATTGGGAGATATGATAACTGCAAGAGTCTATTATGCAAAGTGTTTGCTATTGTGATTGCGCACCTAAAGTGGTTCCAAATCAATTTCCCATTCACAGCAGGTGAGCTTCGCGACACACAATGATAGTAATTTGGTTAGATCGGTTGGAGAGCTACATTTTTGTGCTTAATCTCTGAAGCAGCCTCAGTTAGGGATTCGATATCGTGGGACCCGGGTTGACCACTCACTTAACATGAACACAGACTGCTTATTCATTCTTGAATTAGGGTCAGAAACGCCACCTTATTAGCATAAGCCCTAAGGAGTAGCTATGACTCTACTGGCCCTGTTAACTTTTCTCTGAAATGCCTTAGCTTCATTTAAAAGCAGTACTGAAGTTCTATGTTCCCTTTTCATCCTTTTCCTATCCTTTTGTTTCCTTTTTCAAACACCTGAAGCACATTGAGGTGGTATAATTGATGATAGAACTTTTGGCCACAAGTAGGAGAAGAAAAGTTGGATTTATAGTCATAGTTTTCCCCCAGAATTCTATCAGCCCCACCAGCCTCACAAGGAGTCTGCTGTGGGGAGACGAAAGGAAGGAGTTTGTAAGCCACTCTGAAGATTCCTTGCAGGAAAGAAAGGTGGAGTATAAATCCAAACACTTCTTCTGTTTTCTCTTTGAGCAATAGTTGATGCATAAAATATGAATCAGCTGGAATCACCACGTCCATTTTCTTTGTCGTTTCCCTTCCCTGCAACTTTCCAAACCAGGAAGCAGCAACGCTATACGTTTTCAAGAGCTGCAACCTCTGGGCCAGGGTCTTCCAACAAAGATGCAGCACAGCAAGACTTAGAAAATGCATATTTGAGAACAACAGCTCTGCACATTGAGAGTCCCACTTTGCCTCCAAGCATGAGAGCACTTAAGCTCACCATAGCTATACTTGGGAGGAGAAAGCAGGTGCAGTGCTATATTTTATTGGTGCCGTCAGCCAATTCTCCTCATTGTAAATTAACAGGAGCTTTTCTTCTGATTGAGCTGAGAACAGGTTTAGGCATTTATCAATAATATAAGTGAGTAAGACTCAACAAAATATCCTGCCACCGGTGAAGTGCTGGATGCTGATGGAGGGTTTGTGTGTGTGTGTGTGCGCGCGCGTGTGTGTATTGTAGTATCGTGAAACTCATGTTTGTAGACAAACTAAGATTTAAATACAGCTATGAGATGGGATGGAATAAACAAGAGGAATGGATGCAGTATCTTCAATGAAATGAATTTCATTTATTTATTTATATTTGAAGAAGAAGAAGAAGAAGAAGAAGAAGAAGAAGAAGAAGAAGAAGAAGAAGAAGAAGAAGAAAAAGAAGAAGAAGAAGGAGGAGGAGGAGGAGGAGGAGGAGGAGGAGGTGGTGGTGGTGGGGGTGACTACTAGTAGTAGGGCTTTATATCCCCCCTTTCTCTCTTGTATGGAGACTCAAAGGGGCTTACAATCTCCTTTCCCTTCCTCTCCCACAACAGACACCCTGTGAGGACGGTGAGGCTGAGAGAGTTCAGAGAGAGCTGTGACCAGCAGGAATGTAGGAGTGCAGAAACACATCTGGTTCACCAGATAAGCCTCTACCACTCAGGTGGTGGAGTGGGGAATCAAACCTGGTTCTCCAGATTAGAATTCACCAGCAATTAACCACTACACCACACTGGCTCCTGTCACAGCATTGTGCCCTCCTGACACAGCATATATGTCACATGGCTGGCTTTTATTTAGCTACCTTCTGGATCCCTGGATACCAAAATCTACAACTTTGGGCTCTTCTGGATCCTGGTTCTTTTGTTGCAAGATTTCAGCCTCTCCTTCCTCGCAAGCCGCCCTTTCATTCGGTTCTTCTCCATAAAACATGAAGATCAAAATGTCTTCAGTCGTTCTCTTTAGCGTTGCCGCTGAATTCCCTTGTAATACTATACATCCCATGTGCAGGTTGAGAAAATGCTCAGCATATTAATGAGGTTAATTTACAAAGCTTAATACGGTTAGCTCTGGTATGAAGGGACAGACTGGCCGGCGTGTTCCTGAGCCCTTCTTCAACAAGCAATTTCATATGGCAACAAAGGTTCACTTTCGGGGGGGGGGGGGAAGTGATAGTGTAGATCATTAGGCAAAAAAGAACTAAATGAGGCAAGATCAAGAGTGGAGCAGGAATGGAGAATTGTTATTATGTTAAAGAGGTGGGGGGAGAGGTCTGCTCCTCTTATCTGAAATTGCAAAGCCTTCGCTTGAAACACTTACTGCAAATAATCCCTCACGTCCCAAAGCAAAATGACAGTGCCCACACAATGACTTATTCCTGCAACGAGTCACTTCTTTCAGCCTTCTCTTTGTTTTGTGGGGCTTATGATAGAGATACTCTCAGTCATGTCATCTCTTCAGCATCGCAGATTATTCTTGTGACTGAGGACTTAACAGGGACCCAGAGCCTGTCTCGTTCCATCCATACAATGAAATAAATTAGATGTCCGCACAGCCTCACTTTGCCTTGGGGACATGCAGGGTGTTGAGGCCCTGAGGCCCAGCACTACCCAGGGTGCTCCTCCCCAGGATCTGAGGAACTCTTCCTCCAGCCTCAGTGCAGCTGCACCTCAGCAGCCCTTTCCCAAGACTAACAGGTCCAGAGTTAAGCTGTAGCTACATAGAAGCATCTTCCCTGGCCGTCCAGGTCCTCACCTTTTTATTCCCTACCTCCAATCTGTCCACCATGCCCAGCTGCCCTGTGCACCCTGAGGGCCAGGATAAGTCTCTTTGGAGGTTTTTAAAGAGAGGCTGGATGGCCATCTGTCAGGAATGCTTTGATTGTGTGTTCCTGCATTGCAGGGGGTTGGACATGATGGCCCTTGGGGTCTCTCCCAACTCTATGATTCTGAGTCTTTCTCCTAGGGCAGTGATGGCGAACCTTTTCAAGACCGAGTGCCCACATTGCAACCCAAAACCCACTTATTTATCGTAAAGTGCCAACATGGCAATTTAACCTGAATACTGAGGTTTTAGTTTAGAAAAAACAGTTGGCTCCAAGGCACGCGTTACTCAGGAGTAAGTTTGGTGAAGCAACCATGCAATGCTTCAAATGGGTGAATCACGATCCTAGGAGGGTTTACTCAGAAGCAAGCCCCATTGCCGGCAACCGAGCTTACTCCCAGGTAAAGGATCATGCCCAGGCAAGCCTAGATGTGTGTGTGTGGGGGGGTGATTTCCCCCCCCTCCCACATTATGAACTCTGTGCATTCGTGCCCACAGAGAGGGCTCTGAGTGCCACCTCTGGCACCTGTGCCATAGGTTCGCCACCACTGTCCTAGGGCATCTCCCGCACCTTTTGAGCTCTCTCCTGGTCGGGGTGGGAGTCCAGGGGCATGATGTCATTATATTGTAGATGTTTCTATTGTACATTATTATTGTTATTGTTATTGAATTGTTGAAAGTTACTCTGAGCCTGCTTTGGCAGGGAGAGTGGATTATAAATCTAATAAATAAACAAACCCGACAAACAAACAAATAAATACAGGTCATAGTGAGTGATTATCAATTCCTAGACCATTTCCCCATCCCTCCTCTGTTTCCTGAAGGATGGTTGAGTTCCTCTCTCTGTTTCTCTCTGCCCCCTTCCGCACATGCAGAATAATGCAATTTCAATCCACTTTCAATTAACTTTGCAGCTGGATTTTATTGTGCGGAATAGCAAAACCCACTTTGAAACAGTTGTGAAAGTGGATTCAATGTGCATTGTTCTGCACGTGCGGAAGAGGCCATAGATCTCTCTCTCTCCTATGAGGGGAGCCTGGAGGGATGGGGTGGGGTGGGGTTGGGGTTGGGGGGGGGGAGAAGCAATGGTTCTTGGCAACCTTGAAAACAGTAGTCTATGCAATGCAGCGGAAGAAAGTTCCTGAACAATCATACCATATCACATGTTTAAATTATCCCTAGACATTACTAAAATATCAAACAAGCTGTATTGGAATCAGCCCTTACAAACCATTATGTTCCATATTCTCTGGATATTAGGATGTCTGTGCCCACAAACTGAACATGACACATGATAGAAACCCAGGAATTCAGCTGTGACTGTCACATCCATTCTCATCATGTTGAGGGGGGGGGGGGGAAACCATCAATCAAAACAAAATCGAAAACAGGGACAATTCTAACCTGTGAAACCAGTGGACCAGAATTATTGGAGAAAAAGGGGGAAAGGTATATGCCGTTTATTACCAAAAGCCTATAATGTTATAGTAACCAATATATTCTGGAATTTTTATACATACATACATAAAGTGAAAAGAGCTGCAAAGGACAGAGCGAAAACCTATAGGGAAAGCTAAAACATGATACCGTAAATTATTGCTCATTCCATAATGGTTACACCGCTAATAAAAGCCTGTAGTTCTTGGTAGAACTGACTGACAGTTCATTTTCACTGAGAATTTATGAGAGAATTTTCTTATAATTATGTGGGGTGAACAATAGCGGTCAAACAACTTGGGGGCAGGGAAGAGGGAAGAATTTTGCAGGCCCGTGCTTTCCACACTGTGATGCTTTCAAGCTGTCTCCCATCCCAGAATCTCATCAATTATTTCCACATTTTCATTGAGAAATCAGGAATAATGAACTTCATGGCATTTACGGTCTTCGGTGGGGCCTTATGTCACATTTCTGTCAGTAACTTCCATTTGCAGGCATTTAAATGGCTGACATTAATAAGCCACAATGCAATAAAGAGGCGCAAAGTGGCAAATGCACATTTCCTTTCTATTTCTGATCCAGATCCGCACGTCACTGCAGCACTTAACTCTCAGAAATGTTGGGGAATAGAACTCTTCTTTCTGTTCCAGAGACACCAGGACTGCTCATTAACATTGCCCCTCATGAAGACCTAGTTCTCCCCAGGACAGTAGTTGTACGAAAGGAAGAACAAAAGTCCTATTTAATTTCCTTTACAAATTTTATTGTACTTTTCCTGAGAGTTTCAATTAAAGATACGTCGTTTTGTTTCATCATTACATACATGTTTTATATAGCGTTGCTAGCTATTGTGAAGAAAATAAGGCAGAGCCCTTCTCCAATACCGTAAAAGTTCCAAATGAGGCAGGACTTTGATGGGGGTTGGGGGTTACGGAGTTTCAAGAATTGCAGTCTGGAGAAATGGGGCTCGGGCCCGGTTCAATTATTTCAGTGAGAAACTGGCCAGAGAAAAGTTGTTTTTAATCAAAAGCAGATTACACAAATTTTGTAAATGTTAATGGATCTTCCAAAAGCCAGGTGAAAAATGGAATCTCCTTCTCTGGTGATAAAGGGAAGTATTTAACTTTGCTGAAGCAACATAAATCAAACTCATTTGTTTTTAGGGCTGGATGTGACAAAAATGTGACTTGGTGAGGCTGGGGTGGGGGGTGGGGTTTGCCTCGGCACTATGGGGGTGCCTGGACTGGTGAACCTGCAGGGGGGAGGGGCGGCTGCCTTATCAGGTTCACGAGCCAGTTCTCCAGGCATGATAGGTAGCGAGTAGGTGGTTAGCTGACTCATGGTGGGGCTGATAGAGTTCAGAGAGAACTGTGACAGGCTCAAGGTCACCCAGCAGCAGTGGCGTAGGAAGTTAAGAGCTCATGTATCTAATCTGGAGGAACCGGGTTTGATTCCCCGCTCTGCCGCCTGAGCTGTGGAGGCTTATCTGGGGAATTCAGATTAGCCTGTATACTCCCACACACGCCAGCTGGTGACCTTGGGCTAGTCACAGCTTCTCGGAGCTCTCTCAGCCCCACCTACCTCACAGGGTGTTTGTTGTGAGCGGGGAAGGACAAGGAGATTGTAAGCCCCTTTGAGTCTCCTGCAGGAGAGAAAGGGGGGATAATAAATCCAAACTCTTCTTCTTCTATGTGGAGGAGTGGCGAAACAAATCCAGTTTACCAGATAAGAGTTTGCCACTTGTATGGAGGAGTGTGGAATCAAACCCAGTTCTCCAGATTAGAAGCCGTCACTCTTAACCACTACACCATGCTGGCAGAAATGTGCAGATATGACAAACTAAGGGGCTGCTTTTGCACAAGTTGGATAAGGGACTTTCAATAAGCTTCAGCAATAGTTTGAAACTGCGCTTTCCCATTTCTCGCAGGAAAATCCAGTTGCGAACCAATGCAAAATTGCATTGAAAGTGCATTACCCAACATGTTTGAAAGCAACCTAAGAAATGGAATGGTGAGATTTAGGTGTTGGTTTGGTGCCATCTCAGTTTCCCAAGATGACATGCACTCATTAAGTCAATGCTGCTATGGACTCCTTTCAAACTGTGGGCGTATGGGTGGACTGCAATTTTTGGACTATTCAGAACACAAAGAGGGTCTCCTCAGAATGTGTTATATTGGTTTTAATTAAATGTTGTCCTCTTTCTTTTTGGTAATAAAGCTCATTACAATAGATTATTACCCTGCTGCATGATCATACATAAAGGAACAGCAGTATATCTCCTTGGTATATTGTGGAAATTAAAATTCCTGATATCACTAGAGTAATTAATTTCCACAGGAAACCAGTTCAGTTTAGTAATGAGATTAATGAAAAATGTTGCACAAGACACGGGGAAAAGGCCATCTATTTCCCCCATTCCTCCTCAGTACTGCAAAAGCCTTTTGAATGAGCAAGCTACCCATAAAGCAATAACAGTTTGTTTCCACAAACTGTGCGAGCTGTGACTGAAAGGAGGCATTTCAGAGCAGCGCATATCAGTTAAGCTAATTAGGAATTCCACCAATTTGTGCTTGTACAAGAGAGAAAAGCATTAAATTTACCTAAGGGGGCTATCATGTGTGGTGGAAGTGCCATTTTTCTGTGAAGCTCATAAGAAGACAAAGACGTTCTGCCCAGACACAAACCTTGGCTGGGACTTTCGCTTCCCAATTGTCTTGGTGGCTGAAGCATGACCCATGCTCACCCCATTTAACCAACACCAAAACCTTTGAAAAACATTATGAAGTACAGCAACAGGGCAACTGAGGTCAAAGACAAAAACGAGAGTTAACAAAATGCCAACGGAAAGCACATTAGCAGGTCATTTCTCCTATTCCCATTATATGGGTCTGTGAGCCATGCAAATGGGATGAGCTCTATCCCATTACCTTTTAATTAACTCCATCTTTGGCCACCATAAAACTTAGTTAAAGACCACACCGAGGTCTGAGACTTGCAACGGGCTGTAGAGAAGCAGCCGAGCCGGGTGTCAAAACGCATTAACATTTCCAATCGTTGAGTCTCTTTAATAGATTGATTGGTTTACAGCTGGCAATTAGCCTCAGTGCCTGGAGCCCCAGCCCCTTTTCCACACACACATTATAACCCCCACCTGCATACCATGTCATGATGGTATTTATAAAATGACATAGACGGACCATATCATGGAAATGGAGTAGCAGCCACCTGCTCTCCCATTCCTGGCCTGTCTTGACTAGGGTTGAGTTTCCAGATGATGGTCTCCCAGAATTACAACAGGACTCTGGGTTACGAAGGTCAGTTTTGCTGGTGAAAAATAGATGCTTTGGAAGGTGGGCTCAATGGGATTATACCTCAACCCCATCTTCCTCAGGATCGACCTCCAAAACCTTAGGAATTTCCCAACCCAGAACTGGCAACTGTAGGTCTGACCGAAAAGAGAAAGGTCAAAACAAAAGACTAGCTAAAAAAAGAACCATCTATCTAATCCAAATCTGCATAACGGGCACAAAACCCCCCAGAAAAACATGTAACTTTTTCAAAAAATGTAAATGAACATGTATTGAACAGCGATTGAAGTCTATAAAATTATGCATGGGGTAGAAAATGTTGACAGAGAGAAATTTCTCTCTCTTTCTCACAATACTAGAACCAGGGGGCATTCATTGAAAATGCTGGGGGGAAGAATTAGGACTAATATAAGGAAACACTTCTTCACGCAACGTGTGATTGGTGTTTGGAATATGCTGCCACAGGAGGTGGTGATGGCCACTAACCTGGATAGCTTTAAAAAGGGCTTGGACAGATTTATGGAGGAGAAGTCGATCTATGGCTACCAATCTTGATCCTCCTTGATCTGAGATTGCAAATGCCTTAACAGTCCAGGTGCTCGGGAGCAACAGCCGCAGAAGGCCGTTGCTTTCACATCCTGCATGTGAGCTCCCAAAGGCACCTGGTGGGCCACTGCAAGTAGCAGAGAGCTGGACTAGATGGACTCTGGTCTGATCCAGCTGGCTTGTTCTTATGTTCTTATGAAACAGATATAACAATCCTCAACAACACAAATATGTGAACCAATACAACTTAATAAGGTGAATATTGGTATGAAATCACCAGCTAATCAAATAAATAAGGACATAGAAACATTTAATCGATTCAAGAATAAATAGATCACTTTATGAGTGGAGTTGGATACCAAAAAATATATTACACACACCTGTTGGATTTCTGACTGCAATTCATAAGTTTTTAAGAGAGGTTCTACAGTGATTTCTGTACATTTAAAAAAAGAAAAAGAGAAAAAAGACACTTCTTATCCTATTTTCACTCTGTTGTTCTGGAATTTTGCTTTGTTCTGCATTCTGCTCCTCTTTGAATTTCAGATTAACTAGAACTGCAGGGAGAAATCCATTCTGGAAATGGACTGTACAGAAATCGCTGTAGATTATTCACATTTTTTCCCCCACGATTGCCAAAGTGTGCATGCGAACACAGATGGAACTGGAGAGGGGAAATGCATTTTGATGTGATTGTACCTTCAGGTGCATGCAGGATTCTTCATACGCAGCTGCACTCCCTCACATCCAAAAAATGCCACCTAAATAAAATCTTGATGTAATTGAACATGAATCATATCAAGATGCCTTTTTTTTGGCTGTGTATCAATGTACACACTAATATAAAGTTATAAACACACACAAGCTTCCTCAATGAGAAAGAATGGGTAATTAACCCTTTATTCATGAGTACCAGAATAAAAACTATAATATAACAGAGAACAGGAAGTGATTAATTACGTTGGGAATGGAATGACTTAAAGGGGCAGCAGTCAGAAGAAGCCTTTGAAATACCCTGAATGTCCAAATGGGACAGGATGCAACTGTATTTTCTTTTTAAAATCTTCTAAATAGATCATTTAAAAAAATAAAAAGAGCTAAGAATCATGCCAAATCTAGACTAGTGTAGAACCGGGATACTCCAATATTCACCAGGTCAGCTCATATCTTGTTTGATGTTTGCCAGTTATTATTATTATTATTATTATTAGTAGTAGTAGTAGTAGTAGTAGTAGTAGTAGAAGAAGAAGAAGAAGAAGAAGGAGAAGAAGGAGAAGAAGAAGGAGAAGAAGGAGAAGGAGAAGAAGGAGAAGAAGGAGAAGAAGAAGAGGAGGAGGAAGAGGAGGAAGAGGAGGAGGAGGAATTTGGATTTATACCCCCTCTTTCTCTCCTGTAAGGAGACTCAAGATGGCTTACATGCTCCTTTCCCTTCCTCTCCCCACAACAGACACCCTGTGAGGTAGGTGGGGCTGAGAGAGTTCCAGATTAGAATCCACCTGCTCTTAACCACTACACCACACTGGCTCCTAGTTACAAACAGGGTCCTGATTCTTAAATTATCAGTTCAGCTATTATTTGACCCATTCATGGCAATCATCAGATTGCTTCATTGGATTCCCCCCACCCCACCCCAACCCTCCCCACCCCAAACTATGCAACACAATGCAATTGGCTTTCACATATCTGTCGTTACACAGTCCAGCTGAGTTATACTACCTCCTGTCCTTGCTGAGTAGCTCTTCTTCACAACAGGAAACTATTTAAATAGATCACTCACAAATCATTTAAATCAATCATAATCAAATGTCGTCTGTCAGTACAATCCTGAGTAGTGATGCTAATGGCTTCTAATAGGGTTCTATCTGCAGCATGCTTGTGTATGCAGAGTTTTGCAAAAAAAACCCCATTGCTAATCCCATCTCCCCATTGTCTCATCAGGGCTCTTGTGGCTCCTGGGCTCCGAGGCTGCTACTGTAGGTATCAGGCTCTGTCACAGCTGACACTGAACTCAGCATATCTACTGAACCACTTCAGCCACTTGAGCATGGCAGAACCAAACAACGTTATTTTACTTTGGGGAGAATTAATCCCTCTGTGTATTTTTTTTTGAGGTTTCAGATTTTTCTGTAAACTGAAGGGGTCATTCAAGTTTGTAGAAAACCTGCTTTGGGAAAATGTAGCCCCAGTCTACAGATTTAGGTATCTACAGATGAGGGCCACGTTTGAGAAATGGATATATAGATACAGCAAACACTCTTCTTGAGACAGCAGGAAAGCAAAAGACCACATCCTAGAATCATAGAGTTGGAAGAGACCACAAGAGCCATCATGTCCAACCCCCTGCCATGCAGGAACACACAATCAAAGAACTCTCGACATATGTTCATCCAGACTTTGTTTAAAAACCTCCAAAGAATAGACTCCACCACTCTCTGAGGCAGTGGATTCCACTATTGAACAGCCCTGACAGTCAGAAAGTTATTCCTAATGTCTAGCTGGAATCTCTTTTCCTGCACCTTGAATCCATTACTCTGTGTCCTAGTCCCCGAGGCAGCAGAAAACAAGCTTGCTTCCTCTTCGACATGGCATCCCTTCAAATATTTAAACACAGCTACCGTGTCCCCCCTTAACCTTCACTTCTCCAGACTAAACATCCCCAGCTCCCTCAGCCTCTCTTCGTAGGGCATGGACTCCAGACCTTTTACCATTTTGGACATTGGACACAGAAGTTTGCCACTTTATTTATTTTAACTTGGAAATGAGTAAAATCTCTGCATAGTCTGGGATTTTTACACCCAAGAAATCTGCCATAGTTTAAATGGTAGCAACTATATTTGTATTGATATTCTCTCTCCATTTCCTTTTTAAAATTTAATTCCCCTCTAAGCATTAGGTCTAGGGGTAGCAATGAAAATAATACATGTGATCTCTTCCTTTTTTGGAAATTGCTAAACGTTTTGCCCTGAAGCGCTTAATCTGATCTCACTATGACATGAATGTGAATATCAGCTCTGACTGTGTTGAACCCACCTTGGAATCCTTGTTCTGCTCACGTCCCATTGACTTTGCCAACAAATCGTAATAGCAACACAATTTATGTTTTTTCTTCCCATTGCAGTATATTGTCAGATTTAAATAATGCCAATGGCAGTGTTAGTTAGCAACACATTATTCCTTTTTTCATGAAATCCACCCCCAGCCTTCAGAAATAATTAACTTCCCCCCTGCGCATGGAGCAAAATTAGCCCCAAAAAGGAGAGTGCCTATTTCCAATTGTTTACATTGTTGCTAAATGCACAATGCTACCAGAGGACACAAAAAAGTTATTGCACGTTGCCTTGTTCACTGCATGACTCTTTCATTCTGAAACCTGACCGCAGTTCTTTGGGGATGAGAACGCCAGCTTTTCTAGCAAATGCAATTTTTCCATTAGTGGTAATTTTTTGTTCAGAATTCAACTGATCAATTTGCTAACCCTGCCAACCTGGATTTAGGATTTAAGTTGCCTGTTAGATTTCGGTTCAGGTAGTCAGCCAAGGCTGGGCTGAGGAAATTATGTATACGCTTTCATCTAGAAGTTCAAAGCATGTTCTACACATGGTAAGCACCATATTGATCAATAGCTACTACTCGAGAAAAACAGTGAGACTTACAGGCGTGTCCTTGAATACCTGAATTCCCTTAGTATCTTTCATTCCCCTGACCTGATTCTGCTTTACTGCAGCTCCTGGAGTACCAAAGGCTGAAAGTTTGCATCGCTCACCGTTTCAACCAGCATGTTTCAATATTCAAAGTAAATGCATTAAGATTTTATTTTGCCACAGATACAGCAGCGGTTCCACTATGGCTCTGCTCCCCTTCAAATATTGACACATTTCTTTAGGCAATTAATTATGTGTGTGCTTTTACTCTCTGACCAGGTGTTACCACAATTCACTTATTGTGCAAAGAAGAGTGGCTAGGAATTCAATGTGTGGGTAATTGGCTTGTTGGGTGAAGAAGTATATATAAAGATTGCAGTTTAATGTACTGTTTTAACATATTGTAGCCTTGGCATTAATAAGCCTTGGTACACAGAACTTATTCAAATGTGGATTTGGGTGGGACAAAGAACTATTGGCTATATTGGAAGGTGTCCTGGCTTGGATGGCCTATGCTAGCCTGATCTCATTGGAACTTGAAAGCTAAGAAGGGTCAACCTGGATTGATATTGGAATGGGAGACCACCAAGAGATTCCAGGGTTGTTAGGTAATGGCAAACCACTTCTTCCCTTGAAAATCTACCTTTGAAATATAAGCTGTGATGACTCAAAATGCTCAATACGAAGGTAAACGTTGCAGGTCTGAATTGATCTCAAACTTAAATATACATGAGACCCTTTTGAATCCAAATTCCTTGCTGCCAACATAAACTGGCAAATGGCCTGGAGGAAGCTCCTCCCCCCGGTCATGCCCTCGGACCGCACCTACTGCACCAACAGTGGAAGAGGTATTGGGATGCTAAAGGAGGAGGAGGAGGAGTTTGGATTTATATCCCACCTTTCTCTTCTGTAAGGAGATTCAAGGTGGCTTACAAGCTCCTTTCCCTTCCTCTCCCCACAACAGACCCCTTGTGAGATAGGTGGGGCTGAGAGAGTTCTGAGAGAACGGTGACTAGTCCAAGGTCACCCAGCAGAAATGTAGGAGTGCAGAAACACAACTGGTTAACCAGATAAGCCTCTCCCACTCAGGTGGAGGAGTGGGGAATCAAACCTGGTTCTCTGGATTAGAATCCACCTGCTCTTAACCACTACACCAGTGATGGCGAACCTTTTTGAGACCGAGTGCCCAAATTGCAACCCAAAACCCACTTATTTGTTGCAAAGTGCCAACACGGCAATTTAACCTGAATAACCCCCTCAAGCAGGGGCCAGCCTGCTGGAGCCCCCAGCAAGTCCCACATCTGCCACTCTGCACCTCTCTAGCATCTCTGCTGCCTCGCCCCCAGCCCCCCCCCCTGGACAGCAGCCACCTGGAGCACAGGCACCAGGCCCACCAGCCGAGTCCTCTCTGCTCGCTGAGGTGCATGCACATCAAGTCCAGCAGCCCAGGCCAGCCTAGATGTGTGTGTGTGGGGGGGCAATTTCAAGACAAACTCTGTGTGCACGTGCCCACAGAGAGGGCTCTGAGTGCCACCTCTGGCACCTGTGCCATAGGTTCGCCATCACTGCACTACACTATGCTGGTGCAACCTTTCTTCCCAGTCACTACTGAAATACCAAACTGCGGATTCCCCATGTTAATTAAACTTCCTTTTTTTTCCTGATGAAGCTGATGCGGGCCCTGCGGGACCTTAATGAGTTCCGCAGGGCCTGCAAGACGGAGCTTTTCCACCAGGCTTTCGGGGAGGCCGGCCGTGGATCTACTGCCCCCTATCGACACTGAAATTGAAATCAAAACTGAGACTGCCGTTCCATTCTATTAAAGCTGGGCCTGTCTTACTTATAAATTCCATCCCAGGCCCTACTTACTCCCTCCCCTTTTTCTTCTTTTAATGGCCTTCGGCGGGGCGCCTGTCTTAATTAATTTATGAACTGGGTTGCTTAACCTATAGTTCTGTAGTAAACTGCTGCTTAGTTCTTAGGTTTTAATGATTTTAGTATTTTATGTTGTTGATTGCTGTCTATGTAACAGCCATGTTGGAAGCCGCCTTGAGCCCTTCGGGGATAGGCGGCCTATAAGTTTAATAAAATAAATAAATAAAAAATAAAATGCAAAATTGGACCAAGCAGCCTTGCAGCAGAAAGCAGGCTTGCCTTGCAGCTCCAGGTGTGCTGTCGTCACACATGCTTGACAGACAAATGACACAAGAATGCTGGAAACAAGAGCTCTCGGAACCCCCCGCCGAGATCTCATAACATTTAAGATCTAATCAATGGCCCAAGCAGACTATTTATAGTGAAAGGAACAAGATATGAAAAATTAAAATGTTTATGCAAAATGATACCATTCCCTCCCCAGCTCCGTAAAGCTGCATACACAGAAAAAATTGTTATAAGCCTTTTTTCATTTGATGTTGCAAGGAGATTGTAGTACCAATGACAAAGATCAGGTCTGATCAGGTCTCGGGTGAACTTAGAAGATCCCCAGAGAGTCCTGTCGCCTAAAATGAACATCACAGGAACACTTTCTGATGGGTACATTCCGCTTCTTCGTGTCCTTGTGGAAAGAACTGAAGAATTTTAACACACCTGGTTTTTCCTGGGGATCTAACAGTACAACCTCATGCATAATCAACAGCATTTTAAACTCACTGACTTGAGTGGCATCATAAAGATGTATGTCTGCTCAGGACGCTACTGTAAGAGGGCAAGGTCAAATCAGTCAGTGCTATTTGTGGTCCCCCTCATTCCCCTTTGGGGGGACATATCTAACTGGTAAAAGTAGACTGTTATCCCTTCAGACCAAATTGGGCACTCTATCAATCCTTGACCATGGGAAAGATCTTCCATGTCTTGGAAATCACTGACAGTTAATCAATAATATTGTGCTACAAGGACTGAAGTTCTGATTCGACATAAGGCAATGGTCTCCAGTCTCTGCAGACCCGGGGCCCACCCATCATTTCCATGGTTGGTATTTCAGGTCCCCCTGAAATAAAGAACAAGAAAGATGAATGTCTCAGACCATGAGCTGAAGGCCAGTGGCATGAGACAACTTCAGATTACTTCTTCCCAACTCTACCCTTTCCGCTTCTTGTTCCCAAATAAACTTCTTGACTTTTGCTTGGATGGCTTGTTGTTATGTTCTCTTTTGATGTGGTTCACAGATTTCTCATCACCACTTTCTATGAAAGCAAGAACAGGGTTGATTTTCCATTCCGCCTGGTGTTCGTTGCCTTTCTTCACTACAGCTAGGGAGCAGGTGCTGTCCAGGGTCCTGAAGAAGCCAAAAACATGGCTTTGCCTCCTTCCACACTCACACACCAAAAAGACCCTCCTAAACTCTCAGTGGATAGGATCAGGAATTCCCCTTTATTTGGGAGTTCTCAGCTCTTTTAACCCTTCTGAATGAGGAAAAAATATCTCCCTTAGTCCACTTCAGCCTAGCACCATCAATGGTTGTTTCGTGTGTGTGCGGAAGTGCTGTTACGTTAAAACCAACTTATAGTGACCCCATAAAGTTTTCAATGCAAGCAATTAAGCATCCTTGCTATTCTGTCCTGAAATTCCCCATTTTGATTTTGCCCCCCCCCCCACTTCTCACATTTGCCCTGATCTGGAAGGCCCAGTCTTGTCAGATTTCAGAAGCTTAACAGGGTCGACCGTGGTTGGGATTTAAATAAGAGACCACCAAGGCATACCAGGGTTGCTATGCAGAGGCAGGCAATGGCACATCACCTCTTAACATCTCTTGCTTTGAAAATCCTATGCATGCGTAAAGTGCTGTCAAGCCATAGCTGACTCATGGTAACCCCATAGGGTTTTGAAGAAACAGAGGCAATCTGTTATTCTGTTCCTCTGCAAAATCACCTTTAATGGTCATAGAATCATAGGCTCATTCCGCACACGCAAAATAATGCATTTTCAAACCACTTTCACGACTGTTTGCAAGTGGATTTTGCCATTCCGCACAGCTTCAAAGAGCACTGAAAGCAGTTTGAAAGTGCATTATTCTGCATGTGCGGAATGAGCCATAGAGTTGGAAAAGACCCCAAGGGCCATCAAGTCCAACCCCCTGCAATGCAGGAACACACAATCAAAGCACTCCTGACAGACGGCCATCCAGCCTCTCTTAAAAAAACCTCCAAAGAAGGAGACTCCACCACACTCCAAGCTAGTGCATTTTACTGTCAACTAGCCCTTACTGTCTGGAAAATTTTCCTGATGTTTAGGAGGAATCTCTTTTCCTTCACCTTGAACCCATGACTCCTGGTCCGAGTCTCTGGAGCAGCAGAAAACAAGCTTGCTCCCTCCTATAAAGGACTGATCGGGCTTAGCTTCTGAGATCTGACAAGGTCAAGTTATACTATGTCATTCCCCATCCCAATGGCTGTTTTAGGAATCAAGGGGGGTGGGGGGGGCTTGTCTTTTCATTATTCAGTATTATATCTAATAGATTTTTTTTCTCCCACTTGGTTTTATCTGTTGCTTTGTTTTCCACCTGCAACCTGCTATATCTGTAACTAAAAATTGTTATGTTTTGTTCTTGGAAGTAAGACCTTGGAAGCTAAGGATTGACCATGGGAGAATTTAGATGGGAGATCGCTAAAGTAGTCCAGGATTGCTTCACAGAGGCAAAAAAGGTAAACCACAATTGAATGTCACTTGCTTTGAAAATCCAGTAGGGTCACCAAAAGTCTCTACTTGGATAAAATGCTACCAAGGACCTCCATGGGTCCTTGGTAGAGACTAGCAATGGCAAAATATTGCTTCATGTATCTTGCCTTGAAAACCCTGCTAGGGTTGCCAGAAATTGACTGTGATTTGACTGTAAAAGCAAACCATCAAAAAAGTCTTACAGCTTATAATCTTCCTAGTTTTCTTCATCTTTACGGAAAGGGGAAAAAAGCTTTTTTCTCCCTTTCTACCTACAGAGATCTCTGTGAAACATCAATTCAATACACCAGCCGTATATACACTGTGCTGACAACAGGTATCTCCTTCCCTGCTTTGTCTCTCCGTATGAGATCTGACAGGAAAACGACATTTTCATAGATTTGTTGGAAGAAGAAAGGGCTTTTTCACACCTAAGTGTGTCAGCAAAGAAGTTAACCGCAGACACGGCGGCCCAAATAAAATGGATTTGAGCCAGAGACGGAAGCTTACAAAGATTTGCAGGGAACAGAATAATCAGAGGATAAATGCATCTTTTTTTGCAAAAAGGAGAAAAAAAATCAAGTACACAAATAGAACAGCAAAATGGCAAGGTTAAGTGACTGCTGATGTCTCTCCTGTACAACCAGTTGTGAGAAAAAGGCAATTTAATGTGTTTCAGCAGAAAAATGGGACTCCGCTTTCTCTTTTTTTGTGAGGAGAGACACAGAGACCGACTATGGCCCTGTCTGAAGCAACACTTCTCAAATCCCATGAGCCTTGATCCATCCTCCATGATTTTATGGACAGAATCTTTTGCTGAACCTTGAAATCAGGGAAAGTCGCCATCTGCGTTTCCTTAGGTTGCTTATTATGTTATGATTATTGATGGGGGTTTTTTTGTTAAAAATGTTGTTAAGTTCTTACATTACACTTATGGACTTTTTGCTCTGTGTAATGTTCTGATTACTGATGATACTGTTTATAATGTTATATTTTTATGCCATTGCTTATTGATTTGCTATGATATTTCATGCTATGCTGTTTTTGTGATGTTATGTTTACTGATGCTTTTGTTGTTTGATTATGGTTATTTATGCTTTGTTGTCTATATGGTTGTTGTTTGCCGCCCTGAGCCCTTCAGGGAAGGGCGGGATATAAATCGAATAATAAAATAAAATAAAATAATGAGTTTTGTAGGGTATAAGTGGGTTCTGCTTTCATAGAATCGTAGAACCACCACACCACACTGGCTTTCAAGGTATGGCATGGTGACTGATGGTCCTGCCATCAGAACATCAACTAGCAAGTGTCTGCTTCCTTGGCCTTTGGAGGAGGTCTCTTGGAGATGAGAGGCTGGGAGGCTAATTGTCCTAGGGCAGTGGTGGTGAACCTTTGGCACTCCAGATGTTATGGACTACAATTCCCATCAGCCCCTGCCAGCATGGAAAATTGGCCATGCTGGCAGGGGCTAATGGGAATTGTAGTCCATAACATCTGGAGTGCCAAAGGTTCGCCACCACGGTCCTAGGGTCTCATGGCACACTGTCAGTGTTACCTTGTGACAATGCCAACCCAACCATACATATGCCCACCCTTGCAGGTCCCTAACGACCACAGATATTGGGAGCAGAGTGTTTTAAGGGCCAAAGACTTGGAATTACACACATTGCAAAGAAAACACGGGAAGCATGGCTCCAGTGTTACAGGCACATTTTGCGACTGGAGGAGGTTACAAATTGTTTTACTGTATGATGCCAATAAAGGCTTTGTGTGTGTGTGACTGGAGGAGGCTTCGGTTGCAAACGTTGACCCTAAAGGTTGACCCTGGAGACCACCGCCCATGTGGAAGACCAAAGAAACGATGGATGGACAGCATTGCTAAGGATGTGCGTACTGTCAACCTTACCCTGAAAATGCCCAAAATCGAGTTATTTGGTGAAGAAAATGTCAGGATATAGCCAAAGAAGAAGTCTTTTAAAGGCCAATCAAATCACAGAATGCATGGCCTCAAGGAATACACCTGGGACAGTGTGGGGTCTGGCAGACCCCTGCCCCCCCACCCCAGCAGTATGAAAGTCAGAAGAAGGGATGAAGCAGTAGAGGTATAGGGAATGAGGGGCTTAGCAACTCTGTTTGTCTTCAAGCAGCAACTGTTACTGGCAAACCTTCTTCCCTCTCATAGGTATCACAGTTTGTGTTCTTTGGAGGAAAGGCAAGATCATAAAGTATGGACCTTTGGCCATCTGAACCTCAGCCTGCTCCGATTTCTGTTTTACAAAGGATGCTGGGAACACAAGAAGCTTAAGGTGAGCTTGTCTTCTCCTGCAAAGCTGGACTCTGGAATTGCTCCTGACATTCTCATTCCAGGCAACCAGCTTGGCTCCAAATAACCTCATCAGGAGCCTTGGACTTGTCAGCTCGAAAGCTTCAACAGATAAAATATCCCACCAGGGAGCCCCTGTTTGAGGCGGATAATAGGAGCCAACCACGGATCTTTCAGAGAAGCATTTTTTGCCGAGTACAAATCCATTTGTGAGAAGCAATGTGCAACTACGAGATGACCAAAGGCAAAGGAGATGTTTGATAGTGCCACTCAGCAAAAATTTATCTCAGCAATGCCTCTTGTTAGAAAAAAACACAGAAACAAAACGGAGATAATTTATCATCACTACCCCGTGAAGAGTTTTTATTTGCCTTAGGAAATATTTAACACATCTCAGGTGGGAAATCAGTTCTTAAGAGCTTTCGTCCTTCCATCTACCTGCCCTACAGTGACAATCTGTACAAGGATTCCAAGCTTTCGATAACGGCACAGGTCAGACACATTCAAATCCATCCTGCTGGTTGTTCTGCAGTGGACATCAGGAAGTAATATAATTGCATGGTGAATAGGGATATTAAGCAAGGTTTCAAAATGGGGTCACATCAAAGAATGACTGGACTGATGGCTCCAGTTTAATGGGAAATTAGGGACAGTTCAGCTATGGCAGTGGTGGCGAACCTTTGGCACTCCAGATGTTATGGACTACAATTCCCAACAGCCAATTCCCAACAGGGGCTGATGGGAATTGTAGTCCATAACATCTGGAGTGCCAAAGGTTCGTCACCATGGAGCTATGGTGTTGTGGAACATGCTGTGAAGATCCAGCTGGCTTCTGGAAAGCTTCTGGTAGGGTTTTCTTGGCAAGATAAGAACAGAAACAGTTTGCCATTGCTTTGGTGGTTCCTCTCCCAAGTATTAACCAGCTCTGACCATGTTTAGCTTCCAAGAACTGGCAACATGAGGCTAGTCTCAGCTTCTACCAGCCCAGGGCACAGGAGCTAAGAAAGGAAAGGAAATCCCACCTGAGCTTTGGGTTGGGGTCCCCCAGTTCTATTCCACAAGTGTGTTTCTCTCTGTGGCACTCTCTGTGTGGAGAGATTTGTTTGGTGGGTATCATTTTTTATCCTTCTCTCAGGGAATAGAGAGGGAGGTGCACTTGCTGTTGGAATAAGCGACTTCTGCATGCCTGGACACTGGGGGGTGCTGTATATCATTCTAACTGTGATGTTGCCTCTCTTGTTTGCCCTCCTTGTCTGGGCCAGGAGACCGCCCACTAACTTCCTTTCTTCCCCATGCTAGCTTCACTTCTGCTCTAGCCTTTGACCCAAGCGCATGGTCAATGGCAGCCTGCTCAGTGGGGCCTTTCCCACTGCAGCATCCTCTCACATCCACACACGTGATGGCGCGTTAGTTGTGCCCACTTGTCATAGGGAAAGTAATCTCTTTAGTCTAGGGTTCTTTCTATCTACCTTTTCTTGGAACAAAGTTGTGAACTGAAGATGATTGAATAAATGTAAGTTTTACCTTTTACATTTATGTCTCTGGAGAAGTTTCTATAAACTACATTCACACACACTACTGGGCACATCCATGACTCTAAACAAAATCTAACACTTGCAAGTGTCCAGGTAGAGTTCATTTGGAATTGCCATTTTACCCAGCTACATTTCCTCCACTTTGACCTTTAGCCGTGCATCCTCCATGAAAACAAAACAAAAAAACAAAACACCTTTTCAGTGCTGGGAAACAAAATGACTTTGGAACCTGATTTGTTTGCCATAACTGATCCATCACAAATCTGCCAGCCAACGTATTAACAGCCTCCAATTCGCAGAGTTGGATTTATTATTACTATTTATTGAATTGGCTCACACACTGTTTACAAGGATTAGAAGAGCAGTTCATGAGTGACCAAGCCAGCAGAAGTCTAAGTAGTATATTAGGGAAGGTGGAGTCTAACTCCAGTAGTACATCTGCCCTATTTTCTTGTTCAAATTTGCAATGATCTCTGCTGTTGGGGGAACCATCATCAGCCAAAGAATAGAACCCAACAGCCACAGTTGGGTGAGACCATCACTACCAGCATGGTGTCATAGTTAAGAGCAGGTGCACTCTAATCTGCAGAACCGGGTTTGATTCCCCACTCTTCCACCTGAGGGGCAGAGACTTATCTGGTGAACCAGATGCGTTTCCGCACTCCTACATTTCTGCTGGGTGACCTTGGGCTAGTCACAGTTCTTTGGAACTCTCTCAGCCCCACCTACCTCACAAGGTGTCTGTTGTGGGGAGAGGAAGGGAAAGGAGCTTGTAAGCCACCTTGAGTCTCCTTACAGGAGAGAAAGGTGGGATATAAATCCAAACTCGTCGTCTTCTTACAGTCCCTGCACAGAATTTCCATCAAAGGTCAGCATTTTGCTGACATCATTTCATAGAATCATATAGTTGGAAGAGACCACAAGGGCCATCAAGTCCACCCCCTTGCAATGCAGGAACACACAATCAAAGCACTCCCGACATATATTCATCCAGCCTCTGTTTAAAAACCTCCAAAGGAGGAGACTCCACCACTCTCCGAGGCAGTGATTTCGACATCTTTCCTTTAATGGTATGGCTTTACTGACCAGAGCCTTAAGTCTAATCACACTAATATGTGTATACACAAACACACACACATACACACACATGTATTTTAATCTCTCTTTTTTCCTTCTAAGTATATCCTAATTATATATATATTTACTTTATTTTGTGCTGAATTACTAAATGATAAGAGGCTGAGGATTCACTAACAACAGAAAGGAAAAAAAGATCATTGCTCACAAACTCATCTTTCTCTAACCACAGGGTTATCCATTTCTGTCTTCACCAAGTTAAAAAAAACATTCAAGGTCTTCTAAGAGCCCCATTGGGGAGGGGGGGGGCTGAACGCGGCACTGGATGTGGCATCTGGCATCCCTGCTGCCACTGCCAGCGAAGTGGGGGCAGACCAGGGCATGGGCTAAGGCAATGGTGGCGAACCTTTGGCACTCCAGATGTTATGGACTACAATTCCCATCAGCCCTTGCCAGCATAGCCAATTGGCCATGGTGGCAGGGGCTGGAGGGAATTGTAGTCCATAACATCTGGAGTACCAAAGGTTCGCCACCACGGGGCTAGGGAGAAGCCAACCTTTGCCGGCTTCCTCCCGGCCACTTGCCTCGTTGCTCTGGCAGGCCGGTATTCAGATGTACACAGCCTTAAAAGGTGGCATAAGTCCATTAATTCCAATGGCGGCTTCTTGGCAGTGCATCCAGGAAGCTTCAGTGAGAGCAGCGGGGGGCTGGGGGGAGGCCGTGGCGTTGTGGCCAGCCGCCTGGCCCTGTGGATGGATCTGTAAGTGAGCCAAGGTACCTATCTTCCCTGTATGTTACAACAGCGGCAGTGTTCTAGGGCAGGGACTCCAGAAAAATTGCTTTTTCGCTCAAGTGATGGTATGGCATTTAATCTGGAAGCCTCCCTTCCCTCCCAAAAAAAATTACAGTATCTGGTAATAGTCAGAAATTTCCAATATGCGGAGAAGGTTACAGGAGATTCAATCCATTATAGGAAAGAGAACACACTCTTCTCGCTTGCAGATTTCAATATGATATTATAGTATGCATGAATAATATAAAGATCGCAGCCACTGCAACCCTGGGATTCTCTGCTTGGGTAGAGTAAACAGCCACTTGCTTAAGGTAAGAGCCAGAATGTAGCCCACTCTGCACGGGCCAGTGAAGCGGCTGCACACTGTGATAAATGATCCCGGTGAAGCCCCGGGGCCGTTCGCACGCTTTTGTGTGGGCGGCCTCGGAGCTGCCGTGGCCCGTGGAGGTGTCTCCACATGGAGGTGCATCCTTTTTTTAAAACAAAAGGCCTCTTCCTGCGCAGCTCCACAGGAACGAGGAGACACGCCCCTGAGACCAAGGCGATTCCTCGGGGGTCAGAGGGCCATAGGGACCAAGGCGATTCCTCGGGGGTCGGAGGGCATGTCTCCTTGTCCTTGCGGAGCTGCACAGAGAGAGAAGGTAAGTTTGTTTGTTTTTTAAAAAGGATGCACCTAAAAGCGGCGCCTTCCATCCAGTGCCGTTCGCTCGGCATCAGGTGCAAATCGGAGGTGTTTTTTTTTAAAAAAAGTGCTCATTTAGCGAGTTTCAAAAACACCAGTTGGGGGGGAAAGGACCATGATGCATCATTTCAGGGGTGGCAGCCACTGAAGTTCTCCCCCCAACCAGTGCAGGAACACACAATTAAAGCACTCCTGATAGATGGCCATCCAGCCTCTCTTCAAAAAGCTCCAAAGAAGGAGACTCCACCAAGTTTAGTTGATTAGTGTAAGGGCATCACAGAAAGTTTCCAGTGATCCAATCTAGATCAGTAGGACACATTTCTCAGGTCTGGGTCAAATTAAATGACCCACTTCTTTTCTTGCAGGGTGCTAGAACTCCATTCAATTTGCAATAACAGCCTGGAAATATATTTATCCCTTTCTGTGGAAGTTCAATTCCTTTTATTTTTTTCTCTGTGTTGGTGCTTTTAAAATAATTCATAAGTGCTGAATGAAAAAAAGGGGTGGGGTTTTTTTAAAAAAAACGCACACCCAAAGGATTCTAGACACTGAAAAGATTTTCAAGCAACTCATGTACTTTCATGTATCAAGAAAAATCAAGGGAGGGGAGGAATCCCACTGTTCTCTTGACTTCACAATATATCTTCATTGATTCCAGCTCATTGTATTTCCAAAGACTGGCTAATCAAGTTGAACGTTCTCCTTCTGCAGAACTTCTTGACTGCAGTTTGCGCAACGGGGCATTGGCCGGCCTGCTGAGCGGCAGAATTATACAACGGGTCGCTCAGAAAGACTTGCAGTCCATTAAAATATAAATTTGCATCTGCTTTCTGGCTCATCTAGCATGCTGCAATATATTTTTAAATGTGATTTGCAAGGCTTAAAGAGGGAGAAAGGCTCGTTCCAAAGCAAATAAAAAGAGGCTGTAATCTAGCATATGCTGTGATGTATTTGATGTGCCCGATGTTGCGGTTTAATTGCGCCGATGGGGAGCTTCACTTGGAGCAACACCTTTGCCCTGCAGGGTTCAACACTTGGCAGACATCACAGGCAATGTGAGGCTCAGATTGGAAGCCCTAACGACCAGGTAGTGGTTCCAGTGCCACACAGAGTACAGGCCACCGGAAGAAATTGTAGGCAATTCAATGGATGAAAAATCTCTGAATTGCAGGACTCGAGTGACAGCAGGAAAGCAGTATAGGACTGGCTCGTAAGACCTTTTTGAACAGCAGTGGCGTAGGAGGTTAAGAGCTTGTGTATCTAATCTGGAGGTACCGGGTTTGATTCCCAGCTCTGCCGCCTGAGCTGTGGAGGCTTATCTGGGGAATTCAGATTAGCCTGTACACTCCCACACACGCCAGCTGGGTGACCTTGGGCTAGTCACAGCTTCTTGGAGCTCTCTCAGCCCCACCTACCTCACAGGGTGTTTGTTGTCAGGGGGGAAAGGCAAGGATATTGTAAGCCCCTTTGAGTCTCCTACAGGAGAGAAAGGGGGGATATAAATCCAAACTCTTCTTCTTCCTCAATAAGGGCAAAATGTTGCCAAAAGAAACCACCAAATTGCCCCTCTTCACTTTACATTTACATTACCTTACCAGCTTCCTGCCAGTTGCTACCTAATTTTTCTTGCTCCTAGCTAACTTCGTGACCTGTCCAGTCCTCTAGCATCCAGTCAGATCACCCAACTATGGAAACTGCAGCTAGTCTTTTCCTTTCTTTCTTCCTCCTTTCTTTCCTCCTTTAGTGGCGTTTAAATAACACACAATAAACAAGGTCAAAATAAAAACTCACAGTGGTCTACTTTCTAGCTTCAGCAACTTCTTCAAAGAACTTAGCAGCCATGACAATAATCTCAGGAACAATTTCATTAAACAAAAATCAGACGGTGCTATCTTGATTTGTGAGAATTTTGGAACAAAGTAAGTGAAGGGGAAGATTACTGCATGGAACTACATGCATCTGGCAATCCAGAAAAAACATGTTGGATTGTGTCCACAGAGCTTTGGGAGCATAGGTATGCTCTCTCCTGCAATAGGACCCTCTGGTATCTTCTGGTCACTATCTCTGAGGGAAGAACATTGAACTGGGGCAACGTGAAGGCTCAATGATATGTTATGGAAGTATTGAACCATTCTTCCATACAAGGTGATAGTTTTAATATAGCAGGAGAGCAAATAGGTGGTTTAGAAGGGAACGATTTTTGATATTCCTGGTCAAATAATCTCTGCTTTAAAGCTTGAAATATGCATGACTTATTTGAAAGAGCAAAGGAGTCAATCAAAAAGCCCAATCTCTGGGATCTAACCTTTTCAGTACTTGCTACTGACAGTTTGGCATGTAGAACAGCTGTAGATATGGGGACAATCACAAACCGTGACCAAATCATCAAAGTGAATTTTAAGGGGATTGCCAGAGCCAGTGAGTGTAGGGCATAGGTGTCAAACTCGCGGCCCTCCAGATGTTATGGACTACAGTTCCCATCATCCCCTGCCAGCATCATGCTGGCAGGGATGATGGGAACTGTAGTCCATAACATCTGGAGGGCCGCGAGTTTGACACCTGTGGTGCAGGGGGTCCTAGTACCAATAATGCAAGCCATAATGGAGACTACAGGACAATGATGCTTGAAGGAGCCATAAGATACCTTTCAAACATTATGCATTTCATATATGAAAAATTGAACGTGATGCCAAGTTACCTTTGTTGATCACAAATCACTTCCTTGGCTCTCCTTGCAAATTATAAGGTTAGAACAAGATGATAATAACATGTACGACAACATGATGTGCAAGAACTCACCTGGTAGGTGGCCGTCACTTCTCTATCAAGGGGGCGTGTCACAATGACCTCTCCAGTATTCTCAATAATCTTGAAAAAACCTTTTGGCTCCTGTTCCACTCCTTTCCCAGAAATTCTGAATTTTGAGCCCTCTGACCTGTCAATGTCTACAACCTGTATGAGGGAAGAAAAAGGAGAAAGGTTCCAGTTGAATAAATGGAAGGAACATCTTAGGAAGAACTACAGATGCCAGATCACGGACACACAGCCTGGAAAACCCACAACAGCCAGTTAAGAACATAAGAACATAAGAACTAGCCTGCTGGATCAGACCAGAGTCCATCTAGTCCAGCACTCTGCTACTCACAGTGGCCCAACAGGTGCCTTTGGGAGCTCACGTGCAGGAGGTGAAAGCAATGGCTTTCTGCTGCTGCTCCTGAGCACCTGGTCTGCTAAGGCATTTGCAATCTTGAGATCAAGGAGGATCAAGTTTGGTAGTCATATATCGACTTCTCCTCCATAAATCTGTCCAAGCCCCTTTTAAAGCTATCCAGGTTAGTGGCCATCACCACCTCCTGTGGCAGCATATTCCAAACACCAATCACACGTTGCGTGAAGAAGTGTTTCCTTTTATTAGTCCTAATTCTTCCCCCCAGCATTTTCAATGGATGCCCCCTGGTTCAGTTGATGCCAGCTGGGAACGCCTTCAACAATACAATAATTTAAAAACCTGCCCTGGCATTAAAGTGAATGTGCATGAACAAGTGTGTGCTTTGGACGTCATAGCTAAAGAATGCAAAAGGTTTCTATGTTCAGCCCCTTCCGCACCTGCAGAATAACGCACTTTCAATCCAGTTTCAATGCACTTTACAGCTGTGCGGAATAGTAAAATCCACTTGCAAAAGTGGATTGAAAGTGCATTATTCTGCAGGTGCGGAAGGGTCCTGAAGAATTCACTCCTCTGCATGGCTGAAGAATTTACTCCTCTGAATTTACTTCCAATTTGCTTCTTTACAAACTCGCAGTTTCTGCTGCTATCGCAGTCTTTGTCATTCTCCTTCCAAATGCAGTGCTCCTGCACAACACTCCCTCTCATGCTGCACACGGAAAACATTTCTGCACCAAAGAATGAAAGCAGAGAACCTGAGATGTACAAGCAAGGCCAGGCTTTTGAATTTGCGAGTGCCCTTTTTAAGACTGGAATAACAGCACAGGCAATTACGAAGAAGAGCGCTTTAAAATTTGCAATAATTTGTTTAATGTTTAATTAGCCACCAGAGGGAGCTACGTGCTCCCAGAAATAAGACAGAAATATGAACATCTTCTAATTAAGGTGCTGCTATAATGGCTCCATAGTTCAAAGGAAGTGTGTTCCCTTGTTCACACTAAACCGCGTACGGCTGAAAAATGTCCAAGCGGAAATCAGGACCGTCACTAAGAGCAGCAGGCGTTGGTTAAAGCAGCTGGGAAGGGAAGAATCGAGCGCCTTTCCAAGCTCTCTCCGTCATACTAGACACAGGAAACACCCTTGCTTCTAATGGTCCTATTACTTACAATCCTTTGATCCTGTTACTTAACCTCAGTGAGCAGTCAGTCTCGGCACTGCTGTCAGAGCCTGCACTGTGCAGTCAGCTTGGGATCTTTTACCTCCAAGTGGGGCCTGCAGTTCTCCTGCAGTTATGAACTGATCTCCAGACAATCCCCTAGGACAGGGGTCTTCAAACTATGGCCCCCAGATGTTCATGAACTACAATTCCCATCAGCCCTGCCACTTGGCCATGCTGGCAGGGGCTGATGGGAATTGTAGTCCATGAACAGCTGGAGGGCCATAGTTTGAAGACCCCTGCCCTAGGACATAGGTGTCAAACTCGCGGCCCTCCAGATGTTATGGACTACAGTTCCCATCATCCCCTGCCAGCATGATGTCATGGACTGCCAGTTCCCATCATCCCATCATCCCCTGCCAGCATGATGTCATGGACTGCCAGTTCCCATCATCCCATCATCCCCTGCCAGCTGGCAGGGGATGATGGGAACTGTAATCCATAACATCTGGAGGGCCGCAAGTTTGTCACCTATGCCCTAGGACCGTGGTGGCGAACCTTTGGCACTCCAGATGTTATGGACTACAATTCCCATCAGCCCTTGCCAGCATGGCCAACCCAGTGTTGAGCCAGCTGTGAATAGGAGGCAGAAGCAGAGGCTGATGGGAATTGTAGTCCATAACATCTGGAGTGCCAAAGGTTCGCCACCACTGCCCTAGGAGATATGGCACCATTGGAGGGTGGTTTCTCCTGAACTCCCTTCCCTCCTCTTCCTTCTCAGTTCACCCCTAAGTCAACAGGACAATCTTTGTGATTAGAATAATAGAATCACAGAGTTGGAAGAGACCCCAAGAGCCATCAAGTCCAACCCCCTGCAGTGCAGGAACACACAATTAAAGCACTCCTGATAGATGGCCATCCAGCCTCTCTTTAAAAAGCTCCAAAGAAGGAGACTCCACCAAGTTTAGTTGATTAGTTGAAGGAACGATTTACAGTTCTCTGTCCAGCTTGAAACTTTACTTGAAAGAATTATATTATGTGACTGTCTAATGTCTACAAGAACATTCATCTGACATAACATAATTTGAAGTCTGCATTCGAGGTTGGGTTTTATCCAGAGGACCCAACAGCTGTGAGGTTTTTTATTATTATCGCTCCATTGTATGTTGTCGGATAACACTGAGTGTGCATTTGTAACTGCCTTCCATTATTCAATTAATTTTGTCGCTGAAAGCACAGCGGTGCATATTGCTTGAGTGTCATATTTATGAATATATAATCCTAACACGCTTTTCCTGGAGGTTGTGATGGCTGCATTATAGCTGAGCCTCTACTGAGTGCAAGTTCTTTGGGTTCACCCCCAAGTCTTCAGGAACATGTGAGATCAGCTAGACTGAGAGTGACTGACAAGGTTTCATGGCAGAGTGGGAACTCTGGTCACCAAGATTGTAGTCTGATATTCTGACCACTACATTGGTTCTGGGAACATTTTGGGGAGGAAGCTGGAACCATTACCATCGTGAAATATTGACTGTACTTGTTATAAAACACCTACTTCACCTATTAGGAAACATCCATTGCACTTGTTAAGAAACACCCATTGCATCTGTTGCACTTATTACAAAACACCCATTGTACCTAATATGAAACAGCTGTTTCACCGACTGTGAAACACTGCCCCTCTCTGGACAACACAAATAAAATGTTTTCAGATAGGAAATAAAATGTTTCCTCCACGGAGTTCTGCATGGTCTTTTAACGTTTTATTTCTCACCTGAAAATACTCTATTTGCATGCTGTGCTGTTTCCTCGTGATTCTTTTTGTGAAAACACCTTGAAAACGTTTTCATTGGCTGTGTGATTTATTTAAAACATTTCCTACACCTTTCTGCAGTCCCCAGATTTCCTTGCCGGGACCATTTTCTGAGCTCACGGTGGCTATCTTGCACTGTATTTCCATCAGTTTTGAAGGTTCATAGCTACGAATCTAAGAAGTTTTTTTTAAAAAACAGAATTACCACAAAATGGCAGGCAGGAAGCATTTCCAAGGGGGTGAGTATGAGCAAATGGGTTTTTGAAAACATTTGCAAAATGTTTTCAGGCCAGGGCTTGTGTGGAAAGAACATAAAAACATAAGAACATAAGAACAAGCCAGCTGGATCAGACCAGAGTCCATCTAGTCCAGCTCTCTGCTACTCGCAGTGGCCCACCAGGTGCCTTTGGGAGCTCACCTGCAGGATGTGAAAGGAACGGCCTTCTGCGGCTGTTGCTCCCGATCACCTGGTCTGTTAAGGCATTTGCAATCTCAGATCAAAAAGTTCAAGATTGGTAGCCATAAATCGACTTCTCCTCCATAAATCTGTCCAAGCCCCTTTTAAAGCTATCCAGGTTAGTGGCCATCACCACCTCCTGTGGCAGCATATTCCAAACACCAATCACAGGGGCCATCATAGCATCTATTACAAGGGCCATCATAGCATCTATTACAAAGCACCTATTGCACATATTATGAAATGCCGATTGTACATAGTACAAAACACCCATTTCACTTATTGCAAAACACCTATTCCCACCTATTATAAAACACCTATTGCACATGTAATGAAACACCTATTTCACATATTATAAAACACCTGTTTCATTTGTATTAAAACACATATTGCTCATTTTGTAGAACACCCATTTGATACAAAACACCTATTGCAGGCTTTATGAAACACATATTGGAGGAGAATTTTATGGATACATTTAGTCTGTAAGGTATTTGTTCCATAAACTTAAAAAGACTCAGAGAAGGCCTGGGCTTCCACAGAACTTCTCCGCTGGTTTTCTTGCACCTCCTTCTAGACACACGCAACTTTCAACACAATCTAAAAAAAAGCTGCTGTGAGGCAGAAGGAAAACTCCAGAAAACAACTGCTGTTCTTGAAGCATTCTGCAGTTTCACCGCGAGGCAAGTTCAAATTAAAGAACCCGGCATCGGGAAAGTTAATAAAAATCCCACAAGAGGCGTAAAACAAATTGGCCAGTTGACTTAGCAATCCCGTCCACTCCGTGAATCTTGGCCAGGACAAATTTACCAGCTGTGATTTTTCAACGGTTATTCCCCTGTCCCTTCCAGCTAGGTTCATGCCAACGCTGTCATCCCTCGGCCTGCTCTGATCTTATCACAGAAGTAAATCAGAGAGTGTTTTCAAAGAAGCAAGAGGGGGAAGAGATCAGTGGAGAGGGGTGAAAGAAAAAACTCACCCACAATATCCTCAGGAGATACTTTTTTTGTTATGGGGGGGGTGTCTTTACAACCACAGTCATTCCGCTTTCAACAACGTTATTACAACTTTCCAAGCCTGAAGGCCTCACAGCTTAATAACAGCTATTTTTCCAGCTTAAAATGTCTTGGTAGACACTCTCTGTGCCTTCTGAAAGAAACAATTCAGCAAAATTTGCTCTTCTCTCCATATCAATGAGCTTGGGAGTGTGACATTGGCCCATCCGCCTCAGAACTGTCGAGTCCAGCGGTAGTCACTTGGTAAGTTGCCAAGAGCCACATAAATAAATTTACAAAAACGAATCCCATACACAGGAGAGCCTATATCAGGGGTAGGGAACCTGCGGCTCTCCAGATGTTCAGGAACTACAATTCCCATCAGCCCCTACCAGCATGGCCAATTGGCCATGCTGACAGAGGCTGATGGGAATTGTAGTTCCTGAACATCTGGAGAGCCGCAGGTTCCCTACCCCTGGCCTATATGCTGGCTAGATTTAACATCATGCCATCTCCGCTACATAGAGGAAGACTTAAAGGTCTTCCAAGCGATATACCTATAGCATAGGACAGCTGGATTCCATCCCACACATTCTCCTGAACTGCTTATTATACCAAGAACTCTGATCCAGCCTGTTATCCCAAGCTATAGACTCTATGATTGATTATACTGAATCAGATAAAGTAGTTACGCTTTTAAATTGTCAGGATTTTCATTGTTGCCTTATAGTGGCAAAGTTTTTTGTCAGAAGTTTGTAAACTGAATGTATGACAAACGCGAAGTTTTTTACTATTCACTTTTTAATTGGAACTGTATTTTTATACTACCGTTTATATGCCAATAAAGGCTTATTGAATTGTTGTATTGAAATTGACAAAAACCATCAACCACAACAGCCACATCAACTGTAATCAGGGGAGATCCCCAGGCCTTACCTGGAGATTGGCAACACTTATATGCTAAATACTTGCCAAGTCTCGACATCATGAATACTTTTTTTTGGGGGGGGAGGGGGAGATGGATTTGTACTCTGCTTGTTCCACAGTCCCACAATCGTAGAATCATAGAGTTGGAAGGGTCCAAACTGGCCATCTGGTCCAAACCCCTGCTCAATGCAGGATCAACATAGAGGATCCCAGAAAAGTGTTTGTCTAGCCGCTACTTAAAGACTGCCAGTGCGGGGGAGATCACCACCTCCCTAGGCAGCTGATTCTACTGTTGCACGATTCTTAATGTTAATTTATTTTTCCTAATATCCAGTCAAAACCTTTCTGTTCATAGTTTAAACCCATTATTGCAAGTCCTGCTCTCTGCTGCCAACAGGAGCAGCTCCCTTCCCTCCTCCAAGTGACAGCCCTCCAAATACTTCAAGCGAGAAATCATGCCCCCCACCCCCACCCTCCTCTTCTCCAGGCTGACCATCCCAAGTCCCTCAGCCTTTCCTCGCAGGGTTTGATCTCCAGGCCCTGATGGTTCCCATTGCTCTCCTCTGGGTCCACTCCATTCTGTTCACATCCTTGTTGAAGTGAGGCCTCCAGAACTGCACAAATATTCCAGGTGAGTGAGGCGTCACCAATGTAGTATAAAGCAAGACTAAGACAGCTTGTGATCAAAGACATTCTTGATTCAAAGAAACTTCAGCTCATTGTGACATCCGCATCAGATGTGTTTAACAAACCCCGGTTAGTTTCTTGTCTACACATCCGACTTCCGAAACATGGTTTTATTCTGGGTTTTGGATCCCAGGTTTGTAGAAGAGAAGAGTTTTGGATTTATACCCCACCTTTCTCTCCTGTAAGGAGACTCAAGGTGGCTTACAAGCTCCTTTCCCTTCCTCTCCCCACAACAGACACCTTGTGAAATAGGTGAGGCTGAGAGAGTTCAGACAGAACTGTGACTGGCCCAAGGCCACCCAAAAGGAGCGTAGGAGGGCAGAAACACATCTGGTTCACCAGATAAGCCTCTGCCACTCAGGTGGAGGAGTGAGGAATCAAACCTGGTTCTCCAGATTAGAATCCACCTGCTCTTAACCACTACATCACACTGGCTCTCATAGGGGAGAATGCAATCTGTGGAAGGCACTGGATTTGTCCATCCCCAAATACTGTGGTATTCTAATCCAGAAGGCTTCCATTTCAACATTTGCTGATTGTTGATTTGATTTGTTGATTGCTGCTCATTGGAACAGCCATGTTGTGAGCCGCCTCGAGCCCTTCGGGAATGAGGCGGCCTATAAGCTTAATAAATAAATAAATAAATAAATGCAAAAACAAGGAGGAGGAAGCAGTGATTCAAGGATTTCCTGCCTCATTTTCAGGAAATGGCAAACTATGGTGACCGAACCATAGTTTAACTGTGATTCCTGAAAGCAGACATATACTCCTATGTCTTGCTTCTGCAACATGTGAATAAAAACACAAGTCTGTATTATAGGATGGAAGTGGTGAGATAGTACAGATGAAGTGCTACATAAAGATTCGGGATTATCATTATAGATAGTTCTTTTCTTTAATAGAAAGTTTGCGGTAGTCCAGAGTCACACATTATAAAACTGGAGAAAAAGACAAATGATACCGTGAACGGGGAAAAATAGGTTGTTGACATTTTTCTTCCCGCTTTCTTTGAGGAGGGGCGGGGACCTTATCTGATTTTGTCATGGCTTTTTTATGATTAAAAACCTTAATAAATGTTTATCTCTCTCCTTTTTTGACAGAAAAGAAGTGGTAAAGATAGCAAATAAACAGGCCCAATTTAACTTAGCGAATGGAACTGTAGGTTTGGCATTTCACTTTTAGCTATATTTTTTGCAGGTTTAATGAGGGTTTTCAGCCTTATTTGATGTCCCATCCTCAAGGGTTACTTTTAATTGGGAGTTGTGAGCACAGAGACTCCCCCCCCCCCACCAATTTTAGTCTTTTAAGTATAGAATAATGGAGAGGGGTAAGAAGAAAGGTGGACTATAAATGAAGATGATGATTCACTTCTTCAGGCAGCTATTGCTTCCTGAAAGCTCTTTTTTTTGTGGTGGAGCAGAGGCGTAGCACCAAAGGGAAAGGGGGTGCGACACACTGGGCACACACCACTGCGGGGGTGTGACGAGGGCTTTCTAGGGACATGGTGGGAGCGTTCCAGAGCAGGGGTGTTCTGGGGGGAGATGGGGCACAGGGCCAAAGGATGCACCAGTCCACTGGGCTCTTTCCCCCCTCGCTCCATCCCTGGGTGGGGGCCCTGGGTGGAGCAGCAGTGGCGTAGGAGGTTAAGAGCTCGTGTATCTAATCTGGAGGAGCCGGGTTTGATTCCCAGCTCTGCCGCCTGAGCTGTGGAGGCTTATCTGGGGAATTCAGATTAGCCTGTACACTCCCACACACGCCAGCTGGGTGACCTTGGGCTAGTCACAGCTTCTCGGAGCTCTCTCAGCCCCCACCTACCTCACAGGGTGTTTGTTGTGAGGGGGGAAGGCAAGGAGATTGTAAGCCCCTTTGAGTCTCCTGCAGGAGAGAAAGGGGGGATATAAATCCAAACTCCTCCTCCTCCTCCTCCTCCTCCTCCTCCTCCTCCTTTTTCTTCTATTTGGCAGATACAGCTCAAACCATTTTGCAGCAGCCTAGAAGAAAATCCACATGAGTTCCCCATGGTGGCAAACAAAACAAAATGATTGAAAATTTGCTGTTCTGTAATGGGGTACCATGCCTTGCCATATCCAGACAGTCTGTCTCACTCAATCTGATGGGAAACCCCTCCTCTAGTGTGGATTAGCCGGTTCAGCGGTCTGACAATTTGAATTGTTTTTACGCTTTCTGTTTTATATGGTTTTAAATCCGTTATTCACCTCGGGTCTCAGATGCCTTGGAGAAAGGTAAGCTTCAAATATTTTAAATGATTACACATACATATTTTAACGTAGCTCGAACCCTGGGAACATCAGAAAACGTACAGCCGCTCTCAGATGTTAGCTTCCAAAAGCCGCTTCTGAAATGGTGTTAAGACCCAAGTTGAAGTCCCTGGTTGTGCTGAATAACTTATCTTTATCTCATCTTTCTCCTACTTCTAAGAATGGTTATGATGATAAAAAAAAATGAGATGGATAAATCCCTCAGTGCAGGACGGCTGGAATAGAAATAGCTTAGAGATTTACACATGCATGACAGTGGCGTATTTTGTCTTAACATTCCTAATCTTGTTATTTTCAAACCTGGTTAGAATGCTTCAGAAATGAGAACCACAGAACAGGGGATCTATAAGTGCAAAGCCAGGAAAAGAACAGAACTGTCAACAATTTCCCCGATGGAAACCTTTTCCTCAATAAAACAGGACTTTCCAAAACAACACCATAATCCACATATCACTTTTCATATAATTTCTCTTAAAAGTCTCTTGTAGTTGAAACCAGAAAGTTGGTTACATTTAGATTTCTTTGGCTCCCCAGATGGGAAGGGCTTAGCACCCAGTTCCCATATATGGCATCTAACCCTCGGATCTAATTATAGATTTATTCTCAGTCTGTAGTTCTCTAGGAAATACATTTATGGCTTGTGTACAGAAGGTCACAAGGGGAGGATTCTTTTTTTAAAAAAAAACTTTGTATACGTAACTTATCTAGAGGTCACAAGTCTGGATCATGGCAGGATGAAGACACTTTGTCAGGGATTGTAAACCACTCCACTGGAGCAATCTGACACCTTCAACATTTTAATCTGGTAAGCCCTTAATACCAAAATAATTAAGCATCCTTTTTTAAAAAAAAGAGACTGAATTCAAAAACACATTTGCCAGATCTATCATCATGAAGAACAAGGACAGTTCTGAAGAGGTGAAACAGAGAATAGGAGCAACCCAGCCTTACAGAGCATTCAGAAATCATCTCTCAGCTTTGACACAATGTAAACGAGCCCAAACAATTTGATTGATACGTTTGCTCTGGCTCCTTGTCTAGCTTGGGAAAGATGTACGAGCAGATGTGGTACCTCAAATTCATTCAGGATTAGCATGAGAATAAACACCATGAGGAAGTAGGGAATAAACCAATGGCTGGATCGTTTGTTGAGGGTAAAGTGTAGATGACTGGGGAAAGCCATGGCAAATCTCCATGTAAATGAAGTATGCCTAGTGGATGTCATGATATAGTGTCACCCCATGGGTCAGAAATGATCCAGTGCTTGCAGAGGGGACTACCTGTACCTTTAATTAATCATTGGAGCAACCATCAAAATAATGAGAGGTTCTGCTGTTGGATCACACCAACAGAACACTTTACAAGCACCACTTATACAAAGAGGAGGAGGAGGAGGAGGAAGAAGATGAGGGGGAGGAGGAGAAGGAGGAGAAGGAGAAGAAGAAGGAGGGGGAGGAGGAGGAGGAGGAGATGGAGGAGGAGGAGGAGAAGGAGATGGAGGAGGAGAAGGAGAAGGAGAATAAGGAGAAGAAGAAGAAGGAGAAGAAGTAGGAGAAGGAAGAGAAGGAGAAGAAGTAGGAGAAGGTGAGGAGGAGGAGGAGATGGAGGTGAAGAAGGAGAAGGAGATGGAGGAGGAGAAGGAGAAGGAGAAGGAGAAGGAGAAGGAGAAGAAAGAGAAAGAGAAGAAGGAGGAGAAGGAGGAGAAAGAGGAGAAAGAGAAGAAAGAGAAGAAGAAGGAGGGGGAGGAGGAGGAGAAGGAGATGGAGGAGGAGGAGGAGGAGGAGGAGATGGAGGAGGAGGAGGAGGAGAAGGAGAAGGAGAAGGAGAAGGAGAAGGAGAAGAAGAAGAAGAAGAAGAAGAAGAAGAAGAAGAAGAAGAAGAAGAAGAAGAAGAAGAAGAAGAAGAAGAAGAAGAAGAAGAAGAAGAAGAAGAAGAAGAAGAAAAGTGGGGTATAGTTGAGAAAAGTGGGGTATAAATCCAAATTCTTCTTCAGAGGCAAACGACTGCTACAGCCCAACAGCAGTGCAATATACAACATGTGGATACAGCAAGAATGTTCTTACCACTTCCACTTTTGTTGGCCTCTCTTCCCCCCACCCCCATCCTGAAACCAACAATGAAGGGCAAGAAGCAGAGTTTCTTGTCATTTCCACAATGAAGGGCAGAAGGGGTGACGTCAAGCTTGTTCTTGAGAATGAGAGCATTCCAGAGAGCTAAGTGGGCAATCAAACTATTAATCAGGACCTCTCAAGTACTTAATCAAGGTACACTTAGACACTAAAGGATCCATCTGCATTAACATTCCTGCAAACGAAGACCTGGAATCATATCCCCGCTGTCGAAGAAAGTTCTTCACTCACACTGATTAATGAAAGACCCGTTGGAATGTCCTCCAAATGCTCAAGCTGGGCAGGTATTTACAGTAACCTTCCAACATACCTCCCCCTCCACCTAAGACTTTGCCTCTTGACATTCTGTTCATTGGCACTGTTGCTCTTTGCCTGGTATTAGCCTGACTTCTTGAGGGGGCAAATTATTTTTCGGTAACTCTCTTTTTGATTTCACTGGACTTTGCTTCAATGCTTTTTCCATGCAGGGAGGCTGGTCATCTTGTCAAAGACCCCTCCACCATTACTTAAGTTGCTCTTTGCCGAGATTGGGCACATCTTTTTAAAGAAGAGAAGAGTTTGGATTTCTATTCTGCCTTTCCCTCCTGTGAGGAGACTCAAGGTGGCTTACACATCGACACCTTGTGAGGTAGCTGGGGCGGGCAGAGTTCTGAGAGAACTTTGACTAGCCCAAGGTTGCTCTGCAGGCTTCCTGTGGAGGAGCAGGGAAACAAGCCATGTTCACCAGATAAGAGTCCACTGCTCATATGGAGGAGTGGGGAATCAAACCCAATTCTCAAGATTAGAGTCCACTTCTCCTAACCACTATACAACACTAGCTCTTGAAGTTATAAAATCTAGATCAGTTAGGGATGCCAGCTTCTATGTGGAGCCTAGGGATCTTCCAGAACTATGCCTCATCTCCAAGCTACATGGGAGTAAGGGGAGACTTAGCAACCCCCAAAACAATGTCACTTGGATGGAAAGGGGGCAGAACAGAGGAACTTATACCCAGTCTACATTAGTGGGAAGTTAGGACCCAATTGGAAAGTATGCTGTTACCAGACATACACATGGTGGATGGGTGGGTGAGCCCCTGCTTTCGAAGCCGTGCACCTATCTATTTCACCAACCTTGTAGGGTGGCCTAGGAATGTAGTGCCAAGATGGAATGTTATCCTCTGCATTGGTTCAGGGTCACACATAAGGACAGAAAAACCTGCCTATGCTAGCCCTCGCCAACATCAGCCTTGCAAAATAACTTGCTTCACCTTTTTCTAAAGAGATTAGGAAAAAGACAATGCTTTCAGTTTAAAAATCCAGTTCCCTACTCCAGCCCTGACTCACATACCTTTGTGAGACAAAGGATATGCTAACAAAGAGTTCATCAAGAGTTCCTTCTAGTTTCTGACTAACCTCCAAAGTTCACCCTCATTTGCATTTGGCATTGTCCTGAAGTAGTTATTAAATCAGTTTCCCCTTAAAAGCTAACTATTTTCGAGCTCTCCCTGGCTTGGAACATTAAGTCAAGTGCCAAACCATTAAGTTTAACTATCCACTGCTTAACTTAAGTGTCTAACACTGAAGTTAAGTGTCCTTCTCTTGTCTTTTCTCCAGAAGGCGAGAGCCTCCTTTGTCCTAGGACCGTGGTGGCGAACCTTTGGCACTCCAGATGTTACGGACTACAATTCCCATCAGCTAGCAGGGGCTGATGGGAATTGTAGTCCGTAACATCTGGAGTGCCAAAGGTTCGCCACCACTCTCCTAGGAGATCAGGGTAACTTAGCATAACCTGAGGGCATGTTTCTCCCTATAACTAGCCCCATTGCCATCATTCAGCATTCAGTATTTCCCCGGACACCTATCTGTCTGGCTAATACTGACCCCAACGTGTTGCCTTCTTCCCCATCTTCTATCGGATTTTAGCACTGGCTGTTGAACTCTGCTCTTCAGAACAATCCTCTTCAAGATATGGTAAATACCACCTCTATTCCCCAAATCTCTATCTGTTCCAGATCTTAACCCTCAGCACTATCTATCTCCTAGGACTGCTTGAATTCTCTGCTGCTTTGATCTGTGTGCTTATACATTTTTTGTTTTACCCTTTTAATAAAAACTGTGGGAAGGCTGTTGCAGAGCTGATAACAAGAGGTACTATAGCAGCACTGTCCTGAGATACCACAACATATGCCACTGAGCAGTCTGAGCACTAAGCCATGAAGAGATAAGGATCTTGCATAAAAACTGGATTTGCGGAAACCTATCTTTGTAAACGTTGGTGGCAAAGATCTTGAGCTTATCTGGCCTCTCACTATGCTAGGTCTGCTCCTGCCACAGGGCAGTGCAATGAGTTCAAAAGAGGGGAAATGTTTGCACAACCAAATATCTGACCCAAAGGGAATGTACATTAACTGCATGGCAGACCACTAGTGTACAGATGACCATAGTTTGCAAGTCCTGATTCCACAGAGCAGTTCGTGTTTTTGTGGATGAATGCAATTCCCACTATGAGAACAAATTCCTGTAAAATGATTCCTTCCTTTAAAAAATAACAATTCATAGAATCATAGAGTTGGAAGAGGCCACAAGGGCCATCCAATCCACCCCTCTGCCATGTAGGAAGACACAATCAAAGCACTCCTGACAGATGGCCATCCACCCTCTGTTAAAAAACCTCCAAAGAAGAAGACTCCACCACTCTCCAAGGCAGCATATTCCATTGTCAAACAGCCCCTTACCATCAGGAAGTTCTTTCTAATGTTTAAGTCATTAAAGGATATGGCAAAATCATATTTCTACAAGAAGAATTGGTGGATGCCCATGGAAGAATCTGTATTAATCCTCAAAATCATGTCATTCTTGTTATACAAAATATTCCCATTTTTATATATCACTTTCCTTCTCATTTTCCAATCATTTGTAACACAAATAAATGTTCAGTTGTGTTGCCCCAGAACACTATTTAATTCACATCAGCGAAACGTACTAAATAAACATTTGCTAGCTTAAAAAAAACATTAAATCAGTAAACTCATTCACATTAAATTGGCTTTAGTGAATATTAAAAGGCACTTTGTGTTGATATTATGTTAGAAATATGCTTCCTGATTTTTAATGCCATTATTTACAGTCGGTAATGGGAATGGGTATAATGGTTGCATATTAAGTGAGCAAGGAAACATAAGTCTCTGACGAGGCAAAAGGTGGAGCTCGAAATTATTATCAGCAGGAAATTCCCGAAAGGTTCTTCAATAAATCAAGACTGGCCAATGTGGTTTTATTTGGTAACCACAAAACTGGGCACTTCCTCGTTTCCTTAAGACATCCAAAGAACGGGTTTTGAAAACTCATACCAACCTAGGCTTTTTTCCAGACAGAAAGTTTAGGAACAGCACTTCCCCTTATAGCCACAAACCAATTTCTGGATTTGGCCAGCCCAATCCACAGTCCTGGGTGCCCGGTGAGGGAAGGGAGAAACCGACCGACCAACCAACCAAAAAACCCCTGCTGCCAGAAAGTATTTCATAAGGCTAAATGGACTTACACCAACCAAAAGAACAGCATAAGTCCAAGGCCTGGGCTGCCTTGCCCTAAACCCCAGATAGAAGCTGACTAACCCCAGATAGAAGTCTGGGTGTTCTGGAGAGGCATCATAGAAGCCCACTAGTGAGTTTGCCCTGGGGTAAGTGCCCTGGGGAAGGCAAATCTGCTGGTGTGGGCCGCACCATCACTGCAATGCAATTCAGCCCCCCTCCCTGGGCTGTGATTTGTCTAGTAAGAGGAGGAGGAAGAGGAAGAGGAGGAGGAAGAGTTTGGATTTATACCCCACCTTTCTCTCCCATAAGGAGAGTCAAGGTGGCTTACAAGCTCCTTTCCCTTCCTTTCCCACAACAGACACCTTGTGAGGTAGGCAGGGCTGAGAGAGTTCTGAAGAACTGTGACTAGCCCAAGGTCACCCAGCAGGAGTGCGGAAACACATCCGGTGAACCAGACAAGCTCCCGCCACTCAGGTGAAGGAGTGGGGAAACAAACCTGGTTCTCCAGTTAGAGTCCACCTGCTCTTAATCACTGCAGCATGCTTTAGCCAGCTGTCCAGGAAGAGGGAAACTGGACCTACTCAAATGGTGGTGGTAGAAAAAGCTATCAAGTCACAGCCTGACAACACCATTGTCACAAGTCACCCTGTAGGATATTCAAAACAAGAGTTGTTCAGAGATAGTTTGCCACTGTCCACTTCTGTGTAGCAACCCTAGAATCCTTAGAGAGTTCACCTCAGATTCTACTACTTTGTCCCTCTCCCAGAACACAGGCTGCAGTTAGAAATCCAAACCTCCTGATGAGGCCCACAGATCCTCTGGAATTACAGTTGATCTCCAGACTCCAGAGATCTTTCCACCTTAGTTGCTTTGAAGGGTATACTCTACTGAGGTCCCTTCCCTCCCCAAACCTTGTCCTCCCCCAAACCTCCAAGGATTCCCTAACCTGGATTTGACAGCTCTAGCTGCATTCACTCCAAATGTTCTCATCAGCAATTGTGCGTACAGCAGAAGTGGCGTAGTGGTTAAGAGCAGGTGCATTCTAATCTGGAGAAACCGGGTTTGATTCCCCGCTCTGCTGCTTGAGCTGTGGAGGCTTATCTGGGGAATTCAGATTAGCCTGTTCACTCCCACACACGCCAGCTGGGAGACCTTGGGCTAATCACAGCTTCTTGGAGCTCTCTCAGCCCCACCTACCTCGCAGGGTGTTTGTTGTGAGGGGGGAAGGGCAAGGAGATTGTAAGCCCCTTTGAGTCTCCTGCAGGAGAGAAAGGGGGGATATAAATCCAAACTCCTCCTCCTCTTCCTCTTCCGGTCTGGACTGTAAACCAAGCCAGATAAATGTTATCCTTCCCTTCTTTTCTCCTCTTCTACCCCAGCTGCTGCAGTAAGAATTATGTGCTTGTGGCAGCAGGTAGGAGTTGAAAGGAGGTCATGTCCTTTTTTCATCTCTCCTCCTCCTTGATGCATAAAATCTGCAGCGTCCGGTGCATTCTCGGAACTTTAGGCCATATAACACCTGATAATATATTCAGGGATTCTGGGAACGGCCGTTTCCAGACTTCTGTGCATGGAAGGCATCAAGCAGAGCTTGCGAAAAGAGGAAGGCAGAAGAAGAAAGGGAAACAGGGGAACGTTGTCCTGACCAGCATAAAACAAAGTTAGATGTAGGGTTTCCAACCTCCAGGTGGGGCCTGGAGATCTCCAAAAATTACTACTGATTTCCAGATCACATACACCAGTTCCCCTGAAAAAAGGAGGGCAACCAAAATGGTAAAAGGTCTGGACTCCATGCCCTACAAAGAGAGGCTTCGGGAGCTGGGGATGTTTAATCTGGAGAAGCAAAGGTTAAGGGGGGACATGGTAGCTATGTTTAAATATTTGAAGGGATGCCGTGTCGAAGAAGGAGCTAGCTTCTTTTCTGCTGCCTCAGAGGCTAGGACACGGAGTAATAGAGTCAATGTACAGGAAAAGAGATTCCACCTAGACATTAGGAAGAACTTTCTGACTGTCAGGGCTGTTCGACAGTGGAATTCACTGCCTCGGAGAGTGGTGGAGTCTCCCTCTTTGGAGGTTTTTAAACAGGGGCTGGATGAACATGTGTCGGGAGTGCTTTAACTGTGGGTTCCTGCATGGCAGGGGGTTGGACTTGATGGCCCTTTTGGTCTCTTCCCACTCTATGATTCTATGACTGTTGAAGACCCTCAACAGAAAATGGCTCTTTTGGAGGATGGATGCCATGGCATAGATCCCTCCCCAAATGCCCCCCCCAGGCTCCACCCCCAAAACACTGCAATCCATAGCTGGCAACCCTATTTAGACGTATCCTCCATGATTATTTTTTAAATAGAACATTTGCTTAAACTCCTAAATAAATGAGACTTCTGCAACTCTGCAGTGCCCTAACATCAGGCCTTGGAAGAGGTTCACACCATGATAAACAGCGCTGACTTGCTCTTAATTCCTCTCTCCCCATTTCCCTGGAGATGAAGGTTTAAAATTCACAATAAATCTGAGGATTATTAGCCTCTCTAATGTGATGGTGAAAAGCTTCACTTCACTGTTGCCACCTTTACTGTCACACTTTGGAAAGATCAGTTTGAGAGTGTGTGTGTGTGTGTGTGTGTGTGTGTGTGTGTGTGTGTGTGTGTGGTTGTGTGTGAAGTGTGTCAAGTTGTTTTTGACTCAGGGAGACCCTTTAACTCAATCTTCTCCAAAACAATCTTCTCCAAAACTCAATCTTCTCCAAATTGTTAACAGTCTTGCTCATACAAACTGAGGGTCGTGGCTTCAATCCATCCCCTTAATGAACACTCCACTCTTTTTGGAATCAAGGGAACGTCCACACAGGAGTTCTTCATATGGTTGGGTTGAAGGCTCTAAGTGTCTATTCAGTCCTATTCATATTTTCCAAAAATTCACAGGCAACAATAGGGACTTGCCTTCAATGCCCCAGTTCTTATATCCAAGAATCACACCTTCCTGGAAAATACTATACACTGGCTGTAGCAACTAAGGTTGTCAGCCTCCAAGTGGGGCTTGAAGATTGTCTGGAATGGCAGCAGGTCTCCACACTAAAGATCAGTTCCCTTGAAGAAAATGGCTGCTTTTAAGGGTGGACTCTATGACATCACAATGACAAGACCCTGTGAAGACCTATTAGCATTTCAGCTCTTCCCTGGTTCTTGTCATGAGACTCCGGGAGGGGAGCAGGAGCAATTGATAGCGTGGGAAACCCTGGCTTATTTTCTTTTGCTTTCTGCATGTATTAAGTTTCTTGCTCTCTGGGCTGATTGGCACCTGGCCTGCAAATGACACACTTACACTGCCCTTTGACCCCCCAGGGGTCCGAGCAGTGGTGGGATTCAGCCGGTTCGCACCACTTCGGCAGAACTGGTTGTTAAAAGGGTGCTTGTAAACAACCATTTGTTAAACTATTTGAATCCCAGCACCGGAACCGGTTGTTAAATTATTTGAATCCCACCACTGGGTCAGAGGGCAGCGTGGGCGTGTCTCCTTGAGGGAGGCGTGTTTCCGCAGGGAGAGAAGGTAAATGTGGGGAAACATATATGCTCACACTGCCAGTGTGCAGCCGCTGCTGAGGCCCATGCAGAACGAGCCTGGGTGTTCTGGAGAGGCACCACAGGCACTAACTAGTGCGTTTGCCATTATAGGTTTGGATCTCTGCTTAAAAGAAGACATGCTGCTTAGCTGTGGTTTCCCAAGAAAAGAAATGTTTTGCTCTCTGCTTGGGAGAAATTGCCAAGGCAAGAGATTTAAGGAGACTTCTGTCTGTAATCTAGCCAAAGCTATGAGTTGCCTGCTCAGGATAAGCTCCGCAGTTTGCTAACCTGTCAGCTGGGAGGGAGTGATCCCAGACTCCTTTGTGTGTGTTTGTTTTCTGCTCTGTTCAAGAAACTTCAAAACTGCCAATGTTATGTAGATGTTAGAAAAATCCTAATACTACCCTTGTCATTTCAACACTTTGGCTGTTCTTGTCCCCTTAATTGCCCAAACGATCTTTAAGACAATTTCTTGTTGGAAGACAAAGTCCCCAACGTTACATATCAAGTGACAAAATTCCTTTTGTATTGCCACAAGATTACATCGACCTACGGTTTCTTGCCCTGCCAGTCTGGGACAGTGTCGCTTTGTCAGTTGGTTAAATGAAATATGAAATGTGCCAACAAATTCGTAGGAAAGAGAAGCATGGGAAAGGCTTTATTATTTATAGCAAGATATGATAACAATAAATACGAGGTTTAAAGGGCCATAAAAGGCTATATATTAAATAAGCCATAAATCTGGAACGGAGAAGTAAAAGGCTGGAACAAAAGCCCCCTGGAGAATCCAATTCTAATCCTCCTCCTATATCCAAGGACTTGATTTGAATTTTAGGGAGCTCCGCAGTTGTATTGTAAAATGACCCCGAAAAAAGTTTTTTTTTTAAAAAAATGTTTGTAGTCATTCACTGCTATCAACCTGAGAACGGAACAGTGAGTCTAAATTGGGACTTATTCAGTGGGGTTATGCAAAAATCTCTGCTTAGAATTTCCCTGGAAATCTCTGCTTGTCTCTTTTGGTGTCTCCTTGCTGATCGTAGCAACCACTGATAACCAAGGGAGCAGAACATGTCCTGTTTTGTTCAACATGGAGAGGACTTCAAAGGCAACAAAGAATCAATCCGGAAGTACGGCCTTTTGTGCCACATATTTTAACAGGCAAAAGCCAAGGTTTCTCTCAGAAAATGGCATCTTGTAAGAAAACGTTCTGATGAAAAATTCAACTGAAGTGGAAACAAAGATGCCTACTGATTCTTGGAAAGTGCTACATGCACCCCGGTCAGTTTCAGCACCAGATGACAGCATGCCATGATGTCAACCATTGAGAATGTGAGATGGGCAGCACCGTGTAATGGTTAGAAGTCCAGCCAAGAAGAGGGGAGACCCAGGTTTAAATCACCACTCAGCTTCAAAGATGGGGGCAACTCTGAACGACGACGACGACGACGATGAGAAGAAGAAGAAGAAGAAGAAGAAGAAGAAGGAGAAGGAGAAGGAGAAGGAGAAGGAGAAGGAGAAGGAGAAGGAGAAGGAGAAGGAGAAGGAGAAGGAGAAGGAGAAGGAGAAGGAGAAGGAGAAGGAGAAGGAGAAGGAGAAGGAGAAGAAGAGTTGCTTCTTTCAATTGTAAGGAGTCTCATAATGGCTTACAAACTCCTTTCCCTTCTTCTCCTCACAACAGACACCCTGTGAGTTAGGTGGGACATGTGGAGGAGTGGAGAATTAAACCCAGTTCTCTAGATTAGAGTCCACATGCTCTAAACCACTATGTCACTAGTCACTCCCTTATAGCTTAATCTACTTGTAATGTAGTTGAGAGTCTGCTAAAAAAATGTAGTTATAGCCCCAAACTCCTTAGAGAAAAGACAGGATAAAAATATGCCACAATGTGACTCCTCTAACTATGAAAACAGGGGAAACTAGACTACCCACATGTAGCAGAAAATGTGTGATTTCTTGTTGGAACCATGTAGTTCAAACTTCCAGCAAGCTACCATTCAAATCTGGTGGGCCAGATTTGGCTTGGTAGCTCACAATACATAGAAGCTGGATCTAAACAAACTATAAAACTGCGGCAGTTGTTTCTTTTTTTATTTTCTAATTCATATATTCCCCCTTGACAGATAACTTGTCTTCTCTAACTGACACGGGATTCATTAAAAGCCAATCAACTCCACTTTGCAACCGTCAGGGGCCCAAGAAGTTTCCTTAAATAAGCTTTTTACAACTTCTTACAGTACGTGCATCTTAGAACGCCAACCAGCTCATTAAAAATTATATGCAAAAACAGGATTCAAAAATAGGACTATGTTTACTTTTCAAGTCTTTCAGCAGTGGCAACTGATGGGGCATTAATGAGTTTCCTAAATGAGCATCACATTGGAATGATGGACTACTTGACTCTCGAAGTCACGACGTGCTCGAGCAATTTTGACAGACTTCTCGCTGCAGACCTGAAGTCATTTGGAAAGCCATTTTCTGGAGATGCCGATAAGGTCCCTCGCCTACTCTGCATGAATGATACTTGCTGAGCGTCTGTCTTAGAGTATTCTTGCAAGCGCAGTAGAAAACAAAATGGCCTCGCTTTATATTTTGCTAGCGCCAAAAGTGTCCTATTCACAACGCTGCTGTTAACTTACAGTCATCATGACTTTTATTGTTGCGTTCCCATAGTGTTGCCACCCCAGGTACAGAAATTCCATCAGATTTGTGGGCCGGGGGGAGGGGTAGAGCCTGAGAAAGGAGTTCCTACACAGGGGGTGGGGGGTTGTAGAATCATAGAGTTGGAAGAGACCCCAAGGGCCATCAAGTCCAACCCCCAGCAATGCAGGAACACACAATCAAAGCACTCCTGACGGATGGCCATCCAGCCTCTCTTGAAAAACCTCCAAAGAAGGAGACTCCACCACACTCCGAGGTAGTGCATTCCACTGTCAAACAGCCCATACTGTCAGGAAGGGTTTTTTTTTCTGATTTTTAGGTGGAATATCTTTTCTTTCACCTCTTGAACCCATTACTCCTGGTCCTAGTCTCTGGGGAGACCTTGGGAGGGGTTTTCCCTGTATGTTTCCCTTTCCTGAGGCTTAACTGTTGCAAAAATGTTGATGTTAGTTGAATTATAACACACCTTTAAGCCATGATGATACTTCACACAGACCAATCTCCTCCTCAGAGAAGTTGTTTCATTCCAGCCAAAGTCTGAATGGCCCTTTCCCCACTTACCGTTTGCTGCACGCTACTCTCCCCAAATAGCGCGGGGTCCAGCGGCGCTCCCCACAAGTCCGGGCGGCGACAACGCAGCCGCCCCGACTCTGCCGCTCTCGCATCCTCTCAGCACGCGTCATTTCTGGTGCTGAAAAAACGCCACCTTTTGATGACCTCACGCAGAGGGCAGGGCAGTGGGAAACACAACCCCGCGCCAGAAATGACTCGCGCTGAGAGTAGCGCGCCGCAAACGTTAAGTGGGGAAAGGGCCAATGTCAAACCTTGCATGCCAAAAAGAATAAGAAGTAGTTTTTATACCCAGCTTTCCGGTACTTTTTAGGGTCTCAAAATGGCTTACCTTTCCCTCCCCACAACAGACATCCTGTGAGGTAGGTGGGGCTGAGAGAGTTCTGAGAGAACTGTGACTTGGCCCAGATCACCCAGCAGGCTTCATGCGGAGGAGTGGGGAAACAGACCTGGTTTTCCTGATTAGCCACAACACCATGCTGGCTTTTTTACAATGTACATTAAATAACCTCTCTATTGACCAGGAGAGTAACTGTCCAAAGCGCCTCATCAATAATACTGCTGGCACCTCATTTCTAACTGCTGCCATTAAAGAAACTCAATTTACTTTGTTCAACCCATTCAAGAATGGCCATTTATCCTTATCTTCTGTGCGTCCATCAGCATTTTCGATCTGCAAAGAAGACTGCTCCATTGATGCATTATTTATGCCCCCTTTTCCAAACAAAATACCCTTTTGCCAAAAAAACAAAAACAAAACAAAATGATGATAGTGTATTGGATTGATGTTCATGGATAAAAAAAATCAATTGAAATCATGACGAAATGGGACATAGTGTCTTTAAATGCACACCAGCTGGGAGTACTCCAGCGTTTTTGAAATAAGCCATTCATTTGTCTTCAGTGTGATCTACAATAGGAGATAACTGGGTAGATCAACAGGTTGTCATGTTGATGCCTGCTAGCCCCTAAAGCCTTTAACCTGCTCTGAGCCCTTCAGGGATATAGGGCAAGATTTAAATATAACAAATACATAAATAAACTAGCGGGCCCAGCCACGCGTTGCTGTGGCAATTGTCCTTCTCATCACAGTCCGCAACCCACACAGATGTCCATGCAGGTCCAATGATCCCCAGCATAGCCTTTTGGGGTGATCAAATGGAATCCCTCTTTCCCTTTTCAATGCACATCGTTATATGGTGCTGTCTTGTTTTTTTAGTATAAGGTAACCCTTCCCATTCCACAACAGAACTGTCCAGAGTGTGAATCCCGCTGTCCATGAGGCTGGTTGACATGCACAGTCCTGGCTTGGGTAAGGCAGAACTGGGGCAAGCAGGCTATCCCAGTCAGGCAGCAGAGGCAGGATGGTGAGGCACTCAGATCGAGGCCAGCTCCCTGGGTTCATAAAGTGCCCGATCCATCCAGCAGCTTCTGAGGGAGACCATCAGGGACAAACACACTGTTAGATTTTTATATATATAGATAAACAAACCTGGGTGTCACAGGCTAGCCTGATCTCATAAGAACATAAGAACAAGCCAGCTGGATCAGACCAGAGTCCATCTAGTCCAGCACTCTGCTACTCACAGTGGCCCACCAGGTGCCTTTGGGAGCTCACAGGCAGGATGTGAAAACAATGGCCTTCTGTGGCTGTTGTTCCTTATCACCTGGTCTGTTAAGGCATTTGCAACCTCAGGTCAAGGAGGATCAAGATTGGTAGCCATAGATCGACTTCTCCTCCATAAATCTGTCCAAGTCCTTTTTAAAGCTATCCAGGTTAGTGGCCATCACCACCTCCTGTGGCAGCATATTCCAAACACCAATCACACGTTGCGTGAAGAAGTGTTTCCTTTTATTAGTCCTAATAATATCTCATCAAATCTCAGAAGGTAGCAGAGTCTACCCTGGTTGGAATTTGGATGAGAACCCACCAAGGAAGTCCAGAGCTGCTACATAGAAGCAAACAAAGGTAAACCATCTGTTTTCATCTCTTGCCTTGAAAATCCGATGGGGTTGTTTTGAATAGTCTGTGTCTTGACAGCACTTTCCATTATCACAGTCCACTAGTATTAGTACAGTTGCCTTCATTTCATGCCTTCATTTCCCCAAAGCTGTTTTCTGCCTATTTTCAATCACCATACATTAGCTGAGAGAGATTAGGGCGGGGTCAGTGGTGGGATTCAGCCGGTTCGCACCACTTCGGCAGAACCGGTTGTTAAAATGGTGCTTGAAAACAACCGGTTGTTAAATTATTTGAATCCCACCACGGGGTGCAGTGTGTTACCTGGTTCATTCTCCCAGTACTATTAGCAATATTTAACAATGGAATCCTTCTGGACTCATTAGGCAAGGGGGGTGGCTGCGTAGGATTCGTCGGTTAAGGCAGAATAAAACAAAAGTCCAGCCCCTTAAAAACTAAGCACATCTATTCAATATGAGCTTTTGTGAATCAGAGCTCAGTTCCTCAGATGTGTTGAAAGAAAATGGTTTTAGGGATACGTATACAGAAAACGAGGAGAAGGTGGAGCTGAGACAGGGAAAGGTTTGACGATAATCCTGCCGTAAGTTTTTCAAGTGTAATTTTCCAGGTAAGGAACAGAAATGGAAAGAGAAATGGATTCTAGCTGTCCCTCTGCCTGAAGTCTGCAAATCAACTCCTTGGCATTTGTGCTATGGAGTCCCACAAGATTCTCCATTACCATGTTCTTCACTGTCTACATAGAACCAATGGGTGGGGTCATCTGGAGAAGGGGAACAAAGTAGTCACTCACCTACATCAGTCCTTTTCCGCTGACCCTGATAGGCCGGGAATGGCCCAGATGAAAGTCTGGAAGTGATGATGGAATGGATGTGGACCAATGGATGTGGTCACAGTTCAGTGCATATAGAAGTGAATGATTGGTTGCTGATGACTTGAGAAGTCAGTTTAATGAGTATGTTATTGGGGGGGGGGGGAACGAGTTGCATTCTTCCTCAAAGAAGGGGTCACAGTTTTTAAGACAGCATAGCATAGTGGTTAAGAGCAAGTGCATGCTAATCTGGAGAACAGGGTTTGATTCCCCACTCTGCCACATGAGATGTGGAGGCTTATCTGGGGAACCAAATTAGCCTGTGCACTCCAACACATGCTAGCTGGGTGACCTTGGGCTAGTCACAGTTCTCTCTGAATACTCTCCCAGTCCCACTTACGTCCCCTTACCTGTTGTGGGGAGAGGAAGGGGAAGGAGCTTATAAGCCACCTTGAGTCTCCTTACAGGAGAAAAAAGGGGATATAAATTCAACTCTTCTTCTTCTTCTTCTTCTTCTTCTTCTTCTTCTTCTTCTTCTTCTTCTTCTTCTTCTTCTTCTTCTTCTTCTTCTTCTTCTTCTTCTTCTTCTTCTTCCATCTGTCTTGGCAGAGAGAAGCTCAGCGATCCTTTGTAGCATATAACAGCCTTTAGCCAGCTCCAGCTGTGGTCCTTTCTTGGGAAATGTGCTCTGTTCATGCTTATTCCTGCCACAATCAGATCCAGATAAAATTATTCCAGCTCAAAATCTCGACTGAAATTAATACAAGACACTGTCTCCCATAGCAGTATATCCCTTTATCCTTCATTGAAGAAAAGAGATAATACCCTGTCATGTACAACTGTTTACCATAATATTGTTTAGCATTAAAAAAAACCCCAACAACAGCCAAAAGCGACAGCAGATAATTTTTAAGAAGATGTAGAAGACTGAGCTATGAAATTGTGGAATTGGCACAGATAAAAACATTGGAGGATAACAGCTTTGTATTATGAAGTCTGATGGACACAGCGCAGCTCATAATTTAAGCTGCTAAAAAAAATTAAAGTTCAAAATGTACATACTGATGTAGGCCACGTCATTTTTACTTGAACGAAACTGGCTCAGTTTCTCCAGACAAGAAAAAACGCCTGCTTTAAAGTGGGTCACAGTTTAAAGAGGGAGGGAAGGCAACATGGTATAACCGAATCTTGTCAGACCTTGGAAGTTAAGTGGGGGTCAGTGCTTGGAAACCAGACCACCAAGCAAGATTCTGCAGAGGAAGGCAATGGCAAACTACCTCTGCGGCTCGCTTGTCTTGAAAAACCCTTGCTGGGCCATGACTTGGCAGTACTTTACACACACCCCTAGTTTGAAGAGGTAGAAACCCACAGTCATCAAGTCACAAAGGAAATTCCATCTCTTGACCATACTGCTTGCAACCAGAGGTGTATGGGGGGAGGGGAATGGCATCCAGGGGAAACATCTGAAATCTAAAACAACCCCAATACAACTAGCCTGTATGATTAAAGGATTAAGCCCAAAATGTTGGCATTGTGGAGAAAAAGGAGCATATTATACTCATATGTGGATAGAATGTAAAATGGTGAAAAAGTTTTGGGAAAATATATTGAAATATGTAGAACAGTTAGTAAAAGTAAAAATTGATATAAACAATGATTTATTAACTGTGGGGATAATAGAAGATAAAAGAGTGAATAGAAGTTTGGAACCAATGTATAAAATAATGATTAGAGCAGCACACGCAGTGTTGGCGTTGGGCTGGAAAGATAATAAAAAATGGACAGTTTCAAAATGGATGGAATACATATGGGAACAAATACAGTTAGAGATCTTTGAGAGACTGACAAAAAATAAACTATGGGAAGAAAAGATGGAAGATATTATGAAACTATGGACAGTGTATGAAAAATGGATGGAAGAAGCCGGATTTAACAAAGAACTATGGAATAAGAGAATAAGAAGAATGAATCTCCTGCTGCTTGCATAAAATAATCAACAGACAAGGGGGGGAGGGGAAAAAATGGAAAAATGTATAGATGAAATGAAGATATTGATTGTAACAAAGGTATGAATATTCTATACAATAAAAATTTATTAAAAAAAAGAAATCTAAAACAACAACTGGAGGATTAAAACTCCCCAAAATAATAGAAAAAGCACCTGTAGCTTTAAGAAACAAATGCCGGGGGTGGGGGAATGAGATTCCCCTACCATTATTTGCAGGTTTCCTGCTTGTTTCCTCTATTCCACTTGGGAGACTGTCCAAGTCCAGCCGGCAAAGCTATGCTCCACCTCTCTCAAGCCATCAAGGAAGGGAAATGTGGGTCATGCAATGCAAATCGCTTCCTAAAAATAGCTTATTCTGCTGAGTACTTGTCCAAGTACCCTTAGGGTTTGCAAAAAGAGATTCCACCACCCTCCAAAACAGTCGCCATCAATAGGAGTTGACAGGGCCTCCTTGAAACCGACTCTCCCCACTGACTTAAGTGTCCTTAATTAGTTTGTTAACGAATGGCATGGCAAGCCATACTCAAAATCTACAAAAGTACCATGCAAATAAGCCCAGCTTCATGAAGAATTCAGAGACGCGGTAAAAGTATCTCTGATCTGTTTTATATATAATTCAAGAGAGCCATGTGTTTGCTGACAAACAGACTCTTGGGATCAACAATGGAGTAAATCAAAACTTTTTGGCTTAATGAAGCAAACTACTTTCCCAGCTTTGTTATCTAATTTCAACTGAAGCGCAAACGCTACAGGCAAATCGGAAGAACAAATGATTTAATGGCATTAGCAACATCACTTAGTTCGAAGTAATGAGACAATAACGTCTCTTGAACCTCCAACGAGCATTCTCGACTAGGTTTATTAAACTTTATTAAAAATTAAAATCATTTTGCAAGCCTGGGCTTCCTGGGTGACATTTGGAGAGGGCTTACTGGAAGATTTCTAGAGATTTCCTGGATGGGTTTGCAAAAAGCATGGTTGGTTGGAAAGTGATATTTAAACCTGTCAGGGCTGGGCTCCTGATTTTTTTTTAAAAAAGAATCGTTGCATCTCTTCTGGCTTAAAAATAGCATTTCCTGACGCAACCCGTGATCACATAGCCATATACCACACGACATTACCTTGTGTTGAATCAAACCTTTGGTTCATCAAAGCACAAGTTGTTTACTCAGACTAGGGCTCATTCCGCACATGCAGAATAATGTACTTTCAAACTGCTTTCAGTGCTCTTTGAAGCTGTGCGGAATAGCAAAATCCACTTGCAAACAGTTGTGAAAGTGGTTTGAAAACGCATTATTTTGCGTGTGTGGAAGGGGCTTAGTATTTATTTATTTTATTTATTTATTAATTACATTTTTACACCGCCCTCCCCCGAAGGGCTCAGGGCGGTGAACATGAATATACAAATAGAGCACAAATAAAATCAATAAATCTCAAATCGTTAAATAAATCATAGTAAATGGCTCTATAGTCTTTGAATCATTAAAACCCCATTAAAAGCAGCGTGTTAATATCAAATACAATAAATAATACAAGAGGCGACCTACTAACCAATCCCCTAAAAGAGGGGAGGGACGGCAGGATCCACAGATGTTAACGGGGGGTCACTCTCCAAGATTTTAAGCTGAAGTCTTTCACTTCACCTCTCACCTGACCCTTTAACTGAATATACCCAGGATTGAACCGGTGATCTGCTGTGTGCCCAGCACAGGTTCTTCCACTAAAGCAAAGCCCTTCCCAACACAAAATAATGGACACATGAAGCCGCCATATACTGAACAGACTTTTGGCCAATCAGTCAGTATTGCTTGCTCAGACTGGCCGTGGCTGTCCAGGGTCTCGAGCAAGCAGAGGTTTCCTACATCACCTACGCCTGGTCCTTTCAACTGACACTGCCAGGGATCGAACCTGGGGTCGTCTGCATGCCAAGCAAATGCTCTATCACAGTGCCTGCTATCCTTAAGATCCCCTTGTAGAGGGTTGAGTTTGCAGCTAAGCAATGTGGCACATCAGCTAAGGGAGCAGCTGTGGGTCATAGCAGAGGTGTGTGTATGTGTGTGTGGGGGGGAATGGCGCCGGGCAGTGGTGGGATCCAAAAATTGTAGTAACAGGTTCCCATGGTGGTGGGATTCAAACTGTGGCATAGCGCCAATGGGGCTGGGCGGGGCATTTTGGGAGCAGGGCATTCCCGGGCGGGGCTGTGGCAAGGACGCAGCCACTGCACCGGTCCTTGGGCAGGAAACGAATGCATGCAGGCGCAGGCTGCCACGCACGCCGGTGCACCTCCTGCTAGACTGCTTCAAGTTCTGTGCGCTACTGCTGAGAGGAGGGGCGTAACAAAGGCAAAAATCACGTGGCAAAACCACCAATTAGTAACCCCCTCTCGGCACACACAAATAATTAGTAACCTACTCTCGGGAACCTGTGAGAACCTGCTGGATCCCACCTCTGGCGCCGGGGCAATATCTGTTCCAGGGAAACACCAGGGAAAATAAATTGTTCACCATTAGTTCAAGATTGGCAAAATAAAGCCATGGAGTTAATGCTCTCAGTGTCAAGTAGTAACAGGTTCCCATGGTGGTGGTAACTTTCTTGTATGTGGTTGACTTCGGGACAAATATGTGGTTGACTTCGGGACAAATATGCAGCTGGAATGCCTATCGCTCCTGGTGCCTGGTTTTAGTCTGTGAAACTTTCTTGCATCTTCTCCCTGGCCTTAACTAACCAAGTTAGTTAAGTCATGAAACTTTCCTGCATCTTTTCCCCGGCCTTGTTGGAGGAATGTGGTGGGGGCTGGAGAATGATATAGCTTTGAGTGTTTGTACCTTGTTAGATTTCTCCTTGCTTCTGGTATGTGCACCAGCTTTGTCTGCAAATAAGGGACCTTTTGAAACAAGTGCCTAACTTTGGACTAAGCGAGATTCCTTACACTTAGCCCAAATTTCTGATTTGTTGGAATATAAAATGAATGAAGAATTTATACAAAGATGAAAAAGTTGGTCTAATTATATGGGTAAATTCTATGATATAACATTAGTTTAACTTGTTAAATAAGTAGAGATAATTGGATAAATTGTGCGGTACAATATAGATATTGTAATCATTTATGTTTAATTTGTCTTTTTTCTTTTGTTTTTGTTTCTACGAGATTTGTCTGTCGATGTACTTGTGAATTACTATGAATGTATGATGTTGACATAGTTGTGCTATGTATGAGAAAGTTAATTAATTTAAAAAAAGAGAGAGAATAAAAATCGCCCCCCTGGCTGCTTGAGATCCTTGCCTGACCTATTCCCAAATGAAACACCCTCTCTTAGAGGGAAACCGGCAAGGAATACTTCACAGAGTTACATCCAGGATAAGATTACCTATTGTGTGCTGCAAACAGTTAATGAGGGAGATGAGAACACCTCTCACAAAGGTAGAAGGTAACAAAGAAAAAAGGAGTGTGGGGTTGGATGGGAGGGAACAAGGGAAAGAAAGAGCTTAAAATGTTCACAAAAGCAGAAACCCACAGACTGACTCAGAGGTCAGTGTCGGACCATACGGGAAAATAAAAGAGCCACCTCTTGTATAGTTTGCCAAACTCACTTTGGAAAACAGAAGCAAAAAGTTGTGCCCCTCCGCACTTCATCCTTTTTATTTCCTTTTCATTTAGCAAGATTTTGACCCTGCCTTTCTGATCTTACAGGCCCCAACAATGCGCTGGCAAAATTAAAACATACAAATGAAAATGTCACCTTAAAAGCAATTAAAAGCAGCATGCAACCACGCCAGTAATGCAGTTGAAAATCAGGTCTTCAAATAAATACAAAAGATAAAGACCATCATTAAAATACTGGGGAGGAAAGAGATAAGAATGAAGCCGATTCTTTAAAAAGGGGACATGTCAGCGTTCCCTTGATGCTGCTACAAATGGTTCCGTTTCAAAAAGAGCTTCCACATTTTGATTTATGGGGGATTAGGAGCATCTTTGCCAAAGTTCAGGAGGGTCTTGAAGACCTCCCAGAATTGCAACTGATCTCCATATTAAAGAGATGGGTCGCCCTGTAGGAAACAGCATCTTCAGAGGGTTGAATCTAGGGCATTATACCCTGTAATAACTGTGATAATAATTTTGAAAATCCCGGCTTGAGGGGAATAAAACAAGCCAAACTTGTTTGGGGAACAGGGCCTGTGGAAAGCCCCGCTCCCCAAATGGTTTAGATCAGGGGTCTGCAACCCGTGGCCTCGGAGCCGCATGCGGCTCTTTCAGCCTTATACTGCGGCTCCGCATAACCTGGAGGTTGGAGGGTAGCGTGGGCGTGTCCCTCCAGAGCAGCGATGGAAGGAAAGGTGAGTGGAGGGGCTGAACCCGAGGTGGCTCTGTGCATGAGGGCACCACTTTTCGTGTCCCCTCCACTCACCTCTCCTTCCAGTGCTGCTCTGGAGGGACACGCCCATGCTACCCTCCGACCTCCAGGTTACCTCTGGAGGTCAGAGGGTAGCGTGGGCGTGTCCTTCCAGAGCAGTCGCCACCCCCTCTGCCATCCCTGCAGCCGCCATCCCCACTCTGCCCCATCGGGGCTGCCTGCTCCATCGGGCAGAGGGTGTTTTCCTGCCCGGCGCTGCTGCCTCCCACAGTGCAAGAAGTGGTGGCACTGGGCAGGTTGTGGCCACCATCCCCCCCTCTGCCCCATGGAGCAGGAGGCTGCCTGTTCCGTAGGGCAGAGGGGGTTTCCCTGCCCGGCGCCTCTTCCTCCCAGTGCTGGAAGGAAAGCTGAGTGGAGGAGCCAAACCAGAGGCGGCTCGGTAGATCTTCGGAGCCGTGGAAAACGGGTCCAAATGGCTCTTTGGGTGGTAAAGCTTGCCAACCCCTGGTTTAGATCGTGTCGTACACCCGTATTATTTGGCCAGTGAGGAATCCACCTCTGTCTTCCAGGTTCATTTCATTTCATGTATTACATCTCTAGACCGCCCCTCCCCTTTCAGGCTCAGGGCAGTTAACAACACAATGATTATACCATGTCCAGTATCTAAAACAATTCCCACATTAGAAACTTAGTAAGAAGAGCAAAGAGCAGGGACCAGGAAATCAAGACTGTCCGCTTGTCTTTTTTCTCTGACTCCAGAGTAGCCCCTGGGCCCAACACCAGCATTCACCTCGCTGTTAGTGATTTGGTAGATGATTTCCTGGCAGCTCATAGAATTTTTAGAAGAATGTTTTCCTTGGTCCTCGAAGCAGGAAAAGGAAAGCCATCAATCACCCCTGCTCTAGACAGTGAACGTGTCAAAGCCAGCTCGGTCCCTATTTATTAGTCCCTTTTTCTTAGACTAACCCAAGACTTCTCAAGAAAACTGGTGTATCCCACCATGGGAGAAGTGGGGAATGTTAATTTTTGGCAACTGACCAAAAACCGGAGAAGTGGGTAAGGTTGTTGGGGAGAGGGAGGCTGATTCCGAATTGTCTGAGTTTTTGTGTCTGTGGAAGCTGGGACCATAGAATCATAGAGTTGGAAGAGGCCACAAGGGCCACCAAGTCCAACCCCCTGCCATGCAGGAACACACAACCAAAACACTCCTGACCTATGTCTTAGCCCCTTCCTTGGTGCCTTCTGTCTGCTATGCTGTGGACTGACCCAGCCATGCGACTGACGCATACAGGCACCCTCTCATATAGCGAACCAAGCCTACAGCAGAGCTAGGAATCCAAGTTAGTTAAGTCATTTACACTCAGCCTTTCTTCCCTGTGGGGCTACAAATCAGCTTATATTATTCTCCCGTCCTCCACCGTAGCCTCACAACAACCCCGTATACTGGGGGCGGGGGGCGGGGAGGCATTCTATGTGCAAAGGGGGAGAAAGATCTTTTATTATTGCTATTATTTTTACTTTCTTGCCTGGCCAGTATGGAGTTGAGATCTTTTATTATTACTATTTTTTTTTACTTTCTTGCCTGGCCAGTATGCACAAGGAAATGTTTGGTGGCCACAGAAGTCATGCAGCATTACAGAGAAAGCAGCGGGAGTCATTTGGATGGCACCGGGGGGGGGGGGAGTTTGGCACTCCCTTATGGCAGGCAGAGCAAACTGAACTGGCAAGCAGTTCCCCCACACACAAATCAGTCATGCTTGGTCAACAGCAAACAAAAAAAAGCTAAACATCATTTGGATGCAAAGTCTCTTGTAGAAAGGTTTCTGTCCAGGCAGGCAAATGTCACACCTACTGGATCTGCTCTGTGATTGTAACGAACCAGTAAAGTCCAGGCAGAAGCAACTGTTCTAAGTTCTTTATTGAGCTGGCATTCTTAGTCAGATACAGGCGATGCGAGATCTGGAGCCCCAGATCTCAGTCAACAGCTTTTACAGAGTGTCAAACAGGCTCCCGCCAAGACAGTGTAAACAAGGCAGAGTTTCACACAGACTAACAAGCAAGTGAGAGATAACCTAAAACAGCAAAATTCCCCTTCCCAGGCAGAAAGCCAGAAACCTCCGACCTCTCAAGGTCGGAATGCACACACTCACCACAAGCTTACAGTGATTCATCTAGTTCAGTCCAAGGGACACAAGCCGAGGCTTTCCTCTGATAGTGCCTCCTGGCACTGGGATCCAAAGGTTTACTGCCTCTGACTGTGGAAGTTCCTTTTCGTCACAATGGCCCACTGATAGACCTACCCTCCATGAATCTAATACCTTTTTAAAGCTGTCTAAACTTGCGGCCATCGCTACATTTCTCCCAGCCACACAACGAATGGTGGAAGTGCAGTGCACAATCATCACCACTACCACCACCCAAAATAAAAACCCAACCCCAAACCTGTTGGAGCAACCATTCTAGGCTGAGATTTTTGTATATTCTGTTGGCTGGTCAATGCGCCTGTCACTTTCAGATATCCATTCGGTCACTTTCTTCCCTTTCCCTCCAGCCCACTTAACTGAAAAAGCATCAGCAAGACAGATATGGAAGATTATAGTTTGACAGGGCCTGCAAGACAGAACTGTTCTACCACATACACCTGTTGTGTTGCTGAGAGCCAGTGTGGTGTAGTGGTTAAGAGCAGTGGACTCTAATCTGATGAACCAGTGTTTCCCCACCACCCCTTCCTTCACATGAAGCCTGCAGGGTGATCTTGGGCTAGTGCTAGTCACAGCTCTCTCAGAACTCTCTCAGCCCCACCTACCTCACCAGGTGTCTACTGTGGAGAGAGGAAGGGGAAAAGGAGATTGTAAGCTGCTATGAAACTCCTCACAGGAGAGAAAGGCAGGCTATAAATCCAAACTTTTCTTTTTCTTCAGGGTTATGGTTTACCAACAACATTACTACCATCTTTCTTGCCTGGAGCAGCAGTGGCGTAGGAGGTTAAGAGCTTGTGTATCTAATCTGGGGGAACCGGGTTTGATTCCCAGCTCTGCCACCTGAGCTGTGGAGGCTTCTCTGGGGAATTCAGATTAGCCTGTACACTCCCACACACGCCAGCTGGGTGACCTTGGGCTAGTCACAGCTTCTCGGAGCTCTCTCAGCCCCACCTACCTCCCAGGGTGTTTGTTGTGAGGGGGGAAGGGCAAGGAGATTGTCAGCCCCTTTGAGTCTCCTGCAGGAGAGAAAGGGGGGATATAAATCCAAACTCTTCTTCTTTATCATCTTTTAGACGTTCCCTTCACAGCACTCCACTTTATAATTTTATTTTTTGTAATCTTGACTTATTGCACCTCATTATAGGTGCAACAATATATTCTGGTTATATACCAGTTACATACTGGTAGTTCTGATTGGGGTAGCTGGATTCCATCCCACCTGGACCAAACTTATCTACATGGGTAATTTATGATGTATTTTTAGGCAAATTTGTGAACTGTGTCACCACCCGAGTTAGCTTGCAAATTAATGGACTTTGGAATTGCTAAGTTTGTCAACTGGTTGAAATTGGAATGTATCAAGATTGTACACTGGTTTTATATTGTATAATCATTATGTTGTTAACTGCTGTGAGCCTGTAACGGGTGAGGTGGGATAGATTACTTAAAAAAAATGAAATGACCTTTCCCGTTTGCTTCTCCACGCCATTCATTTTCCAATTTGGATTAGTCACCAATAACCACATCGAAGAGCAGCACGTACTTGATTTATGGTAGGGCGAACCAGAAGGCGACTGCGCGTTCCTACGACCTCTTTCCCCACACGGCTGGACCCTACGGCAGAATTACGAGCAAAAAAATCTGGTTCTGTGGAGCCCTGGCTGTTGCTGGATGCAGGCCAGCGTGGCCTGGGTCTCCAAATAACATCTCTGGGCCGCAGGTAAATAAATGCAATTACGGGGCGATGTGTCAGATCTCTGCTGCATGACACGGCTTGGTGTTATATCTTTCTTAAACAAGCCAGCGAGGGGCTTAGAGCATCCGCTAGTTATATATTCAGCTTTGCTCAACTGATGGAAGCTCGTCCCCCCCTCTTTAATTTACTGTTATCAAAAGCTTGCCATTAATCACTTATGATTAAAGGAGGCTGGCAACCCAAAGGGGAGGGAGGGCAGAAGAAAACCTCTCCCTCCTCCAGTTCTAGTTATTTACACTACTGTGTACGAGACCCGCACAGAGCACACATCACCCTCTTTGGGAATAATCTGTCTGTCACCTTTCCTTAATAACGTTTTTCATAATTTATAGCCAGCCCTGCTTTGTCGAGCCCTGCCCGCATCTTGGCTTAATAGAAACTGTCACCAAAATAAGTGCTCGCCTTCTCAGTGTGGATTAGGATGAAGATGTGTCAGGACGCGTCTGTTTTTATCCCACCCTGCAGTCCCTCGCAGCCACCGGGAGACGGAACGCCAGGGAGGAGAGCAGGTTTTGAAAGCGAGCTGCTTTGATTTGGACCTCCGTGATTTGATTTTGTGCCTTCCGTGCAGGAAAGAGTCCCCCGAGAGTCTAACTTTGTATCAGTTTCACTCTGTGCAAGTGGAGGTTTTTCTATTTAAAGCGGCGCTGTTTTAGTCATTATCTGGCATTCAGAATGGCACAAAACAAAAGAATCATCCAGCAACTACAACATGCGGTTGTTGTGGGTTTTCCAGGTTGTGTGGCCAGGTTGTGTGGCCAAGGTCTTACAAACTTACTAGAGTTCTTTGAGGGTGTAAACAGGCATGTGGACAGGGGTGAACCGGTGGACATTGTCTACTTGGATTTCCAAAAGGCTTTTGACAAAGTTCCTCACCAGAGACTGTTGAGAAAACTCAGCAATGAAGGAATAAGAGGGGAAGTCCTCCTATGGATTAAAAACTGGTTGAGAAACAGGAAACAAAGAGTGGGTGTAAATGGGAAGTTCTCACAATGGAGAGATGTAGGGAGTGGTGTCCCCCAAGGATCCGTTTTGGGACCAGTGCTCTTTAACTTATTCATAAATGACCTGGAAGTAGGGGTGGGTAGCGTGGTGGCCAAGTTTGCAGATGATACAAATTATGTAGGGTGGTGAGAACCACAAAGGATTGCGAAGAGCTCCAAGCGGACCTTGATAAATTAGGTGAGTGGGCTCAGAAATGGCAAATGCAGTTCAATGTAGCAAAATGTAAAGTGATGCACATAGGGGCAAAAAATCCAAACTTCACATACACGCTACAGGGGTCAGTGCTATCAGTCACAGACCAGGAAAGGGATTTGGGCGTCTTAGTTGATAGTTCCATGGGAATGTCAACTCAATGCATGGCAGCTGTGAAAAAGGCAAACTCTATGCTGGGGATCATTAGGAAAGGAATTGAGAATAAAACTGCAAAGATTGTCATGCCCTTATATAAAGCAGTGGTGCGACCGCACTTGGAGTACTGTGTCCAGTTCTGGTCACCACATCTCAAAAAGGATATTGAGGAGATAGAAAAAGTGCAGAGAAGGGCAACGAGGATGATTGAGGGACTGGAGCACCTTCCCTATGAGGAGAGGCTGCAGCGTTTGGAACTCTTTAGTTTGGAGAGGAGGCGGCTGAGGGGGGATATGATTGAAGTCTACAAAATTATGCATGGGGTAGAAAATGTTGACAGAGAGAAATTTTTCTCTCTTTCTCACAATACTAGAACCAGGGGGCATTCATTGAAAATGCTGGGGGGAAGAATTAGGACTAATAAAAGGAAACACTTCTTCACGCAACGTGTGATTGGTGTTTGGAATATGCTGCCACAGGAGGTGGTGATGGCCACTAACCTGGATAGCTTTAAAAGGGGCTTGGACAGATTTATGGAGCAGAAGTCGATTTATGGCTACCAATCTTGATCCTCCTTGATCTGAGATTGCAAATGCCTTAACAGACCAGCTCACCTGGGCTGAGAGAGTTCAGAGACAACTGTGACTGGCCTCTACAGAAAATGGAGCCTGGGGCAAGAACTGATTTTGCCCCCTACCCAAGCATCCAGCACCCATCTTTTTAAATAACTTTCCAGATGTCTTGGACAGGGGCTTTCCCCCCACGAACCACGCTTGGTGCATTCTTTCGGCTGGTGCAAGGGCTCACCAGGCTCCGGCCCTCCAAAAGCCCACCCATCAGTCTCTCTCCCATCACCCCCTCCCCTTTCCAAACACAAGGCGTTCCTTTGTATCCCTTCCCATTGCAGAGGCAGAAAAGGAGAGCGAGGGTGGAGGGGAGGCAGGAGGGCAGGATCCCTGCTTTTGCTGCTGCAAACCTGCTGCCCAGAGCTTGCTAAAATCTCATCCCAAAAGCCACCAGTATATTTTTGGCTGGTGGGGCGGGTTGCATTCCTTCCTCCTTTTCCACCCTCCCCACCCACATGACTAAACGGCCAGAGCCCAGGGAGATATGATCCCGTATGTCCCCCTGGGCAGTACACCCTTGCTCAGCATGCTTCTTGTGGTGGAGTGGGGAATTGAACCTGGTCCTACAGATTAGAGTCTGTCACTCCTAACCGCTACACCGCTGCTGGTGGCAGAACAGCTTTTAAACTGATCCTTGGGGGAAAGCCGACAGGAGCTGAGGTGACTTCGGTTCGGAATACAGAGTCCATGGGGATGCAGACAGAGAGGGAGGTTTTTTTCTAAATCAACCACATACAAGCGAGGAGCATAGCAATGTGATAAGTGATAGTGTCTACAAAAGGCTAGAGGGCAAAACACATAAATCCCAGGTTAGGGACAGAGACAGAGTATACAAGTGTCTCTATTCTAATAGTAGAAGCCTTCGACCTAAAAGGAGAAGTCTATCTATGGCTACCAATCTTGATCCTCCTTGATCTCAGATTGCAAATGCCTTAGCAGACCAGGTGCTCAGGAGCAGCAGCAGCAGAAGGCCATTGCTTTCACATCCTGCATGTGAGCTCCCAAAGGCACCTGGTGGGCCACTGCGAGTAGCAGGGCTGGACTAGATGGACTCTGGTCTGATCCAGCTGGCTTGTTCTTATGTTCTTATGCTGGCAGTCTCACCATGTGTGTGTATGTGGGCGCTTACTGTTTCATTTAAGACTTTGTGCTTCACTCTCCTACTGCTTCAAAACATCTGTTTGCCACTACTAAGATTGGATGAATGTAATTCATTTCATTTTCTGCTTCTTCTGTAGTGGGAGATAGCCGGTGTGGCATTGCGGTCTGGCAGTGAAAACCTAGGCAGTTACTTGACTCTGAGCTCATGGGTTTAATGCTGCTAAAGTGCTATGAAGAAAAAGAAAAGTCATAAAACAGTTTCTAGGCAAGAAGCAGATTGTAAAAAATGGTTTCAAAAGACTGACCCCTTAATTCAAAGCTTGTATGAAAGAAATGCTTTCTGTAAGGTTAATCAGAATGCCAGGAAATAAAGTTAATTTGGAACCTCAGTTTCCTCACAGGAGAATAAAGTTCAGGAATGAATTAGCTCTTATGGGGAAATAGAGCTGCCAGTGGCCAGGTAATGCCCAGGGACCTCCAGGTGATAGTCCCTGTCCTACATCCTCACTCAATGGAGCAGTAGGGGGAAGTCACTTCATGTTTCAGAGCAGGAAGTGGCATCATGATGCTCTTGGAATTTCAAACATTTCTGTAGTACAACCATGAAAGTTTTTGAAACTTGCAAGCTGTCATGATGTCACTTCCTGTTCTGAAACTGGCAACACTAGGGCTCTGGCCAGTGGTGAAGACAAAAAGCTTAGATTTGCCTATCAGCTCTTCCCATCTTTTACCGTCTGGTTATTGACGTTGCTTGGCTTTATGTCCCAGTCAGTGGCAGCACTGATGGGTGTAGGAGAGCCAGCGTGGTATATTGGTTAAGAGCAGGTGGATTCTAATCTGGAGAACCGGGTTTGATTCCCCACTTCTCCACCTGAGTGGCTGAGGCTTATCTGGTGAACCAGATAAATCTGAACTACTACTACTCTTTCTCTTCTTCTTCTTCTTGGTTACCCATTGCCTCCTTCCACACTCATCCTTGGTCTGGCTGGGACACTTGAGTTGGACCCAGCTGTAGTTGCTCTGACAGGAGCAGAAGCAAAGAAACTGTTCCCCTATCCTTATCACCAGGAGGTCACGCAGCACAAGGAATGTACCTGGCTGGTGGTGGTCCAAGCAGAGGATTGTCTGTGCCTGGCATTATTTATTGCTACTAGTCAAAACTGAGTGACCCTGCAGGGAATGTGGATGAGTCTGTGTCTGTGATTACTCCTGGTCCCCTTTGGGAGTGGCTCAGCGCAGCAGACTCCAGGGCTGTTTTCATGCTCTGATCTACCCCTGACAGACCCGCTGCATAGCGGAACCAGCAACTTTGAACTAAGGGAAAAACCGTACAGTTGGACCAGCAATGTCAAACTTAGGGAAACTTAAGGCATAGGCATTGCCATAGAGCACAGGTGTCAAACTCGGGGCCCTCCAGATGTTATGGACTACAGTTCCCATCATCCCCTGCCAGCATGATGCTGACAGGGGATGATGGGAACTGTAGTCCATAACATCTGGAGGGCCGCGAGTTTGACACCTGTGCCATAGAGATACCAGGCCCCAATCTGGATATCCCCAGGGTAGACCAGTCTTATCAGATCTCGGCGGTTAAAATGATAGAGATTTAATGTTGAAGCTTCAAAATAATAGTAAAAATATATATATACTAATATTCCGCTAAGTTTATATGTGTCATACATAACAGTTGACTTTTTAAAATTATAGATTCAATCAAATGTCTCAGGGTTTTGTGGGAAATTATCGAGCAATTTTAAAGGCTCTCCAGTATAGAATACTATTAATGTTAAGATCCATTTCATTTAATAATGCATGAGTGTATTTTCCCCCTCTTCAAAGCGGCTTAGAAACTCCTTCCCTTCTTCTCCCCACCGCAGAGACCTTGGCAGGCAGGTGGACTTAGAAGATTCCAAGAGAACGGTGACTAACCCAAGGTCACCCAGCTGGCTTCACATAAAGGTGTGGGGAATCGAACTTGGTTCTCTAGATTTAGAGTCCATCGCTCTTCACCATGTTGGTTTATTAAGCAAAAAAAAAAAAAAGATCCTGGAAATTAAGATGGGTCAGTAACCAAGTAGAAGACCACTAAGGAAGTCCCAAGTTGCTTAGCAGAGCAATGCAATGGCAAAACACATCTGTTCCTCTCTTGCTTTGAAGACCCTGTCGTTGAAAACCCATGAGTTGGCAGTCACATGACAGAACCTTCTACCACCACAGACACCAAATCTCTTAGCCCGGACTGCTCATCCATAATGCTCACACATTTATAAGAACCCTCTATTTTAAAATAATGGCCAAGCTTTTGACCTCCCGATCAGTTATTTCGCAGCACCAATCAATCTACTGAGCAACAAGTACTTGGGATCTCTGTCTTCTCATGCTGAAGCATTTTGGATCTCCTTGCATTCGAAGTCTGAGGTCAACACTTACAGCAAAACAGTTAATCCTACGCATTATCTTTTTACCGAACAGCTCTCAAGCTGAGACTAGATTATATCTCCCTGGCTCTACCACTAAGGTCATTAGTGTGATTTATTATGAAGATACGGGAAATTAGATGCTGGATATTTCAATATGGGGCAGAAAATTTAATTCCGCCGTTGCTATAGTGCCAATGTATCTCCCACTAACCTGTAGCCATAACAACTGGATAAGGACAGCCCCCCCTCCCTTCAAGTGTTCAAACGTGCCTTTCTGCTTATTATTCCTAAAGACCCACTGCCAAATAAGCAAATAAATATATAAGTAAACAAACAAAGTAGGTTATTTATAATTGAATTATTTTGCCAAAGAACGTGGGGCAAAACAGTGCAATTAAGAACATTTTGGAAAACATCTTACGTAAACTAAACGGTCTCGCTAAGAATTGTTTTGCTTAGAACTGTGTTTGTTTAAACAAGGCAATTTTTAGTTTTCACAAAACTGTTTAATTGACCATCCGCGTTTCAAGCAGGGAGCAAATGCAAACAGAGCCAATAAATAAATAACCACCGACACCCCCTTTGGAAACCGAAAATGGCAATTTAATCACACAAATTTCAGTGAACCTACTCGGTGCCCACAATCAAAAAAACTAAACAAGTTATCAGAGACAGAAGCAGAGAGACAGTGAGGAAGAGAGAGAGAAGGGTGAATCTTGTCTCATTTCAGTTGTAGCACTACCATGGCATATGTCAAATATCTTTGGAAAAAGCTGAATAGGATCTAGGATTTCTTAGTGTGAATTATCTCAAGTCAGTAATCCCTCAGTTGGGGTAGGTGTTAACTAGCTTAGCAAAACTATAAAAAATGGCCACTGGATATTATTTATCCTTTTCTTGATTACATCTGCATTTTACATATTTATTTCTTAATCTGATTTTGATTGTGTATTCCTGCATTGCAGGGGGTTGGACATGATGGCCCTTGGGGTCTCTTCTAACTCTATGATTCTATGATGGTCCTTCTTTAAGCCTCACATATAAATGCCCTGAACTGGATAGCCAAGGCTATCCCAATCCCATGAGATCTCAGAAATGAATAGAGATGCCAGCCTCCAGGGTGGATCTAAGCACCTCCTGGAATTACCACTCATTTCCAAGATCTGTTCCCCAGGAGAATATGGATGTTTTGGAGGTGAACTCTATGGCACTATAGCCTACTGAGTTCCTTGTCCTCCACAGGTTCCATCCCTAACTCTCCAAGAGTTTACCAGCTTAGATCTGGCAAACCTAGAAATTAAGCAAGGTTGGCCCTGATTAGTACTTGGATGGGAGACCACCAAGGTAATCCAGGGTTGGTATGCAGAGGCAGGTGACGGCAAACCATTTCTGTTCTCCTCTTGAAACCCCCTTGAAAGCTCCAAGGGGTTGCCATGTCTACTGTGATTTGATGACACTTTACACGTGCACACAAACACACACACATAAATGTCTGCTTCGTGAGGACTGATTACATGTATCTAATTAAGTGGCCTTTAAGCCAGGAAAAGTAATTCTGCAATAAAAGCTTGTTCGTCTTAGAAGAGAAGAAGAAGAAGAAGAAGAAGAAGAAGAAGAAGAAGAAGAAGAAGAAGAAGAAGAAGAAGAAGAAGAAGAAGAGAGTTTAGATTTATATCCCCTTTCTCTCCTGCAGGAGACTCAAAGGGGTTTACAATCTCCTTTCCCTTCCCCCCTCACAACAAACACCCTGTGAGGTAGGTGGGGCTGAGAGAGCTCCGAGAAGCTGTGACTAGCCCAAGGTCACCCAGCTGGCTTGTGTCAGAGTGCACAGGCTAATCTGAATTCCCCAGACAAGCCTCCACAGCTCAGGCGGCAGAGCGGGGAATCAAACCCGGTTCCTCCAGATTAGATACACGAGCTCTTAACCTCCTACGCCACTGCTGCTCCAGTAAGTAACCAACTATCAGAACCAGTAAGTCCTGTAACCAATTATCACTCATTAACTATCACTCTTTAATTGACAATACTGCACAGCTTGGGGGATCTGGTTCAAAGCAAAGAAACAAAGATCTAAAGTTTCCACTGGGCACAATTGAGACTGTGAAAAATCCAAAGCAACCTTTATTCCCCAACAGTGGACCAGATCTGACTGCACTCTTCAGGATTTAAATACTCAACCCAGCTCACAGGGACAGGGTGTGGGAACAAGATATGAATGGGTGCAGAGTACCATGAAGAAATGTTCAGCCAAACTGATTCAGGCAAGTAATGACAGTGCTCAAAAATCTCTCGTTGTTCAAACCAAACAAGTTTGACCCAGAAAACTTATCCAGAAGGTCAGCCCTTACCACATGACCACCACTGATCTATTCCTGCTGTTCTTAGCCAGATTGGTTAATGTCCCTCGGGGAGGGACAGCTGTCTACCATCCCATTCCTTTATTGTTCTGGAATTTCTATGTGCTGCATTTTTCTTTAATTCCCAAGAACTCCTTAATTTCCCGGAGAAGTTTGAAAATCAGTTCTTGAGTCGGTGCAGCACAGTTGTAAGCTCTCTCAGTTATTTTTACCCTCACTCCGTTCCTACTGTGCAGTGTACAAGTGGTATTGAAAAGTGTGTTTTGATGGGATGTTTTACCTCAATTTCAATAAGCCTTTATTGGCATACAGAACATACAATATAAATACAGTTAAAATTACTAGATAAAACTTCACATTGGATCATGAGTTCAGCTCGCAAACCTCAGCCAGAAACTTTGCCACTGCGAGACAACAGTCAAGGCCATTGCAGTTTAAGAGCATATTTACTTTATCAAGCTCTGTCAGGGTTTTCATAGAGTCAATGATTTGTACTAATAAGCTGGATCTTGGATTCTGGTAAAGTGGGCAGTGGAGGAGAATGTGCGCAATGGAATCCAACTGCCCTGGACTGCAGGGGCAAAGCCTCTGATCGTTTGGTAGACCCTTGAGTCTTCCTCTATGGAGCGGGGATGGCATAATATTAAACCTAGCCAGCATGTAGGCTCTCCTATATAGGGTTGGTAAGCGCTGCGATAGGGATGTTTTACCTCTGCACAGGAATCTGTGTGCACATTACAACATTGAAAGTATATAGCACTGGAATTCTGACACAAGGTATTCATGGTAACGTCACTGAGACATTTCCCTTTTTGCAGTGCTTCAGCGGCATCTGGAGGGAAGTTTCAAATAAACCAAAAACTGTGTCAACTTGTGCAAAAAGCACAACATTTAGGAATCAGAAAGTGGAACCATTGAGAATTTTAAAATGTATAGATTTTGCTTTGGAAATACAATTAAGTCATACGTCATTCCGAAACTGAAAAGCTTCCGATGAGAATGTTAGTAATGTCCATACTTTCTGCTGTTCTCTTCACAGGATATGTTTTGGTAATGGGTCAGAGGTCACTCTGGATGGTTCGCCTCATCTACCCAGATCTCAGAGACTAAGCAGGGTCTGCTCTTGTTAATATTTAAATGGGAGAACGCCAAAGAAGTCCAAGTTTGCCACGCAGAGGAAGAACATGGAAACCAACTCTGAACATCTCTTGCCTTTAAAACCCCATGAGGGGTCACCCTAAATGGGCTGTGACCTGACTAAAGTTTCCATCCATTCATGGGTCACGCACTGACTTACGACTTGCATCAAGAGAGAGCCAGCATGGTATAGTGGTTAGAAGCAGGTGGATTCTAATCTGGATAACCGGGTTTGATTCCCCACTCATCCACCTGAGTGGCAGAGGCTTATCTGGTGAACCAGATGTGTTTGCCCACTCCTACACATGATGCTTGCTGGATGACCTTGAGTAAATCACAGTTATCTGAGAACTCTCTCAGCCCCACCTACCTCACAAGGTGTCTGTTGTGGGGAGAGGAAGGGAAAGGAGCTTGTAAGTCACCTTGAGTCTCCTTACAGGAGAGAAAAGTGGGGTATAAATCCAAACTCCTCTTCTTCATTATCCATCCCCCCAGAGATCCTCAAACTCAACATCGAGGACTCTCCCTGGACCACTTCTAAAATTTGCCACAGCAGAGTCAATCTTCTAAACCAACTGCACTCAGAACAGAAGAGCGACAAGAGGTAATCACCAGGTAAAGCAAATAGCACCACTGTTCTTCCATTTGTCATTGAATAAATATCTATCATTCTTCACGGAGCACTGACAAATAACTATCACAGTAATTAAAGGAGAAGTGTGTCTCCTGCTGAGCCCAACTTCATTTTGCGAGATGTAGACAAATAAATTAGAAGTGTAACATATGGACGGAGACCAATCCCTTCTCCCCAAGTGTGGCATCCCTTTGGTTGTATCAGCAAGGGCGGGCGAGGGAATACATCAGTGGTGCCCGTCAACGCTGGTAACCCCGGCCATCTGGCCGAAGAGCATTAGGGCTGCCAAACGTGCATTAAAATATTTTAATCTCATTGTTTTCCCTCAAGATCAAAGCCTCGCATGCGCGAGGAAAACTGGTTCCCTAAATAGCCAGACTCATCAACACAGTCTCATGCTAGGAGTCTGATAGCTATTTAATTAAGAGATACTGAAGAAGGGGTACTCATTTACATGGCAATAAAGTGTTGCCCAGGCGGAGAGGAGAGGCAGCTAATAACAGAAAGGCAGGGAGGATATCTCTGATGTTGCTGCGTTGAGCGGCTTAATTAAACGTTATTTTTTAAATATAATTAAAGGACACGCGTTTCCGTCCCGTCGACGACACAGTTACCTTCATGCTTGAAATGGCAGTTTCTTGATTTATTTTCATTTGCAGTCCTTGGATGGGAGAAAGAACACAAAGGCACAAATAAAACCAAACCAAACACAAGAAACATGTATTGTCGAAGGCTTTCGCGGCCGGAATCACTGGGGTGCTGTGTGGTTTCCGGGCTGTATGGCCGTGTTCTAGAACATGGCCATACAGCCCGGAAACCACACAGCACCCCACAAGAAACATGGATATCAGGAACGACGCTGCTAAAACTGGAAGAAGAATACAGCTTATTTGCAGAAGTAATGCAACATGTCATGAAATCTGATTGGTGTCCTTTGAAGCCTTGGAAGTCACTGGGAATGTTACATTCATTGTTGAGAGCCAGTGTGGTATAGCAGTTAGAAGCAGGTGGACTATCATCTGGAGAACTGGGTTTGATTCCCCATTCCTCCACATGAGCAGTGGACTCTAATCTGGTGAACATGGTTTGTTTCCCCACTCCCACAAATGAATCCTTATGGGTGTCCCTGGGCTAGTCAGAGTTCTCTCAGAACTCTCTCAGCCCCACGTACCTCACAAGGTGTCTGTTGTGGGGAGAGGAAGGGAAAGGAGCTTGTCAGCCACCTTGAGTCTCCTTACAGGAGAGAAAGGTGGAGTCTAAATCCAAACTCTTCTTTTTCTCTTCATCTTCATGGAGAATGGCCCTGTCTATGGACAGTATCTGAAAGCTAGGGAAGGGCTGTTATTTGGTAGAAAAGTCTCTGTTTTTTTCTTGCAATAGGTTGCAGGTTTGATCCCAGGCATCTCGAGTTAATAGGACACTCAGCTTACAAATATTTAAAGCGGAAATGTAGCAAGACACTCAGAATTATTATTATTATTATTATTTATTAAATTTAGTATACCGGCCTATCCCCGAAGGGCTCAGGGCTCAGAATCAAAGGGAGTTGGAGATGTCAAATTATTATTATTATTATTATTATTATTATTATTATTATTATTATTATTATTATTATTATTATTATTATTATTATTATTATTATTATTATTATTATTAATAATAATAATAATAATAATAATAATAATAATAATAATAATAATAATAATAATAATAATAATAATAATAATAATAATTAAACTTGCTATACCGCCCTATCCCCGGAGGGCTCAGGGCGGTGAACAACATAAAGTCATACAAAAAACATAAAAAACTTAAAATAGGTACATTCTACAATAGGGCCCACGAGGCCCATATACCACCCTCTTCCAAAAATAATTTGGTTTTACAGGCCCTGCGAAACTCTCCATATGCAGAATCATTCCTACAAAGAGAGCCTTCTGGCACAGGTTTTCATGGGTTTCATTTCAATTTTAATTTGGACCCCTGCCCCCAAAGGGTTACAGGCTGAACTGTGAAAAGCACAACCTTGACTCACAGGTACCAAACAAGCAGGCAGTTAGTGCTTACGTTGTCTTAAGCCTCTGTTGGCTTAGCGATAACGTCTCTAAGCTTAAGGATTCATCTCCTGGCTGCCTTATTTAGAGAAAGGTCCAGGTCATCCCTAAATACGGCATCATCAGCGGAAATCCGGGATTTTACGCAATTAGTCGATTCAATCAAGGCTCGGGCAAATTAGTGCTGGCTAAGTTAGGAAATGTCGCCTCTATTAATGAGGAAATTGCGACTACGAATCAAGTTGTACTCATGTAAGAGTCAGTCATGCAAGGTATGGCACGTTCCGGCCTCATCTAGCCGAGCACTCGAGCATGGCTGCTTTCAGAGAGCCGCTTGGAGGTTTCCCTTTGCAAAAGCAACGGCTATAAGCGCCTATCCCCAGAAGAATCAAAACAAGATGCTTCGCAGCTGCCCATGATTGGATGTGATGTTCGAGATATTATTAAGAATCCAGGAGCTGCCGTGCCGCTTCAGACTAATGGACCGGCTAGACCAGCATCTTGTATCCAACTGGGGCCACATACATATATTTTTTGTTTGGATTTATATCCCCCCTTTCTCTCTTGCAGGAGACTCAAAGGGGCTTACAATCTCCTTGCCCTTCCCCCCTCACAACAAACACCCTGTGAGGCAGGTGGGGCTGAGAGAGCTCCGAGAAGCTGTGACTAGCCCAAGGTCACCCAGCTGGCGTGTGTGGGAGTGCACAGGCTAATCTGAATTCCCCAGAGAAGCCTCCACAGCTCAGGCGGCCGAGCTGGGAATCAAACCGGGTTCCTCCAGATTAGATACACGAGCTCTTAACCTCCTACGCCACTGCTGCTCCATATATCATAGGGAAGCCCAGAAACCAGGCTGAGGGTTGCTAATTCTGGGTGGAGGAATTCCTGTGGGAATTCCTGTGGATGGAGAAATATCTGTGGGAGGAGCTTGGGGAGGGTGGGGTTTACAGCTGGGGAAGAAGAGTTTGGATTTATATTCCCCCGTTCTCTCCTGTAAGAAGACTCAAAGGGGCTGACAATCTCCTTCCCCCCTCACAACAAACACCCTGTCAGTTGGGTGGGGCTGGGAGAGCTCCGAAGAACTGTGACTAGACCAAGGTCACCTAGCTGGCATGCGCTGGAGTGCACAAGCTAATCTGGTTCACCAGATAAGCCTCCACAGCTCAAGTGGCAGCGCGGGGAATCAAACCCAGTTCTCCAGATTAGAGTGCACCTGCTCTTAACTACTACACTACACTGGCTTTCATAGAATATAATGCCACAGAGTCAGCCCTCCAATGCAGCCATTTTCTGTAGGGGAAATGAATTGTGTAGTCTGGAGATCAGTTGTAATTCTGGGAGATCTTCAGGCCTCACCTGGAGGTTGACAATCCTAGCAGGGCCTGTAGGCACCCACCCACATCTGCTGAGTCCTCCCCAGCATCCAAACATCACCGATATTTTGCTTCTGAGCCTAGAAATCCCATTTAGATATTGTGGCTCATAGCCAGCAAAAAAACCTAACTTCCATTAATCTGGCCACACCCTTTTAAGGCAATGGTGTATTAGGTTGGTTTTCCAACAAGGGGAGGGGGAACCTGTGTGGTCCCCCCCCCATTGCTATTGCATCTGCTGATAAAGCACAGAATCAAAACAAGTTCCACATACAGTATTCCGTATTGTGATCCTGCCCCAGCTATCCTCCATTCCCTGGGCTGCATGGACTTTTGCAATTTTTTTTTTTAAAAAAACAGCACGAGAACATTGTTGTATCGATGTAACATTACAAAATACACATAACAGGTTCTCTGAATTCCCAGATTTCTTTTATTTTTCAGTCAGTGTCTAGCCCCTTCTGTTGCAGCGACATGCCTTTCCCCTTATATCTCCACAGGGGAACAAGCTACAGCAGGATAGAGAGAGAAATGCAGTAACTGCCCCAAAATCACTCCAGCAAGCTTCATGTCACAATCAGAATCAGAACATTTATCTCTCCAGGACTGGTCCAACACTCAAACCAGAAAGCCACATTTAGTAGTAGATAGGGTGACTGACAGACAGACAAACTGTATTTTATGTCCCTCAAATAGAGACCTACAAATTCTGGAACATCTTTCCAGCACAGCGGAGCATGTCAACACTAGCTAATTGCACTGTATCGTTTCTATGAATAAACATGCTATGAATAAACACGCCAAGAAGGAGGAGGAGGAGTTTGGATTTATACCCCACCTTTCTCTCCTGTAAGGAGTCTCAAGTTGGCTTTCAAGCTCCTTTCCCTTCCTATGTCGACTGCCTCCCCAGAGAAACAGACCTGGCTGCTCTCATAATTTGCTGATTACATATGGGAATGCAGTTAATGGTATTCAGCGACATCACTACAGACTGAGGAATAAAACAATGCTCTGTCCGGACGCCTTCTTGACACATAAGTCGTTTTGCAACTATCTGGGCACATAGATTCCCACCGAGCGGCACTTCCAGAAACATAACTTTTCTTTCCTTCTCTCTTTCTTTCTGAATATGACTATATGGAGTTATAGCTAATTCATTTTCCCCACTTTGAACAGAAGACTATAACTCATTATAGCATTTTATTGATCAACTCAGCTGTTTTCATCCTTATAGGGAGCAAGTTCAATAACACTCAATATTACATTTTTATTACACCCCGGCTGTTCGGCTTGCCTCTGAATTTTCGTCCCTTCTCTTCCCTCTGCGATCGCTGGCAGCAAAATAAAAGTTAATGCTTGCGTTGCCAACAATATGATATGGGACGCAGCCGTGCGCTCAATGGGGCACTTTCGGGAGCGTATCCCGGCAGGCGCCTTCAGCTTGGAAACAATTTGAACTGCCCAAAAGTACAAAACAAGCCAGACCGGTTCTTGCAAAAATGGCAGCCCAACAAGTACCATTTCTCCACAATAATTTGACCCTGCAGAAGATCTTATGGTATAGCCTGTGTGTATTTGCACTGTTGTTACAAATAGCAGAATCTGGTTTGAACACCAATAGTGAATTTCAATATTAGTGGCTGTCTGTCGAGCCCTGACGGCTTGAGATTGGCCCTCCAGCGCTCTTGGACCTCCACACAATTATAGTCTGGGCTTTACTGCGTGGGCACCACCTTGCTCTGGGGAAATGCTGAGACCTGTTGATTCAGTCCAGTGGTGGGATCCAAAAATTTTACTAACAGGCTCCCATGGTGGTGGGATTCAAACTGTGGCGTAGCGCCAATGGGGGTGGGTGGGGCACGACGGGGGGTGGCCGGGCATTACGGGGGCAGGGCATTCCTGGGTGGGGCTGTGGCAAGGACGCAGCCGCTGCGCCGGTCCTTGGGCAGGAAACAAATGCACCAGGCGCAGGCTGCACCTCCTTCTAGACTGCTTCAAGTTCTGAACGCTACTGCTGAGAGGAGGGGCATAACTAAGGCAAAAATCATATGGCAAAATCACCAATTAGTAACCCCCTCTCAGCACACACAAATAATTAGTAACCTACTCTCGGGAACCTGTGAGAACCTGCTGGATCCCACCTCTGGGTCAGTCCCACCTGCTCTGGGGAAATGCTGGGGTCGGCTCCTGCTAGCCAAGCTCTCCTATTTGCTCCCAGCAGCTTCTCGTGGCTTCTAGGTTCCAAGAGGTTCCTGCATTTCCTAGGGAGTCCAGGGGTGGGGTTGCCAGTTGCAGGGTGTCCTGCAGTCCCTGGCCAGATGTTTGCAAAGGGGTGGGGTGTGAGGAGGGCTGCTGGGTGCTGGGAGGCAGCCCCCTCCCCAGACATCATATACCAGGCCTTTTCCACCTAGTCAGCCAGATTGACTGAGTGCAATAGAAAATCTTTCGGTCTACAGGGGGAGGGGGAAGGAGGAAAGGTTGAAGGTGGTACAGCGTTTATTTTAAAAATTTTAAATGGTTAACTCAGTGTTTCCCAACCTTTTTGAGGTCAGGGTACCCTTGACCTCACTCTTCATATCTCACGGTACCCCTGCCGCCACCCTCCACCTTCCCCTCCCATTGCCCCTGCTTGCCACACCCCCACCTTCCCCTCCGAGGGTGAAGGGTAGCACTGGGGGTGGTGGTGGCTGCTGACCTTGTGGCAGGCCCTGCCCCATGGGCCAGCTCCATGTCCTTGCTGGCACCAGTGGGAGACACCACAAAAATGAGGGGAGGGGGGTAGTATTGCCACGGTACCCCTGGGACATGCTCACGGCACCCCAGGGTACCATGGAACCCTGGTTGAGAATGGCTGGGTTAACTGGTTAATTTTAAATCAAGATTTATATTTTTAAATGTTATGGAATGTTTTAGATGATGTTGTGTCCCACCCAGAGACCTTCGGGGATAGGGGAGGGATATAAAGTAAATTTAAACAAACAAACAAACAAACAAACAAAAGGTTCTCATGTCTACCCTACATGCATGAATTCAGATTGTCCTTCAAGTCAAAACCCGCTTTTCACATAAAGCATTGCATAAACACATTTCCCGACTGAAACTTAAGCATAAGTTCATGTAAATGGAATGAATTGAACGTGTACTGCCTCCACATTCTTTTTCTGTTACCAAAATTTAGCTCCTCAGTGCAGGGACCCACGCATTCCTGTATCCTGCAAAGCTCCTGGCCCAGTGGCGGTGCTATAAATTAATCTTTGGCCCAAAAAGGGTTCCCGGCAGAAAGCGTTCAGGCTTACGGTTAAGGCAGCTACAGTGAACAAATGGAGGCCTCCTCGTCGATCCATCTCTGACAATTAAGTTGTCAGCGTTGTTATAACTTTGTTCCCCGTTTACTGATAAACCCGAAACGTTGCCTCTTATGTGGTAATTGCTATTCATGATTTTACTGTTTTAAATGTTTTATGGTTTTGAAATTTGTGGTATGCCGGAAAGGGGGGGGGGTGAGATAATAAACGGAATAAATAATTTCTCCCCTCTTCAAGCCAGTTTGACAAACAAGACGGCTCTAATCAAACCCCCTCTCAGTACAGCACAAAACAATTTAGGATTTCCAAAGCTTCCTCGTTTTCAGGAACTGAAATCAGGTTCAGTGATCCGGCATCTGTAGCCACTGCTATTTTTATCCCAGGACCCACAAGCACTGTGCTCTCTGTGCCAAGTTCATCACTTGCAATGTTAGGAAACTTCGGTAAATATTTCCTCCCGAGATCTGATAAAAAAAGGTTTTGCGGTAGATGAATACAGAGCTGCAGATAAACATCTCCGGAGTGGCATGCCCTTCAGATTTAATATGAAAGTGAAGAAACAGGCTTTCCTTTCTTTTGCACGTGATATCAGTTTCTTCTTTCCGACAAAGCTCTCAAATGCCCTCTTATAGCCCTGTACGGAAAGCAGGCGGCGGGTTGGGGAGCCAATGTATGTCGAAGCTGGAGCAAGCTTGTTTCCTGCTGCCTCAGAGACTAGAACGCGGAGTAACAGATTCAAGGTGAAGGAGAAGAGATTCCACCTAAACATCAGGAAAAACTTCCTGACAACCAGGACTGTTCGACAGTGGAATTCACTGCCTCGGCGAGTGGTGGAGTCTCCTTCTATGGAGGTTTTTTAAAAGAGAGACTGGATGAAAATATGTCAGAAGTGCTTTGATCGTGCATTTCTACATGGTAGGGAATTGGACTTGATGGCGCTGGTGGTCTCTTCCAACTCTATGATTCTATGATTCAATCCACTCCCATGGAGGCTTCCTGGTAGCTTGCAAAGTGCAAAAGTCTCCTCGCTGCTGAGAAGCAGCAATGGGCCACAATGGACCTACACCACCCAAAAGGTTGGTTTAATACTGGCAAATGTTGGGAGGGAGCCAGCTAAGGTTGGTTCCTCCCCAGGCCACGGCCTCAGCTCACCCCCTCTATGCCACCAGTGGGGGCAGGGCCTTGGGATTCTGGCACGGCGTTCAATGCTGCATTCCAGCACCAGAAAGTGCGGGGGTGCCTGTGTGGTATTCACCCTTTCTAACGAAATCATTCCGAGGCAAAGGATCTTTTTGCTACAAATAAAGGGGCACCTCACCCAGCTACAGAGTTGGGAGGGCTCTGAAGTAGCAATCATATTTCTCTCACTTTATACCCTTTGCCTGACTGTTCATTCCAGCTCTCTTCCTTGATTGGCTAAAAAGGTACTTGAGAGGTACAGACTTTCCGACCGCCTCCTTCATAAACACTCTTTAATATGTTTCCCCTCCCGTCTGCACATATATGTTCATTAACGACGCCCCTTATTCACGTAGAGGAAGAGAAGTTAATATTAATGACCTAATGACGCAGCTGCTTTCACAGGCTGATGTAGGGGTGCGTTAGCGAACCCAGCAGAGCTTCAGAAAGTGCACAGGAATGCCTGCGCCATCTGTCCCCTCCTGGGCTCACACGTACGCACATCACGAGATCTCCCAGACACCCAGGTCACAAGATACCTGAATGTGGATTTGACCCGGACAGGAACGTTTCGCCCCGCACGTATGCAGCCCTTCACTGAGTCATGAATTGCGCAACTTTCTCCCACTCTCCCGCCTTCCCCAAACCCTTAATAAAGGTGCCAGGGACCCCAGCTCGGCAGATAGGTCAGACTAGCCAGACTTGCCGCTGGCCTCTCTCCACCAGCTTCTTGATATCGCTGCGTCTCGTCTCATTCATTGCGTCGCCATAACGACTTCAGCTGGGTTCAAGGGTTTAAGCTAACTTAGATATCACTAGCTGGAGCCAGCAAAAACCAGTTTGAACTGGCTCCAGCAGTCATTGTCAAAGCCCTTCCCATTGCTTATTATAACTCCTTATATGGATAGAACAAAAACTCATCTTAGAAGACACCATTTTTAACCCTTACACCTGCAGGCCAACAGGATCACCCCTCCACCAAGGAAAGTGGCCCGGGAGAGCAAATCCGCTGATCCAGCAGCACGTCGCTCCCAAGCGTGGATTTTGACCCATTTTGCATGGAACTCCAACTCTCCTGAAGACTCATTCCGTGTTTTGTGAGCCTACTGAACCACACAAATGAGAATTTTCAGAGCAGGATGCCAAAGGCAGGTAGACTGGAAAGATTTTATAGCTTATGTTGGGAGCCATTCTGCCATTTCACGCTCTTATCCCAGTGACGGCTTTCCTTGTCAGGCCATCCTTTCTACACATCCAAAGTTGCACCCAAAGACAGGAAGACACAAATGTACTTCCCAGCATGTCGCATGGATAATTCTGCAAATTGCAGCAAGAAAAGGCAGTCTCTTAAAATGTGCCACTCACCCTGCCCACCGGTCTTGGGAACGGAGGCCGCTGGTTCTCCGGAATTAGAATGGGGGTCGCCACAATAGCCCGTCTTTGCCTTACGTTCCCGAGGCTGCCTTCAGCTTTGAAGATCTCCTAAAGATAGGAAAAAAGGAGGGTGAAAATTAGATTAATTAGCCCAAGGCTTCTTTGGACAACCTAATTCATTATCCTTCTGCATATTTTTACTGCCGAACAAAAGCATCCATGAACCAAGGTCTTACTAACAGTCATTCCCCCACCTTCATTAGCCACAGAAGTATTGTTAGTCTGAGGCACAAGACCAAGTTTGTGATTAATGAAGATCATCATTAAAGCTCTTCCAAATGAAACCTTCAGAATCATTCTATTTAGGATGATACCAATAATGATTGATAACTTATATTTCACCTTGCATCCCTGGAAGGATAGTGCAGCGTACAGGTTTGGAAATCAGCGATTACAGTCCAACCTGCAGTCCTTCAGTTCAACAGAAAAGAAGACAACAGCAATTCGGCATCAGAGCACCCGAGTCACACCCTATTACAGTGGTGGCGAATCTATGGCACTCCAGATGTTCATGGACTACAATTACAAACTATCTTTAAGAGTGCAATGTCAACATTAGCCCAAATAAACTCAAAAATACACATGTTGCACTCTGGCTGTGTCTAACCTTATATATTAATCTTATATATAATTGAACAACTCAACACTTCTATTTGTATTTACATTTCCTTATTTCTCTGACAAGGTTCTTAAATAAAACAGAATAAGTCTTCCAACTCTTATAACTAAACATAAATAATCACTTAGTCCATTCAATTCTCTATTCAGAAACAAAACTTCAGTTCCATATAGTCCATGTATCAATTCTGTAGGTTCTACATAGAAACGTCTCGCACGTATAGAACGTTTTTCGTGCGTCTTCCTCAGTATGCCAGTATGTTCAAACAACTTCCACCAGTTCTTTGAGGCTTCTAATGGGTATATTGGCTCTCTGTTAAGAGTTGCCCGCTCCCATCTCTGCCTTCCGTTTGTCTTTCTTATGCTGTATTTCTAAGAACCTTGTCAGAGAAATAAGGAAATGTAAATACAAATAGAAGTGTTGAGTTGTTCAATTATATATAAGATTAATATATAAGATTAGACACAGCCAGAGTGCAACGTGTATATTTTTGAGTTTACATGGACTACAATTCCCATCAGCCCCTGCCAGCATGGCCACAGCCATGATGGGAATTGTAGTCCATGAACATCTGGAGTGCCATAGGTTCGCCACCACAGCCCTATTAGATCTTGTAAGCTCAGAATCTCACATTTTGGAAGCAAGATTCCAGATGTGCCTGCTTGTGGTCACACAGGTCAGTGGAGACTTGTTGCACACCAAATATGCACTGATGTGTGAGGGTATTTCACAAAGGAGGCAGCATGGTGTAGTGCAGGGGTAGGGAACCTGCGGCTCTCCAGATGTTCAGGAACTACAATTCCCATCAGCCTCTGTCAGCATGGCCAATTGGCCATGCTGGTAGGGGCTGATAGGAATTGTAGTTCCTGAACATCTGGAGAGCAGCAGGTTCCCTACCCCTGGTGTAGTGGTTAAGAGCCAGTGCGCTCTAATCTGGAGAACCAGGTTTGACTCCCCGCTCTGCCACTTGAGTTGTGGAGGCTTAGCTGGTGAACCAGATTAGCTTGTGCACTCCAACACATGCCAGCTGGGTGACCTTGGGCTAGTCACTTTTCCTTGGAACTCTCTCAGCCCCACCTACCTCACAGGGTGTTTGTTGGGGGGCGGGGGAGGGAAAGGAGGTTGTAAACCCCTTTGAGTCTTCTTGCAGGAGAGAAAGGTGGGTGGATATAAATCCCAAACTCTTCTTCTTCTTTTCTAACAGCTGAGAATTGCTAATGCTGCCCAGCAAAACCGGCTATTTCCTAAGCAAGTGCTGTCAAATCGCAAAATGACTCATGGGGATCACAGCATGGGGCTTTTGAAGCAAGTGAGAATCAGAGGTGATCTGCCATTGCCTTCCTTTGCAGAGTCTTCCTTGGTGGTCTCTCATCCAAGGAGCAGCCCTGCTTCGCTTCTGACAGCTGACAAGATCAGGCTCTCCCATGCCAACTTCCCTCCTGAAACCTGTCATTTGTTTCCTACAAACAGTGTGAAGAACTTACCAGCCTTGAACTGGCAAAGCTTGGAATTGGGGACAATTGGGGACAATCCAATTCTACTTTCCAAAGGGGCCATTTTCTCCGAGGGAACTGATCCGTATTGTCTGGAGATCAGTTTTAATAGAAAGAAAGAAAGAAAGAAAGAAAGAAAGAAAGAAAGAAAGAAAGAAAGAAAGAAAGAAAGAAAGAAAGAAAGAAAGAAAGAAAGAAAGAAAGAAAGAAAGAAAGAAAGAAAGAAAGAAAGAAAGAAAGAAAGAGACACAGGCCTTTGTCCCTACAAGTCAAAACTTGACACAGTGTCTCCCAAGAAACTTTATGTGTTTTCTTTTCCTGGCATGGGAGAGGATCTCCTTCATAATTGGATAAATATTTTGAGCAGAGCAACAAACTCTTTCTTTCTTCATGTTGAGGGATCTTCTCTCCTTGTGCTGTACGCACATGGTGGGATGATGGTCTTCTTGAACTGATAAGCAGCAGGGTTTTGGCGTTTGTTCCCCCCCCCCCCCAATTTGATTGTGCCCAGCTTTCAGGCCTGTGAAGTCACTCCTATGGAGATAAAGGGGCCGTCCTTGTCACTTGGCCAACTTTCATCACTTTTGAAAGCTCCGCCCTCATCTTGAATTCCCTGCCATCCTGCCATTCCCCAGAGCCTTGTTGTGACACTCCTGCCTTCCACTGAGTAGAGCGCTCGGGTTCCTGGGTTTTGCTTTGTCTTGCCATTCCTTTTCCTCAAAGGATCTGGGCCTGATCAAAATTCATGAGAAAGGGCAAGACAAAAAAAAATACTTGATGTGCCAAGGAAAATGGTAAGGGGAAAAACCCCTGAATCTTGTCCAAAAGGCAAGTGTGCGATATAGCAGAAGGAAGCTTTCAAATCCACTTACAACCATTAACACAGACAGAGAGACCCAGCTGCTGTGTATCGGTGGCATAGGTTAGGAGAATGACATGAATCAGACTCCCGGATGCTTGGAGTTGTTTTTTCTCGCATCAACCGAACAACAGCCGCATCCACTCTGGTGGATTCCTGGGAGTGAATCCAGGACTGCTGACACGATGCACTCCTAATTATCTTATGACAGCAACACCACTGGAAAATGGTCGGGAAGGCCATTGCTTTCACATCCTGCATGTGAGCTCCCAAAGGCACCTGGTCGGCCACTGCGAGTAGCAGAGAGCTGGACTAGATGGACTCTGGTCTGATCCAGCTGGCTTGTTCTCATGTTCTTATGTTCTTATGTTCTTATGTTGTTCTGTGGACTGACTGACAACACAGATACCCACAAGGCTTCCTGGGTGTGTCTGCCCAATTTAGATTTCTGCACATTTACATCCTTCAAATGAGAATACAGATCATATGTTGCCTGTTTTTTTTTTAAATTACACTTATCACTAAGTGTCATCTGTCCTGAAGTGATCGCAAAAATGTGCTACTAGGTTGATGGGAAAACACCAAAGGCATATAGAAACACCAAAGTAGTAAGTCTCCTTTTTAATTTTTTAAACTTTTTTAAAAAGTTTATGGTTAATGGTGACCCCTTAGGGTTTTTGAGGCAAGATACATTCAGAGATGTTTTGCCCTTGCTTGCCACTGAGAGAGTTCTGAGAGAACTGTGAGTGGCCCAAGGTGGCCCAAAAGGCTTCACGTGGAGGAGTGGGCATATTATTAAGCATTTCTGTTTACCATCCCAATAATAATGAAAGTTTGTTAGCTGATTGTTTGCGAGAACAACCCCCCACCCTGAGTTTTAAAACTGAACTGGCATTCCCCTTTTACTTTCATGATTTTACGTTCACAGTATTGTCAGAAACTGCACTGGTATGCTATGGAAAATGGTTCATGCTGTACCTCATTTCCTGCTCACTACTGGGATGCTTTGGGGCATAATTAATATCTGTCAAGTAAATGAGGTTCAAATTATTACGAGCATCATTTGAGTGCTATCATTGAGTGTATTGACAGTTAACACTTTCCAAAATGTTTGCCAAACGATTATAAAAAAACCCCGTTGCATTTATTAACAGCCCTGTCAAATACCGAGCTGGAAGGACTTCACATATGAGGAAAAGGACAGCTGTTTAAATAAACCAGAGATCAATGAATAAAATTAATGACTACAAAATTGCAGTGGATACACTCAGACACCTGCTCCAAATCCATCAACTTTCTCTCAACCCTTTTGTCGCCGGGGAAAAAAAATTGTATCACACATACTGTATTGTGTGCTTTAAAGAGAATAAACATCTGCTACTGCCAAAGTTCATGGTTAACTGGTTTGGAACGTGGATTTTCTCAGCCCTGAATGACGAGCTGCCTTTTGAATCAACCACTATGTCCCTAACGATCATTTTGTTCTTACAAAGACGCAAAATGTCAGCTGTTGATGACCCCGCACAGGTCAACATGGAGATTGTCAAAAGGAAGACTATGGAATATGATCCCTGGGACAATTATTTATCATCATCATTAATTTATTAATTTATTAATTTATTAATTTGATATACCGCCCCATCCCCGGAGGGCTCTGGGCGGTGTACAACATAAAATCACATAAAATCATCATAAACATCAATAATTATAATAAAAACAGCAGTTATAATATTCCAAGATGGCGTCCCACCTGAACCTAATCCTCTTAGGAGGGAGGTGGGGTAGTGGGTCCCGATGTTATTAGGGACCCATAGATCTTGATAATGGATCCATGGCTCCGAGAGAACCTCATTTGCAACTGTGATCAACAAACAAAGGTTCAATGTATTGTCGAAGGCTTTCATGGCCAGATTCAACTGGTTCTGGTGGGTTTTCCGGGCTGTGTGGCCTTGCTCTGGTGGATCTTGTTCCTAAAGTTTCATCTGCATCTGTGGCTGGCATCTTCAGAGGTGTATCACAGAGAGAAGTCTGTTATAAACTGTGTCCAGGTTTTAAACAAAGGTTCATTTCCTTTCATTTTCAGCAGGGAAGCTCACAGCTGACCTGTTCTTTTGTCAGTGACTGTTTCAAAGTGGGAACCAACTGCCTACCAGAAGCTTGCTGAAGGTCTCCTTCCTGAAACATGGGGTAGCACGCAGCCATACTGGGAAATAGTGCTCAGAATTGCCACAAAGGTCATGTCAAAAAGCCCCATGGGGCTCACGAGCCACTATCAGCATCCTATGATCTCCAAACCCTTATCTTTGTGAGCCAGCACGGTATAGTGGTCAAGAGCAGTAGAATCTAATCTGGAGAACCAGGTTTGATTCCGCACTCCTCCATATTAGTGGCGGCCTTTAATCTAGTGAACTAGGTTTCCCTTGCTCCTACACATGAAGCGACCATGCTGCTCAACGGATGGTACACCTGCCCAACCTAACTGCTTCATTCTGAGAACTTTAGCGGGTTTTAAACTCCTATTTTCCCCACCTCCTTTTTTTTTAAAAAAAAGTATTATAATTCTACTTTCTCTTATAAATTTGCAACCACCATTCAAACTAAGATTTAACCTGTGAGGTGAGCAGCACATTATAGAAGCATCTAGAAATATCTAGGAACTTCAGGGGGAAGAGAAAACAGAATAATGCAGAATTATTTGTCCAGTAATTACACAGACAGACCTTTCAAATTCCCTGTTCTTAGGCTGAGGTCCTGAACAATAAAACCATAAAACTTAAATGAGACTTATATGTAAAAATGCAACCCTTCTCTGCAGTCTCTATGGCCCCTTCCGCACACTATGGCCCCTTCCGCACACGCAAAATAATGCGTTTTCAAACCACTTTCACAACTGTTTGCAAGTGGATTTTACCATTCCGCACAGCTTCAAAGAGCACTGAAAGCAGTTTGAAAGTGCATTATTCTGCGTGTGCGGAATGAGCCATATATGAAAGGAGCCATAAAATAAGTATGTTGAGAGCGGGAGTCTTCTAAGAGGAACGGAACCTTTTTGCTTTAAAGTTGCTCAAGAAAACATGGACCAGTTATTAAAACATGGTACGATTCACTTGAGTCTCACTTGAGTCACATAAGGGCATTGCAAAAGGATATGCCCCCAGGAATCTTCTGGCTGAAGGGACAGCGAAATAGCCAATCTGAAAATGAGACCCTTAGCAGACAACCCAGCAAAACCATTGAAAAGAGGCAAATAAATCTTGAATGCATAAAGGTTCTACATAACGTTAAACCAACCAGAGAATCCACGTAGGGAGGAAAATGGATAGACGGCCCACGGCAAATGCAATATTCCTTCTTCTCTACGTTTAACTTCACTTTGATACCAAAAGCCAAAGCACATAGCAGGCAATGTCACCATACCTCCCTGGTTGCTGCTACTATTTATAAATGCCCTAGCAGTTTCTGTTGAACACCTCCAGACATCCCCCCCACCAACCCATCATCTACATTAGATGCATTTTCATTTGAGCCAGATCGAAATCAAAGCAAGAGAAATTCTGATGTGGTTTGCCACAAGGTCACCCAAGTAGGCTTCAGGTGGAGGAATGAGGAATCAGCTCTGGTTCTACAGACTGGAGTCCCACCATTCTTAACCCTTATATCACATTGGATCGCCTACTCTTAGGGATGCTATTGAAATCCACAAGTCTGCAAGTTTCGTTTGCATATCCCCATTTCGATGTTGTCCTTATTTGGAGAAGCTTTTTTTCCACCTAATACAATCTCGCCCAAAACTTTCCCGCTCAAACTATGTATATTTTCAACAACTGTACATCCAGAAAACACACTGGATGTTTGTTGACATTCACACACGCATATGTGTGCTTGATTTCTTCCGTAGATCGCAATACCATGTAAATGGCACAAAATAAACAGATTATCAATACCGGGGAGGAAACTGAGCAGACCAAAACCCATAACCCAATAACAACATTTCACAGTAAGTTTCAAATTAGTCATAGTGTTAGTCTGAAGTAACAGAACAAAATTGGAGTCCAGTAACACCTCAAACACCATTCTTCCCCCACCCCAGGTTAGACAAACAGAAATAAATATCCATCCCCCTGTTATCCAGGACAGAATGCAGGAGGGGTATTACAAAGAATTTGTCAGAATTTAGAGGTACGATGCAAAATGTAATCATCTTGATGTGAGCTGGGAGAAAGGCATAGAGGAGGGAAATGCAGAACAACGGCATCTGTAATGAGATAAGAATTCTAGTTCGGCAATCTCACATTGTAATCTCCATTTGAAGCTTCTGTGTGGGAGAAATGTCATTTAATATCAGCACTGGAATGTCCTCCTCAAAGATTATGAGGGATATACAAAGACGTCCTTGTTTGTTCCTTTTTGTTTCAGTCTGTTGTTATTATCTGCCTTTCCCCAAGCAATTTCATTGCTAAGATTCCAGATTTGTTGATTTTATGGCATTAACGATAAATTCACGAATGATGCAAAAACCACTCTCAATTTTAACAAAAATTCTACCCAATTTAGTTACTGTGGCAGGGCTGAGAAGAAAAATGTAGCATGGTCCTAAGCGAGGAGAACCCATGTCAGAAATTAGGACGCTCAAATCTAAACGGTGAGCTTACAAAATCTGGTAAGATCTCCAGGAAACACACAAAACAGATGAAAATAGCATAGTTCATTCATTGCTAGTACATTATTGTTACTGAAGAAGAATGGTGGGTGCTGGGAACTGGAAGGGAAATAAATGGTCTTCCAAGGACTGAAGGCTGAGCTTTACCCCAGCTGTTTCTCTTGATATTCCAGCAACCTCTACTGTAGGAGTGACCTGAAATTTGTGGACAGGCATCAAGTCATGGAGGCTGAAACCTCAGGTTTATACTCGAGGAAGTCTTACAAAACTTAGTAAGACAATCCCAACAGAAGGTACAGAGTGAGGTCCTCAGCTGCCTCTTTTTCCATGCAGCAGTGGCGTAGGAGGTTAAGAGCTCGTGTATCTAATCTGTGTTTGATTCCCAGCTCTGTCGCCTGAGCTGTGGAGGCTTATCTGGGGAATTCAGATTAGCCTGTGCACTCCCACACACGCCAGCTGGGTGACCTTGGGCTAGTCACAGCTTGTCGGAGCTCTCTCAGCCCCACCTACCTCACAGGGTGTTTGTTGTGAGGGGGGAAGGGCAAGGAGATTGTAAGCCCCTTTGAGTCTCCTGCAGGAGAGAAGGGGGGATATAAATCTAAACTCCTCCTCCTCCTCCTCCTCCTCCTCCTCCTCCTCCTCTTCCTCTTCCTCTTCCTCTTCCTCTTCTTCTTCTTGTTAACATGTACTCCATTTCCTAACTTCAACAGATCTCTCCATAAACCCAGCAGAACAAAACCCAATGAATCCTTGGAGTCCTGCCAGAAACCCTGAGAAATTTACAGATGTGGCTGTCCTTGAGCCTTTCAGGAGGGCAGGCTAGCAAATCGTTCTTCTCTTCATCTCTATGCCTATTTGAAGGAGTGCCTGGGCCAGTAGGCACCTGCCTAGGCATTGAGACCACAGGGCGGGGGGACTCCTGGTGGTACCTCCCCTGCCAACATACATGCGGCTGATTGTCCCACGTACTGAAATTGTCTCCCCTCGGAGATGTGCCAGGCGCCTAACCTTTATGAATTATAGGCACATGGCGAAGGCACCAGCGTGGTGTAGTGGTTAAGAGCAGGTGGATTCTAATCTGGAGAACCAGGTCTGATTCCCACTTGAGTGGCGGAGGCTTATCTTGGGGAACGAAATTAGCTTGTGCACTCCAGCACATGCCAGCTGGGTGACCTTGGGCTAGTCACAGCTTTTCGGAGCTCTCTCAGCAACACCTACTTCACAAGGTGTCTGTTGTGGGGAGAGGAAGGGAAAGGATTTCGTAGGCCACCTTGAGCCTCCTTACAAACAGAAAGGTGGGCATAAATCCAAACTACTCCTCCTCCTCCTCCTTCATCTGGGCATTTGGCTAGCCTCCATCAAGCCCCTCTTCAGCTCTTGGTCTGGGATGGTGGTGAGGGAGAGGGAAATTGGGGTTCATTTTTACAAAGTTTTCATGATCTTGTTTTATTGTGACTGTTTAATTAATTAATTAATTAATTAATTTATTACCATACATTTTAACTTTACTGTGAGCCGCCTCGAGACCTCTGGATCAGGCAAGGTAAAACTATGTACCAGTAAAACAAAAATAAATATCTTTTGGGCGCATTCCCCAGTCTACTTAAAAATCATTCGCATCTGTGAGGCATGCTACATTTGCCTTTAGGGACACATCTCCGCAGCACCATAAATGATTTACATTGTGTCACTCTCCAGCCATTAGTCATAATACCGCCATCTCTGACATCTCAATAGAATGCGGTTTCAGCTTGAATTCATTAGTTCCCGAGCAACTCATTGTCTGAAGTCCTGCATACAGAAATGTGATCTGTTAATCAGTTTCACACCTCCCGTTGCTCTAGTATTACTCACCTAAATTGTACATAGGAGTTGCTTCCACACAAAGTAGACCGCAGCAATTAATTTCCTTGCTGGGAGCCTCACGCTACCAACTTTCAGCTAATTCTCCTCCCAGCAGTAACACGGAGGGGAAAGAAAGATTCAGACAAACTGAAAGATGGAGCAAGCACTATGTAGATACATAGAGGGATGAGGGCAAAAACTGGAATTTTTAAAACATGGGATAATAGAAAAATCCTAGCTCAATTAGGGATGTTACCCTCCGGGGGAACCTGGGGGTCCTCTGGAATTACAGCTCACCTCCATGGCGTTAAGTTACAAAGATTTAAAATAAAATACAAAAATTAAAAGATGAAGTGCAAAGCAAAATGAAGGCCCATTCCGCACGGGTGAAAAACAGCGGCCCAAGCATGGTAAAAACACCATTCCTGGGGCACTGTTCACACGGCTGCTGCTTCCAAGATGAGGCAGTACCATGCTTTCCCACCCCACCCACACCCCAACCAGCAGGGAAACGCTGTTTTCGAAACTCGCTCAAAGAGCAATTTTTTTCTAAAACAGCCCTGTGCAAGTGGTGCTGAGCGAATGGCACCAGGTCAAAGGCGGTGGTTTTAGGCTCGCCCTGTTTTTTAAAAAGTACCTTCTCTGCCTGCACAGTTCTGCAGAGATGAGGAGTTAAGCCCACAGTGCCCTCCCATCCCCGAGGCATTGCAATGGCCGTGGCCACGGGGTGGGGGGAGGGGTGTCCCCTCGTCCCTGCAGAGCTGCACAGGGAACAGGAGGTCAGTTTAAAAACAAAATGGAGATGCCTCTGTGTGAAGGTGCCTCCGTGGGCCATGGCGGCTCTGAGGCCGCCTGCATGGAAGCATGCGAAAGGCCCCGGGGCTACATCGGTATCATTTATACCAGTGACCCGCCACTTCACAGGCCTGTGCGGAGTAGGCCTAAGATTTTTTGTTTATGACCATGCATAAAAAACTTGTCCATTTGCTCTAGAGCATTCCTGGATTCGTTGTTGAACAAATACACAGTTTTCTGCTGGTCTATTCAGCACTCTAAGCTCATCAAAAAGGTTGAAAGAAACTTTGTGCTGGCCCTGTTATGAAGGGGCAATAATACAGAACATGATGGACAGTTTCTGCAGCTTTCAACGTGCAGGTGCAAAAACGTTCACTATTTATTTTTATTTATTTGTTATATTTATATACCGCCCTCCCCGAAGGCTCAGGGCGGGGTTTTTTTTTTTAAAGAGGAAGAGCTTGGATTTATACCCCACCTTTCTTTCCTGCAAGGAGACTCAAAGTGACGTATGTATGTATGTATGTATGTATTTATTTATTTATTTATTTATTTATTTATTTATTTATACATACATACATACATACATACATACATACATACATACATACATACATACATACATACATACTTTGGGCTTCTATACTGCCCCGTCCCCGAAGGGCTCCGGGCGGTGCACAGCATATAATAAATACAATCATAAAATCATCATAAATTGGCTAAAACTTATAAAAGCAGCAGAGGCTATCTAAACATTAGCACTTAAAATAAAGCATAAATATAAGCGTGGGTGACGCCCGATAACCTAGTATCAAATCCTTCCCCCAAGGGAGGAACGGCAGATCCCATCAGATGTTATAGGCCCAGATGTAGGAGCCAAAAGAAGGGGGGGCACTATCAGCGGCTGGTCCCTCCAAAGGCCCAGCGGAACAGCTCCGTCTTACAGGCCCTGCGGAACTCACCAAGGTCCCGCAGGGCCCGGACAGCTGGTGGAAGAGCGTTCCACCAGGCCGGGGCCAGGGCTGTAAAGGCCCTGGCCCGTGTGGAGGCCAGCCGCATCATCGAGGGGCCGGGGGCCACCAGTATAAACTCATTCCCCTCCTCTCCCCACAACAATCACCTTGTGAGGCTAGGTGGGGGTGAGAGAACGTGAACAGCCCAAGGTCACCCAGCAGGATAGTAGGGAATGGGGAAATCTATCCGGTTCACTGGAGAGATTTTCCCTCACCAAGATAGAGAAGGGGGGAATCAAACCCGGCTCCCCGGATTAGAATCCGCCTGTTCTTAACTGCTACACCACGCTGGCTCTCTATGAGGTGTTTTGGAGTCTCTTCCATCCCTCAAAGCAGAAGGAAGCACATTGCATCTGGCCCAAGTGATTGGAAAGAGCGAACAAATATCGGGCCACGCCTAGGCGGCCGTAAGGGATACAGCTCCAGACTACAGAGACCAGTTCCACTGGAGAAAATGGATGCTTTGGAGGTTGGACTCTGTAGTACTGTACCCTCCCTAGATTCCATTCCCAAATCTCCAGGAGTTTCTCAACCTAAATCTGGCAACCTTATCACCCATCCCTATCCCCCGCCAGTGGGCAGGAGGGACCCGGCCAACCCTAAGCTCAATGGTTTCTTTTCAGAAACATCCGGTTAATTGCACTGACTTACACTGTATAATCCATCTTGAGCGTTGATGAGAAAGGCAGACTATAGACCAGTGGTGGCGAACCTTTGGCACTCCAGATGTTATGGACTACAATTCCCATCAGCCAATTGGCCATGCTGGCAGGGGCTGATGGGAATTGTAGTCCATAACATCTGGAGTGCCAAAGGTTCGCCACCACGGCTATAGACAATGTAAACAAATAATAATGCAATAAAATAAGTAGATAGCTGAAATTCACCACTGTCCCACCTACCCCATCCCCCCGGATCCACGGGGTTTATTCTGCCCTTAAGCAGCTTTCTGACCCATTTGCTTATCAAAACCAGAATTAGCCACCCCCTTTAGTCCTCTGTCTATAGCACTGGTGTGACTGAGATATATCAAATCTAAAATATATATATGTACAGCAATGAATTCGTGCAGCTACAGATACGAGCCACCCCAGTATGGATCCCATTCCGTTATGATGAGAATGAAGCACAAAAGCAATTTTGCGTTTCCCTAAAGCAATAGTGCAGGGTGTAAAAATTACTTTTAGATATTTTATTGACTGCAGCGTAATGCAGCCCCGAATGGTGTGACTCGGTGCTGATATAAAAATGATCCATATGCGCCTATTGATGCACTGCTGGCATCTGTGCACAGGGAAGCCACTTTAAACAAATATAATGAGAAGAGAAGTTCATGCGCACAGTGGGGGCATTTTGCAAATTCCTTCTGGTATTCGATGGATGACTTGCAACAAGAAATATTTCCCGTTTCTTAACAAAGGCAGAACAGCGAGACATAATAAGTGGCAACAACTTGAGAGTCAGATGCGTTGGGGAGGGGAGGGAGAGATGTGAAAGTTCACCTTCCCGCAGTCCCGGCAAGCTGGGGAAACATAAGTCCTAGCAGCAATTCTGTCAATAAAATCTGAAAATTATTTCCCTTTTTATTCCATGTTTCTTCTCAACCATTCAACCAAGCACCGCGTAGTGCAGGGGTCTGCAACCTGTGGCTCTCCAGATGTTCATGGACCACAATTCCCAATTGGCCATGCTGGCAGGGGCTGATGGGATTTGTAGTCCATGAATATCTGGAGAGCCGCAGGTTGCAGACCCCTGGTGTAGTGCTTAAGAGGGGTGGGTTCGAATGTGAAAAACCAGGTTCAATCCCCCACTCTTCCACATGAGCAGCATGTAAGGCTGAACACACTCAAACAAACCAGCTTAAAAAGAAGAACTTTATTGATATATGTCACCCTAGGTACAGGGTGCTGGAACTAGGGATTCGTGTCCTCAGCTCCAGTATTTAAACTATTTACAAAAACAGACAGCAACCAATCAGCTTTTCCTCTCCTCCCAGCTCCTGGTCTCCCATTGGTTCTGAAGCTCCAGTGGGATGTAGCTTTTCACTTTGCTTTCCCACACTTTTTAGGAAAAGGCGGGAACTGGTGCATGTTGAAAGTTGCAGTCCTGACACAGCGGACTCTTGTCTGGTGAACTGGATTTGTTCCCTCGCTCCTCCACATGGAGCCAGGGGTGTAACGAGGCAGCCCTGGGCAAACTGTAGCCCTGGGCAAAACCTGAGTTGGATGCCCCACCCCCATGGGCGGCCACTCCACCACGACCAATTTTTTTTGCACCAGGACATTGGTCCATAACTTTGGACTCCCTGAACCAAACCTCACCAAACCTGGGGGGTAGCATAAGGACAGTCTCCTGATGATACGCTGAAATTTAGGTGCCACTAGCCTAAAAACTGCGCCCCCTACAGGCCAAAAATTGAAAGCCACTAAAATACCCAAAAACGAACCCAGCATTTTGATGCCCCCCACAAGGTGATGCCCTGGGCAGCTGCCCACCTTGCCCAATGGGCATTATGCCAGTGCATGGAGCCTGCTGGGTGAACCTGCCTCACAAGGTGTTTGTTGTGCTGAGAGGGAGGGAAGGAGTTTGCAAGCCACCTTGAGCCTCCTTACAAGAGAGAAAAGCGGGGTATAAATCCAAAGTCGTCCTCATCATCATTTTCACTGTGTTACTGGAAGGAAATATTTTTAATCCATGTGTTCCTTTGAAAAGGCACCCTATTAAACAAAGCTTCTTCCTGAAAGAGATGCTTTTGCAATTGGTGCATGAATTCACTCCCTGACCATCTGTGGTTGGCTCTTCCTCTCATGGCAGCTATTTTGTGGCTTGTGCAGACTGCAACATGGCGGGCAGGCTGGAAAAGGTTGGGAATTCCCATTGAGGCAGACTTTGTCATTCAGAAAGGATGCTGTTTCTCCGTCACACCCACTATCTCTAAGCAGCCTTTCAGAAGCCACAAAGAAGTTCCAAAGGAGCCGCCTGCCCCGTGACCAGATATTTCGCTCTTGCTCTTCTCCTCACCCCATCAAGCCAAGCCTGCCAGGACTGACAAATGTAGAGGTGGTCCTTGATGAAGACAAAAGACCCACTTAGAAAGAGGCCGAGGCCAAGCCACTCATTTTACAACAAGCTCCACTCCGAAAACTCGGTCTAAAGAGCAGGGGGAATGGAAGTCCATTAATCCATTTCTCAGCTTGGATTGCACATTTACTTTGCCATCCAAATTAATTAACAGACATTAACTGCTCGGTGCTAAGAGCTTAATAATTCTGCTCGGAGGTACCAGTAAAGCGCAAGTGTAGCCAGCTGGTTTGGGCTCAGCTTCACCTCACATGCTTTCAAGGAAGACCCGAGCCTTCCAAAAACAAAGCGCTCCATCTGGAAACAGCACGAGCTTTGCAGAAGGTGTAAAGAAGACTCAAACTGGAACGTGCGAAAAGCCTCCAAGAAAGGTTTCCGGCTCCTTGTCTTCTCCTAACGTTTTTAAGAAGTTCTGGATATGAAAGTGTCCTTGGATTCATTGCTTTAGCAGCAACTGCCAGTATAGAATGAGGATCTGCGTGGTGTCACTGAAGTTAAGAGGTGCCAATTATTTTGTTGCTGGTTACACCTAAGACAGCCATTTGGTGGTGGCCATTTTGCACCCACCAAACTGTGTCAGAATTCCAAATGTGCCCACAGGCTCAAAAAGGTCCTCCCCCCCCCCACCCCCCGTTTTGTTCCATACAATGGCTGGGATGATGTAGTAGTTTAAGTGTTGAATTAGGATCAGGGCAACCAGAGTTCACATTCAGATTTCTACTCAATCATAACACTCGTTGGGTAGCTCTGGTCCCTTCACTCTTTCACTCTCAAGCCAACATATTAGCAGTGCTGTTACCACTTCACAGAGGCCCTCTCCACATGAACCTGGGACAACAATGGGTTAAACCCAGTGTGTGGGTGGGACTTCGCATGGTTCCCGCCCCTAAACCAGGTTTGCCCTGAGTTTTCCCCCCAACCCAGTTTTTTTTGAGAATCACGATTTTTGTGATTCTTTTGTTTTGGAGTGCCTTGTTGCCACAGCCGAGTGAACAACCGTGGCTGAGAGGCACATTCAAACAAGAGAATCATAAAAATTGTGATTCTCACAAAACCCTTCCCTGGCTCCCATCTGCAGAGCCAAGCAAGAGAAATGGGCTGTATCAAGGCTATGCAGGTAGGCAGGGAAGGGGGAAAGAAGAAGAAGAAGAAGAAGAAGAAGAAGAAGAAGAAGAAGAAGAAGAAGAAGAAGAAGAAGAAGAAGAAGAAGAAGAAGAAGAAGAAGAAGAAGAAGAAGAAGAAGAAGAAGAAGAAGAAGAAGAAGAAGAAGAAGAAGAAGAAGAAGAAGAGGAGTTTGGATTTGTATCCCCCCTTTCTCTCCCGCAGGAGACTCAAAGGGGCTGACAATCTCCTTGCCTTTCCCCCCTCACAACAAACACCCTGTGAGGTAGGTGGGGCTGAGAGAGCTCCGAGAAGCTGTGACTAGCCCAAGGTCACCCAGCTGGCATGTGTGGGAGTGCACAGGCTAATCTGAATTCCCCAGATAAGCCTCCACAGCTCAGGCGGCAGAGCTGGGAATCAAACCGGTTCCTCCAAATATGATACACGAGCTCTTAACCTCCTACACCACTGCTGCTCCCAATCAAGTGAACATGGGACAGCCAGCCGTGGGAATGGGCCAGGGCAAGAACAGGTTCATGTAACCCACCTTTCCCCCACTTTCATTGGCCTGTGCGGAAAGGGCCAGGCAGCAACCAGAGAAGCACAAACTACTCATTGACCAGGCACAGTTAAAAAGAAGCCAAGAGTTTTACAGCAAATTGGGACATGGAGAAACTACCAGGAGACAAAATGTGGGGATCTTGTTCAAAGGCAGCGTTCACACCTTCATGTGCTCAAGAGGAGATCCTGCTTTTGGAATTCCCATCAGACCCCTCCTAGTTCCCTTACGCTTCTGAGACAGAGACAAGAAATGCCATTCAGAAAGAAGTCTGCGCACATTTGTGGAGCTCCCAATTCTGCCTTAAAAAAAAAATCTCGTAGAACACTTTCTGAAACTCTGCCGCTTGATGTGCCTCTTTTCAAATCCGCTTGTCTTGGGCCGCGAGCAATGCTGAGCTACATAGCCCAGGCATTCTGTCCTGCTCTTCAATCCTACTGTAACATTTCTCCGAGTGCTAGGGGCACCCATCGCTTTATCCTTGAATGCATTTTCTGACTTTGAATTCTCTCCTAATCCCGCATGCTGCTGCTTCTCTTAAAAATCGTCCTCTGAGTTTTGTTCCTGCTCCAGTAAAGAAAGTTTGAACGTGATACACAAGGCACTTGAAGGCAGCACAGCCTGCTCCTCGTCTGAGTAAATGCAGCCTGTTCTGGCTATGTTTGGCAGAGAAGGGGAGGATTTGAGCAAGACTGCCAAAACCAGAGGTCCAGCAGGGTGTTGCAGTCAGAGTATATGACTAGGATCTGGGAAACCCGGGCTCTAATCTACACATGCAGAATGATGCACCTACAATGCACTTTCGATATACTTTGAAGCTGGACTTTACTGTGCGGAAGAGCAAAATCCACTTTCAAACAATTGAGAAAGTGGATTGAAGGTGCACAATTCTGCATGTGCAGAAGGGGCCTCTGCTATGGAGACATGCTGGGTGATCTTAGATCAGCCACACATCCCAGCCTGCCTCACAGGTTTTTTATCTATCTATCTATCTATCTATCTATCTATCTATCTATCTATCTATCTATCTATCTATCTATCTATCTATCTATCTATCTATCTATCTATCTATCTATCTATCCATCCATCCATCCATCCATCCATCCATCCATCCATCCATCCATCTATCCATCCATCCATCCATCCATCCATCCATCCATCCATCCATCCATCCATCCATCCATCCATCCATCCATCCATCCATCCATCCATCCATCCATCCATCCATCCATCCATCCATCCATCCATCCATCCATCCATCCATCCATCCATCCATCCATCCATCCATCCATCCATCCATCCATCCATCCATCCAAATCCATCCATCCATCCATCCATCCATCCATCCATCCAAATCCATCCATCCATCCATCCATCCATCCATCCATCCATCCATCCATCCATCCATCCATCCATCCATCCATCCATCCATCCATCCATCCATCCATCCATCCATCCATCCATCTATCTATTTGCATTTATAAACCGCCCAATCCCCAAGGGGCTCTGGGCGGTGCACAACACGATGTATGCAATATATAACAAGGGTCACGATGGTGACCATATACACTAACATCCATTAAAACCATTAAAAACCATTTAAACAGCGGTCAAAAACAATAACAATAATAATGGCGTCCCGTAGCCCAATTCCTTTAAAACCACCCCCAAAAGGAGGGAGGGGACGGACTCCTCCCTAAAAATAGCAATAAATATACAAAAATAAATTATAAAAATAGAGAGCAAAAGAGCCAAGGAGCAAAGCAAAAGGGGGGGGGGGCGCACCTCAGCGACTGGACACTCCAAAAGCCCGGCGGAACAACTCAGTCTTACAGGCCCTGCGGAATTCACCAAGGTCCCGCAATGATGTGAAGATTAAGGAGAGGAAAATGATATGAGCTGCTTTGGGTTCCTACTGGGGAATAAGGTAAGAAATAAATACAACTATGAAATGAATGGATAAATAAAACAGACCTACAGGCAACAATTACCACTGGGCCCCGTCATACATATTTTTTCTTTTTTTAAATGCCAAAAATTATCGGGGAAAGAAGCAAAAGGTGGGGGCCATGTGTAAACAAAGAGAAAACTGAAATGAGCCTCATTTGAACTCAATCAAATGTACTCGGTTATCACTGCAAATCAGAGGGGGTGACTCACACTAGGGAAGGTTGGGAAGGAATTCAAGGAAGCAAAGTGCGGGACCCTTCCGCACATGCTGCATAATGCACTTTCAATCCACTTTCAATGCACTTTGCAGCTGTGCAGAATAGCAAAATCCACTTGCAAACAATGGTGAAAATGAATTGAAAGTGCATTATTCTGCATGTGCGGAAGGGGCCGTAGTGTAGTAGTTAACAGCACTTGCGTTACAAGCGATAGAGATATCTGTTCTAGACCCCTTCTAAGTTGAACTAGTAGAAGAGGAAGAGGAAGAAGAGTTTGGATTTATACCCCACCTTTCTTTCCTGTAAGGAGACTCAAGGTGGCCTACAAGCTCCTCTCCCTTCCTCTCCCCACAACAGACACCTTGTGAGGCAGGTGAGGGTTAGGGTTAGGAGTCAACGTTCTGAAGAAGCCATCTTTTTCTCCCAGGGGAACTGCTCTCTGTAGCCTAAAGAACTGTTCTGATTCTAGGAGATGTCCAGGCCCACCTGGAGGAAGGCAACACAGGCCCTTCTCAGAGCTTCTTTACATAATTCTAACTCCCTCTTACCTTTCCAGAGTCATAGCCCTGTTGCCCCTGGTATAAGCCCTTCAGTCCAAACAACTTTCCCTTAGAGCAAGAAGATCTCCAGGGTTTTTTTGCCTGAGGAAGGGAATGTTGTCCCTTGAAATGTTGCATCTTGAATGGGAGATCATACTGTTGTGGATTCCTGACTCTAAACCCACCCCTAGGTGCCCTTCTGCACCCCCAGCCTCTTCCTGGCCAATTCCTTAACCTCTGGTGGCCTGACCCTTGACTTGAGGGGACTCTAACATCCCTCTTGACCCACTACCTATCTCTGCACCTGACCCTATATCTTGACCCTATTATAGCTTTTACTGCTATAATCCCATTACCCCTCTATACATGGCCATAGTGTCATTGTGGAACAGATGCAAAGGGTAATCCAAGGCCGTTTCCACACGGTCCAAATATCCCGAGATGGGCAAGTGAAATATCCCAGTTTGTGCAAGTTTTCTGCACGGTTCTCTGTGCTAAAGTGGGCCTGCCCCGGTGTTGCCCCACAATATTTCCCTTAGCCTGGGATTTTCAAAAATCGCCAAACTGGCGATTCTTTTCAAATATCCCGGGGTGACCCTGCTGCCGTGCAAACACCATAGGAGCAGAAACGGTTTATTTTTCCCGCCTCGCCGCTCCCAACCGATCAAGAGGTTTGCACATGCGGGGATGCACTTGTGGTGTAAATACAAAAGCTCCAGGTTTGTGCGGAACAAACTGGAATATTACCTCCCGGTCCTAACTTGGCTCCTGGAAAGAAACAGGTGGCCGTGCGGAGGTAGAAACCAGTTAAATAGACCCAGGTTTGTTTGTTTTTTAATGGTGATATATAGGTATAATATTGCCGTGCGGAAACGACCCAAGAACAGAAAAGATAAGTAAAGTTTGTAATTGACATGAAACGGCTTCTTGGCAAACATTTTTAGCTCCGTCAAAGATGGTGCCCCTCATCTGTGCATCCATTTTATGCTTGTAAAACGAGGCATTCCCCTGTGGATTAATGCTTTGAAAACCTACGGATATAAGGCTCATTTATAACGCCACTTTAAAAAAATATGGGGACCTTTTTTTAAAAAAAAAATAAAGAATTCTCTATCAGTCTCTCTTTCCCTGGCCCTAGCCAATCTTCCTATCTAATCTCTGCCCATAGAACGGCTTCATCCGTCTTCCCTCCCATTTGATCATGAATGATGATTTGTCATCTGATGCTTTTGGGGGGGGGGGGACGGGGGGCGGCGGTGCCTGTTTTCCCCACCATCTGCAGGCACTTTTTCAGCTCTGTGCATCTGAAGCATCGGGGTGTGCTTTGAAATCTACCAGCACAGACAGATGACTCTGTTATCTCAGCAGTGTCATTATAACACTGAAATGGAACAGGCCCTTGATGGCACACAGGCGAACCAGCTCCAGTTTATGTCTGAGCTGCTTTCCCCGGATCCCTGGGAGAGTTCTGCCGGTTTTCTTTCCCATAACTATCCTCGGTGAGGCTGTCAAGTCAATGCCTGCTCTGCCCTGCACCTTTAGGGAGAGGCACGGAGAGGGAAAGTACGAAATGTGTTGCTCCTGTCCTTAAAAGGGCACAGAAAAGGCCCCTGAGCTAACTTAGCATTCCATCCATCTGAGTGCCGGGGGGGCGGGGGGGGGGCATTTCTGGCTCACTTGTAGGAAAACTTTTGTAAACATCTATCTGGCTAAGAAGCTTCAAGTCCAAGGTTTAGCTTTTGAAAGTTGTCTGCTCCGTGCACAGCATTTTATTACGCTTGGAATGGACCAGAGTGGCACAGTTCTCAGCACTTTTGGAAACAGGGAAAGTTTCCTAGGCTCTGGTGCCAACACAGGCGCTCCCGTTGCCAGAGTTTAGCTCAGTCTTTCTTAGACTTTTTACACTCTGGCCTTGCTCTAACAATATGCTACTTCTCAAGTCCCCTGGTGCGGTGTGGTTGCCAGCCTCCAGGAGGTAGCTGGAGATCCACAGCTGCAAGATGATGGCTTACTGCAGATGTGCATTTGAGAGCCAGGGTGTAGTGGTTAAGAGCAGGTGGATTCTGAGCTGGAGAACCAGGTTTGATTCCCCACTCCGCCACCTGTGTGGCAGAGGCTTATCTGGTGAACCAGGTGTGTTTCTGCACTCCTACATTCCTGCTGGGTGACCTTGGGCTAGTCCCGTGGTGGGGAACCTTTGGCACTCCAGATGTTATGGACTACAATTCCCATCATCCCCTTCCAGCATGGCCAGTTGGCCATGCTGGAAGGGCCTGATGGGAATCGTAGTCCATAACATCTGGAGTGCCAAAGGTTCCCCATCACTGGGCTAGTCCAGGGGTAGGGAACCTGCAGCTCTCCAGATGTTCAGGAACTACAATTCCCATCAGCCTCTGTCAGCATGGCCAATTGGCCATGCTGGTAGGGGCTGATGGGAATTGTAGTTCCTGAACATCTGGAGAGCCGCAGGTTCCCTACCCCTGGGCTAGTCAGTCACAGCTCTCTCTGAACTCTCTCAGCCCCACCTACTTCACAAAGGGTCTGTTGTGGGGAAAGGAGGGGAAAGGAGCTTGCAAGCCACCTTGAGTCTCCTTAAAGGACAGAAATGTGGGATATAAATCCAAACTCCTCCTTCCTCCTCCTCCAACTCTGGAACAGCAACCACCTCTCTGTGGCCTGCTATCCAAGCTATCCTGTTTGCAAGTCAGAGAAACACATCTGTGACTCCTAATCCAAGTTATCTCTTTGTGCTTCTTACAGCTCTTAATTGAAAAGAGGTTTAAAAACGCTGGAGTTGCCTCCCACTTGTGGGCGAATCATGATGCACCAAAGGTCTAAATTATTTCCCATCTAGTATGTTTGCTTCAGCCCTGGTTAGAAAATATAATAATGGGGAAACAGAGACCCTCTTTAGGAATCTCAAACCCTCCCAGTTCTCCAAGACTGAAAAGGTGCTTAGATCTCGATGTCGGTGTCAGAAGCTGATCAAAATTTAATACCAAACTTCAAATAAATGCCACGGCTGGGCCTCCCTTCATATCACTGTCTCTCTCTTCAAATCAGTTATCCAGCCAAGCGTGCTCCTGACATGGGCTTTGTCCATGGGGGCTTCAAATGATACTTTGTTGTTGTGTATCTTTTTCCCCCTTCCAATGAATAAAGCTTCTTGGATTTAACAAGTCAAGCTGCCAGCGCCATGCTTGAGACATTTTTTTTTTCAAATGCAGGAAAAGAAGAGCGTCTTTAGAACAGAGAAGCAGACATTGTACCAGGAAGTGGGTGTCACCGAGAAGCCGGGAATGAATTGGGAAAGACGGAGAGTGTATTGGGCAGGGGACTCAAGAGGGGCAGGAGAGACTTGCCCCAATGAGGAAAAGAAGGCAGAAAGGGAGGATGCAGCTACCCGAGAAAGTTCCCCTCCGACTCTTCGCAGCAAGGTGCAGCCGAAGTCACGTACCGCCGAACTTGCGCAAGATTATAATGCAATGCCTCGCCGCCAATCTCTCTTGTTTATGTGGCCATTAGTTCAAAGGCACAGACAAGCAATTTATTGGGTATGAAAAATGTCACCTATGGCACCCTAATTTGCATCTGAAAATTGATTTTTGTCACATTGGGATTTTAGGACAACCTCTTTTGGCAGCCAACACCGCCACAAAGCATAATAAAAATAATTATGTGGCCACAAAAGTATGTTAGGCTCACTGTAAATTTTCAGTCTCCAAAGGACGGCGCTTGGCAGGGCGTTATTGATGGGAGCTGTGGAAGAGTTACCTGGAGTAATCCTTCTTGATGATTTAACATTGACATCGAAACTTTAGAAGTGTAACTCGCAAGCGCTGGCAAAGGGTGAATCGACGCTAATGGGCTCCCGTTAAGTTTAGCCAAATCTTTCCGCACTGCAGATTCTTCCCCAGAAAGGTTGGTATTTGCCGGAGAGCGAAAGAGTGACTCTGTTTCGCATCAAGTTTGTTCCCCAAACATGTGACAAACCATTAAGTTTAGGTATAGTTATACGTACGCGAAGCGCTTGAGAATTTCACCCAGAGGCGAATTCTCTGCGAAAAGACGAATGCGAAAATTCACTCATTCTTTCTGTGCTGTGCCATTTCCCCCCTCCTCTTTGCTGTGACACCAGATTTACCCTTTTCTTGTTACCTTACGAATCCATGAACAAGTGCAAATGGAGGGGAGGGAAATGCTGCCACATTATGTTCCAGAAAAGCAGTGAAGTTGCTGTAGGTCAGGGGAATGAAATGAGCAAAACTTGGGCCCCTTCCACACACTCAGAATAATGCACATTTAATCCACTTTCGCAGCATGGGGGGTGATTTTTTTCCCAACAGATGCACCTCTGAGTGAAGGCACGACAGCAGCCTGCATTGCTTCTGCAAGCTTCGTTCGCTGCCTGCATGGAGGCATGCAAATGGGACAGCAAGAGAGCGGGTTACTTTATCTCGCCTGCAACCCACTTTCCCAGTGCTGTGCGGAAGGGGCCCAGATTAACCCCGGACAACCTCTGCTTGTGAGTCTGCCACACTCCTATCGCCAATACTACTTACAGACTGCTTTGGTTAACTTACACAACTGGCCCAACAGTACTATATTTATAAGATGGATTCCCTTTTTTTTGCTCTCATTCGGGTAATCTGGCGGTGATGGACGTACTTCCTGCCAGCCCTTCTAACTAAGTGCCTCTTGTCAAGGGGTCAAGATTAATAGCTCCCGTTCCGTGCACTGAAAAAAGAGAGACTTAATCAAGACACTCATTGCAACTCTTGATGGTCTTGAAGTGCATTTTCAATTAATAAACCAATCTCTAAACACAGCCTAATGTACTGTGTGCTGACAGAACAATAATTATCAATAGCAGGCCAGGGTGGCACAACCTGATACATTTTAAAAATTAATACGTTTTGTTCTAATTTAAACAAAAGAGAGTGGCTCGATTCTGGCCGGGATCCATAAAGCACTTAAGCTGACATTATTTGTGCTCGGAGCAAGCTTTGCCCTGTTCCGTTCATTGGTTGCAATCCAAGCAAGAGCTGGGCACAATTCAGTTTTCACAGGACTCAAAGGGTTTGAAACAGGCATATGGCAGAGTTAACTACTACTAAAGAATGATGTGAGAGCCTATCAAGGTGAAAGAAGGAATCTTCCACTTTGGAGATCAAGTGACAAAGGTCTATTATGCACGTGTGGTCTGCCCCGCTGTAAGCAGACATTCCCTTCCAGGCAGACTCTTGGTTCTGCACATATTATCCCCTCTTCAGAACAGTGGCGTAACTAGGCAAACTGGAGCCCTGGGCAAAACATGAGTTTGATGCCCCCTCCAGGCGCGTGCCCAATGCAATGTGCACCCCCCCATTGTAGCTATGCCCAGTGGCATATCTAGGCAAACTGGAGTTTGGTCCCCGCCATGGGCAGCCACCCTCCCCCACTGTGACCAAGCAATGATTTTTTAACGCCAGGTCGTTTCAAAGTCACCATCACATTATAGAACATGCCCCAACTCACAAATCTGAACACAGCAATAAGCCATGCCACACAGCAGAAATAATTTTTTGAAAACATTTTCAAAATGCTTTCAAAATGTTTCATTACTGCTATGAAAACATTTTATGGTGTTGTATCCAGTCCCCCCAATTGAGGGAAACAGCATCACTTTCAATGTTATTTAAACTGGGGACCCCAGATTCTCCCTTTAAGGTGGATTTAAAAGGAGAATCTGGGCTCCCTAGTTTAAACAAGTGATGCTGGAATCCACCCCCAAACAGCATCATTTTCAATTATGTTTAAACTAGGGAGCCCAGATTCTCCTTTTAAATCCACCCTAAAGGGAGAATCTGGGGTTCGCAGTTTAAACAACACTGAAAGTGATGGTATTTTGGGGTTGATTCCCCCCCACCCTGAAACAGCATCACTTTCAATGTTGTTTAAACTGGGATCCCCAGATTCTCCCTTTAAGGTGGATTTAAAAGGAGAATCTGGGGAAATTTGGAGGGTGCCTGCTGTCAGGGGTGCAATTGTTAAGCTAGCAGCACAAAACTTTCAGAGTATCTTTATGAGACTCTACTAATGATACCTCCCAGGTTTGGTGAGGTTTGGTTCATGGGGTCAAAAGTTATGGACCCTCAAAAGTGTAGCCTCATCTCCTATTAGATCCCATTGGAAACCATGGGGGATAGGGCACCCCCTTTGGGAGTCCATAACTTTGAACTCCCAGAACCAAACCAAACCAAACCTGGGTGATAGCATCAGGAGAGTCTCCTGAAACACCTCTGAAATTTTGGTGCTGCTAGCCTAAAAACTGCGCCCTCTGCAGGCCAAAAATGGAAAAACACTGAAAATACAAAAAATCCCACAAACGAACCTGCAGTTTTTGCGCCCCCCACAGGACTGCACCTGGGCAACTGCCCACTTAGGCCAATGGGAGGAACGCCTCTGCTCCAGAACTCACTGTGATGCAGATCAGAGAAACCTCGAAGCTTCCAAAGCCTCTCCAAGTGGGATTTTTCCATTCTCTTCTCTGAAAATGTGATGATCTCTTGTGTGTGCTCAGCCTGTTGTGGCTTTGCTCATCCCTCCAGCTTTCCCTGCCTTCTCCTGCCTGCCTAACAGAGTTCCTCCAACACTTGGCAAGCAGAGCAGCTGAAGGATGTCCTTTGTTTTTTTTCCCCTCAATGGAAAAAAGGTGGCAGGCAGCAGGGCAAGCAGCAAGTGAGGGAGATGGTGGCTGGCTCGACTGGGGAAGCTTTGGTGTGGGAAAATCCCCGGTTAACACTGGAAGAACATAAGAACATAAGAACAAGCCAGCTGGATCAGACCAAAGTCCATCTAGTCCAGCTCTCTGCTACTCGCAGTGGCAAAGGTCTATTATGCACGTGTGGTCTGCCCCGCTGTAAGCAGACATTCCCTTCCAGGCAGACTCTTGGTTCTGCACATATTATCCCCTCTCCAGAACAGTGGCATAACTAGGCAAACTGGAGCCCTGGGCAAAACCTGAGTTTGATGCCCCCTCCAGGCGCGTGCCCAATGCAACGTTGGGGGGAAAGCCCACTGTGAAGAAAAGAGCCACTGGGTAAGCACTGCATGCATAATAGGTCATAGATTCAAGCAGAAAATTAACCCAGTAAAGAGAAAGTTTGCATGTTGTGCTGGTTTTCTATTTGAAGGGAGACTTTATGGTCCCATCCCAAAAACGTGAATTCTCCAGGTGCACTCAGGAGCACCATAATTCCATATATCAGGCTTGCATCAGGTCTGTTGAGAGGCAAGCTTAGAAAAAAATGATAACAATTTCTTTTCTTGATGGATTTTTAAATTCCACCAATAATACTCGCTAAAAACACCATCCACTTAAGTGCCAAGAAATTGTTTTTGCACTGGGCTGGGGGATGGGGGGCTCTCTCTTTCTAATAGCACACAAACCAAACCCTTCTGCAAAACTCCAAGACTAGGGATGTGCATTTTAGTCGGCAAACAAAACAGCAGGCGGTGCGTGTGACATGTATTATGCTGCTAAACAACCACCACCACCTTCTCTAAGCTCCGATTAAGAGGAGACAAATTTTGAAATATGGTGAGAACATTTAGATGGGAGTATAAATTTAGATGGGAGTATAAATAATTTATTGCTAGCATTTACCAAAAAACAATAACAGCAACTTAGCAGCCAAAAGATTATTTCATTCCCCTGAATCATAGGTCAGGGTACCCAGAGAGGCCCCAATCAGTCCTTCATTGTGCCCTGAAACACATTAAATATGTGGTGCTTCTTTGCTGTGATTAGCAGACATTGTTTAAATCATTTCTGCCTCCACGAAGTTAAACATTTAAGCCTGGTTTGATTGGCAAGGCAAAAATACAATCTTTCTTAAGCACCTAGAAGGAGGAGACCATGCTGGGATTGCAGGATACTGGTCCCCAGGGAGACAAAACACACCGCAAGTGAGATGGATGTGATTATGAGACAAGGATTAACTTTCCTCAGACCCTTTCCTTAGCCAATGGCGTGCGAATGAATCAAAGTTTCTTTCTGCTAATGATAAAGTTTCACAGCGAAGGGGAGGAAAGAAAGGAAATGATGCTGAGAAATGATGAAGAAGAAGAAGAAGAAGAAGAAGAAGAAGAAGAAGAAGAAGAAGAAGAAGAAGAAGAAGAAGAAGAAGAAGAAGAAGAGGAGGAGGAGGAGGAGGAGGAGGAGGAGGAGGAGTTTGGATTTATATCCCCCCTTTCTCTCCTGCAGGAGACTCAACGGGGCTGACAATCTCCTTGCCCTTCCCCCCTCACAACAAACACCCTGTGAGGTGGGTGGGGCTGAGAGAGCTCAGAAGAGCTGTAACTAGCCCAAGGTCACCCAGCTGGCGTGTGTGGGAGTGTACAGGCTAATCTGAATTCCCCAGATAAGCCTCCACAGCTCAGGCGGCAGAGCTGGGAATCAAACCCGGTTCCTCCAGATTAGATACACGAGCTCTTAACCTCCTATGCCTCTGCTGCTCCTCAATCATAAGGAGTCTCTGAACTCTCTCAACCCCGCCTACCTCACAAGGTGTCTGTTGTGGGGAAAGGAAGGGAAGTAGTTTATGAGCCGCTTTGAGGCTCCTTACAGGAGAGAAAGGCAGGGTATAAATCCAAACTCTTCTTCTGCAGCTTTTGAGTCTGGATCCAGTGTGCTTTAGCATTACTGAATGCATACATCCAACCAGTAGTGGGATTCAAACAATTTAACAACCGGTTCTGGTGGTGGGATTCAAATAATTTAACAACTGGTTGTTTAGAAGCACCATTTTAACAGCCTGTTCTGCATAAGTGGTGCGAACTGGCTGAATCCCACCACTGCATCAGACCCTTTATAAGTTCTTCTTTTAAATGTGCATCCTTTGTGCCTCAGTATTACAATTTTTTTTTATGTTTTGAGGATTGTATGTTTTAACGGGGCTTTTAACCCCATTACGTAAGCCATCCTGGGGCTTGGAAAGATATATGGGGGAGAAGTCGATTTATGGCTACCAATCTTGATCCTCTTTGATCTGAGATTGCAAATGCCTTAGCAGACTAGGTGCTCGGGAGCAGAAGCAGCAGAAGGCCATTGCTTTCACCTCCTGCATGTGAGCTCCCAAAGGCACCTGGTGGGCCACTGCGAGTAGCAGAGAGCTGGACTAGATGGACTCTGGTCTGATCCAGCTGGCTTGTTCTTATGTTCTTATGTTCTTATGTTTGGTGTAAGGCGGGGTATAAGTGGAATAAATAAATAATGCATGCATCAAACCATTTATGGATTCTGCTTTTACACGTGCATCCAGCGTGCCTCAGTATTGCTAAATGTGTCCATCAGGCCCGTCATAGGTTCTGCTTTTAAGTCTGCTTCCAGTGTGCCTCAGCATCAGTACATTTATGTCCAATGGTCTCCAGAGACTGACCGTGCTGCTGTAAAGAAACCTGGTGACTCTACTGCATTTTAAAGCGATGCTGCACTTCACCTTTTCTCCTTGAGGTTATTTTCTTCTTCTCTATTCCTGTTCCTCCCCCTGTCTTCAAAAGCCTAAAAGGGATCTGAGGGCTTTGATAATTTTCTATCTCAACATTTTTCTCCCCGTGTAGGAGGAATGTTTGGGGCATCACAATTCCGCTCCTCCTGGGTGGGCTCTTCCAATCAAGCCGGCACAACTGGACCTCTGACAAAGAAAGCAGAGACTTCCTGCCAAGAGTTATGACCTGCCGAGGTATTGGACAACTCCCCTAATTTAGCAATCCCAGGAAGGCAAGATGAAAACACACAGAGACGCAACCCAGGAACACAAGTGCTGGGCAGAGAATCCAGCCTGAAACTCAGGACAAGAAAATGTGTCCTTAGCTTCCACCAGAATACATACCGAGAGGACAACTTCATAGCATAAAACTCGAATTGTGAGTTTCTAAAAATTTCAAAACCTTAAGGGTGCCAAACTCCAGGTGGGGCCTGGCGATCTCCCAGAATTCCTACTGCATTCCAGACTACAAAGATCAGTTCTCTGATGGTTGCTTTGCAGAATGAACTCACTGGCTTTAATCTCTCTATGGCTGAGATTCCTTCCTCCCGGAATTGTGACCTCATCAAGCCTCGTCCCCAAATCATCATGAATTTCCCAATCCAAAGATGGCAGCCCTACATGTTGATATATAAACACAGGGGCTGGATAATATTGAGAATACAGAAGCCTTCAAGTTACACAGACAGTGGCATGAAAGAAATGCATTTCACAGTGGCATACCTCTGAAGATGGGTGTGGGAAAATGTTTGAAGCAAAAATGACCAGGTCACTTACTAACTGGAGATGCCTGGGATCGAACCTGGGACCTTCTGCATGCCAAGCAGATGCTCTACCACTGAGCCACAACTCCACACTGTGTGCCCAAACCACACTGATAGCAGTAGAAGGCAACCTCATCCATCCCTTGGTCCATTAAGGTCAGCACTGTCTGCTCAGACTGGCAGAAATTCTCCTGGAAATCTGGCTGAGATCTTCCACATCATCATCTTCCACTACCAGATCCTTTTAACTAGAGATGCTGGGAACTACACCTTTTGCAAGTTAAGCTCTTGTTCTTCCTCTGAGCCATGGCCCCTCCCCTCTCTGCATCCAATGTGGAGAAGTGAGCTAAGCGAGAGGACAGGCAACAGGGCATTCACAAAAACACCAAGAAGAAGAAGAAGAAGAAGAAGAAGAAGAAGAAGAAGAAGAAGAAGGAGGAGGAGGAGGAGGAGGAGGAGGAGGAGGAGGAGGAGGAGGAGGAGGAGGAGGAGGAGGAGGAGGAGGAGGAGGAGGAGGAGAAGAAGAAGAAGAAGAAGAAGAAGAAGAAGAAGAAGAAGAAGAAGAAGAAGAAGAAGAAGAAGAAGAAGAAGAAGAAGAAGAAGAAGAAGAAGAAACCTGCTATGTCGAAAAAGCTTTTTGAAGCGAGAGCAATCACCCATCCCTTTGGCTTTGCAACAGCGCAAAGAAAGGGAAAAGCAACACAAATAGCATCATTATCTTCTTTAATCATGGGATAGTCAATACTGGGAGATTTTCCAGGAAAGCAGTAAATGGTTGAAGCTAGCGCCAGCTGTTCTCTGCAAGGGTCAACAGCTGTCATTCAGTGGGAGAACACCTGTTTTGGGTGCAGAAAGTTTCTGATTCTGCCTCTGGCATCCCCAGGTAGAGTATTTTCAATAGCAGGTGCCAAGAAAGAACTTTCTCAGCCGGTGACCCTGGAGAGCTAGTGCCAGTCAGTGTAAACAGCATTGCTCCAGATGTGCCAACGGTCTGAGTCACTCAGAAGGTATACACCCCTGTTCTAATATCAGGGGACCTGTCTCCTTAATAGAAAATGGCAGTCCACCTTTTCAACATGAACTAAATTCGTCTCCGTACTCTGCGGCTCCCAGTAAATCAGAAACACAGGTGGGAGTGAAAAATAAATAAAAAATCCCACGTAATTTTTTCCCCCATTTCAATTTTGCTCATAAAGCTTCTAATTGATCACCCCCTCGTTCAATTATTCTTCTCTCTCAACAGTCCCGGGGATGGGCGTTGTTAGATTGAAAGGGAAAATATGGCCAGGAGCTGGAGAAGTACACAGCTCATTCCATGTGCCCCAAAGGAGTTGCATTCCAGTAATAGCATCTCCTCCCATCCCACCTATGCAATAATCCATGCTGGAAATAAGGATGGGCTTTAAAAGCCATTTGTAGAATACGGGAGTCTGTTTGCAAGGAATGAGAACAAATAAGCGAACTGTAGCGTGTCCCCCTTAACCTAGAAAGAGGCAAAAGGCACTTGAGAAAGAACAGCCTTTATGCACAATCTTTTATGCAGGGGTCAGCAGGTGCCTGGTTAGGGTTGTGTCAAGCCCTGGATCTGTAGACAATTATAAGACTCTGTATTTTTGAATAAGAAGCCTTTCTTGACAGACATCAGTCGGGATAGCTTAAGAACTGTCAAACTGTCTTGTGAAGCACCTTTTATCATCCCATGACCCTTTTCTCCCCCCTCCCATTTTCACACCCCATATCAAAGGCAGCACAGAGCAAAGTGGAAAAGAATGTTACAACCATTAGGTTTCTCAAGGCCCATGTAAAATATAAGGGGAATGTCCAGCACTCAAGTGCCTAAGTTTTACTGCGTTGCATAGATCAAGGGAAAGTAGGAAAGTGAAAGAACACATTTATATTTGGATTTATACCCCACATTTCTCTCCTGTAAGGAGACTCAAGGTGGTTTACAAGCTTTTTTTCCCCTTCCTCTCCCCACAACAGACACCCTGTGAAGTAGGTGGGGCTGAGAGAGTTCCAAAGAACTGTGACTAGCCCAAGGTCACCCAGCAGGAATGTAGGAGTGTGGAAACACATCTGATTCACCAGATAAGCCTCTGCCACTGAGGTGGAGGAGTGGGGAATCAAATCTGGTTCTCCAGATTAGAATCCACCTGCTCTTTACCACTACACCAGGCTGGTTAGAGTGGAAGCTCTCTCCTTTGCATTTAGGTGTGGATGTGGATTTGTGCCTGTCTGGCCACAAAGGAGGCTCATGCCTCGAAAGGGAGAACACACAGAATCCAAGTGAAGCCCTCTGCAGATCAGAGTTCTACATCAAAATGCATCAGGCTGAGAAAGACTTGAAACAAGGCTTGTGCTGTCTCTCCTTCTGAACTAACATTTTCTTCTCCACGGAAGATTTAAGGCAGACTACACCAGCTTGGTGGAAATGAAACAAAACTGCTGCCTGCCAGGAGAGCTCAACTTTGAACAGAGACAATGAATCACTCATCCTTTATAACCTCCTCATTACAGCTCCTTTGCTGCTCTAAATTATAGGTCTGCAAAGGTACCCGGCTTAATTGTCTTGTAAGTCACTGTCAGGACTGCCTCTGGGCTAAACGCCGGGGAAAGGAAAGGAAGGCGGCCCCAGTTCTCCCATTCTTCCTTGCTTGCACAAGAAATGAACATTTCGACCCATTTGCAAAAGCACTGAGATTCTCTCCACCTCTTTTATAAGTTCCTAGACCCCCATCCCCTATAGCAGGGTGGTGAACCTTTTTGAGACCGAGTGCCCAAATTGCAACCCAAAACCCACTTATTTATCTCAAAGTGCCAACCCAGCAATTTAACCTGAATGCTGAGGTTTTAGTTTAGAAAAACCGGTTGGCTCCCTCTTCCTCTGCCCCACCTGCTCAAGCAGGGGCCAGCCTGCTCTAGCCTCCAGCAAGTCCCGCGCGCACCACTCTGTGCCCCTCTAGCATCTCTGCCTCCTCTGCGCCCGCCTTGGGCAGCAGCCACCCAGAGCACAGGCACCAGGCCCATCGTCCTCAGTGGCCCAGGCCAGCCTAGATGTGTGTGTGTATGGGGGGGGTTGATTTTCCGCCCCCCAAATGACAAACTCTGTGTGCGCGTACCCACAGAGAGGGCTCCAAGTGCCACCTCTGGCACCCGTGCCATAGGTTCGCCATCACTGCCCTATAGGGTGCCATAAGTGAACAGGAACTGGCAAGAGACCACACAACTGCACCACACAAAATGGAGTTTTCCCAGAGACTTAGGGTCTCCATCTTCTGTGTCAAAGGATTGGGGGGGGGGAGGTACAAGTTGGAAGCTGAACTTTTTCCACAGCCCAAGATATCCCTGACTGAATGAGGCTAGCTTACATCATAGAATGATAGAGTTGGAAAAGTCCAACATCAAGTCCAACGCCCTGCCATGCAGGAACACACAATCAAAGCATCTTTCCTAGATGGCCATCCGGCCTCTGTTTAAAAAACTCCAAAGCAGGACTAACACATCACAGAACACACGTGCAGGATGCAACGCTCTTCCACTACGATTCCCTTCTCAGTTTTATTGGGAACATTCCGAGGCAATTGTAAACATGACACATTGGCGGACTTATCATGTCACGGTATTCTCCACTGTGTCACCCCACGATGATGTAATCAGCACTTCAAGCCAACCATTGTTTATTCTATCACGGAAATTACTTCATATTCAGGTGAAAAACTTGCACCCATCCTGTCATTCATTTGTACGCATTAAAAGCATTGATCAGTAATCAGGAGAATAATTCAGGCATTCTCTTAGCTCTTGCCAGTTCATCAAGCCGTTTCCTATCTTATTGTTGGAATCCTGGGAAAGCATCAATTTTCTGTCTCTGGCCTTCCTGCCAGTTTACCTAATACAGCATCAGGACCCATTACTGACTATAAATATTAGTCCTGCGGCCATTCAATGGATCCTGCAGAGGCAGGCAACAGTAAAGACACCTCTGTTCATCACTTGCCTTGAAAAATCTGTGAGGTCCCCATACAGGCTATGATTTGATGGCCCTTTCCACCGCCAGGACTACTTGGGAGAAGACACCTTGAGGACTAATGAAAGTTTTGGATACTGACTTAAGAGGTTCCTAAAACTAATTTTGCTCTCGGTCAATTGTGGGAAGGTGAGATTTCCTTGAGAGCCAGCGTGGTGTAGTGGCTAAGAGCAGGTGCACTCTAATCTGGAGAACCGGGTTTGATTCCCTGCTCTGCCACTTGAGCTGTGGAGGCTTATCCGGGGAACCAGATTAGCTTGTGCACTCCAACAAATGCCAGCTTGGTGACCTTGGGCTAGTTACAGTTCTTCGGAGCTCTCACAGCCCCACCCACCTCACAGGGTGTTTGTTGTGGGTGGGTGGGGGGAAAAGGGAAATGAGATTGTAAGCCCCTTTGAGTCTCCTTGCAGCGGGGATATACATCCCAAACTCTTCTCCTCTTCTTCTTTTTAGGCTGATTTAGACTTGCACAGCTTCCAAGAGCAAACATTTCTGAAGCTGCAACCTGGGGGCAGACACAGGGATCATAAACTTATCTGGAGTCTTAGAAAAACCATAGGCTTTTGAGCATCATTACTATTCAGGACATGACCCCTCCCCCCAAAAAAAGTTTTGAAGTGATAGACAAAAGTAAACGCATAAAAATACAGTTTTCTACCATAACATGAGACGCGAAGCGAAAACACTGTTTTCACTCCATTCCAATTCACAGCCAAAACACAGTAAGTATATTGCAAGATTCCTTGCATTTCTAGCAAAACAGAGAAATCACATCACAATATAAGGACGAGTCCCAACTGCTTTACGCTCTTACCAGTAACCTTTGGTCCCCATTAGTAGATTTACCTTTAAAGAAGTGTGTTTTTCTTTCCTGGCTCCAATCAATACTTCAGCCATATCTTCGACCTGTGCTGACCGGGCATGGATGTATAAGGATTGTCCTGCTTCAGATAAGTTTCTCAGTGCAACTAAAACCCCGCTGGCTTCCACCTTGAAGTCAGGGTTTGAAACTTGAAAGCTCAATTTGTGATTTCCTTGACAATCATCAAATATCACTGGAAGGAGAGAGGGGAAAAAAGAAGAAGAAAGGGTGTCAGTCTTGATTAAATATCACCCAGGGGAAATTGTGGGTTTGTTTATCCTGCAAATCTCACCCTCACAGGGTTGTTTATGAGGATAAAATGGAGGAGAAGAGGAAGGTGGAAGCCATCTTGGGTTCACATTGGGGGAGAGGGGCAATATGACCAGGTGACCTTGGACCAGTCCTTTCAGAACTCTCTCAGCCCCACCTGCCTCACATGACATCTCTTGTGAGGAGAGGAAGGGAAGGAATTTGTAAGCTGTATAGACTCCTTATGGTTGGGGGAAATGGGCTATGCATCGAAACGTTTCTTTTCTTCTTTATTATTAAAAAATCTACTAAATAACAACAAGACCATAAACACATCAAGATAGTATATGGTTACATTAGAAAAATATAAGAAGGATCCTTCTGGAACAGTCCGGCATCTGGTCTCACACAGTGGTTAATCTGTTGCCCCATGGGAAACAGAGGCCAAGGTCTTCCATTGTACTTTTACCGCTATGCTATAGAGAGTGTCTTAACCTACTGCATCTGTGTATGGTTCTCCAGTTGCTCAGTGGCGGATAGGAAGGCGCTCCAAAGGGTGATCATTACTGCAGAGGATTATTGGCTGCCCTCTCCTCTCCTTGGAAGAACTCTATAATTCCCGAAGCCTAAAGAAAGCCCAAAATATTCTGAGAGACCCGTCTCATCCAGCACACTCTCTTTTTGAACTGTTACCATCTGGCAGACGATACAGGTCTATAAAAACTAGGACAAAGAGGCTTAGAGACAGCTTCTACTCTAGAGCTGTGGCTATGCTGAACTCTGTGGCTTCGTGTTGATGTGTTTGGGGCTGTGTAGGGATGGGTGGAGGAAGGGGAAAGTGAGGATGGGGTATGAGTCTGAAATTGTGTGCATCGAGGAATGCTGCTGTAAATTTCGTTGTGCATGCACAATAAAATGCTTTGCTTTGCTTTGCTTTCTGGTCTTGGGATTCAGAGGCTTTTGGCCTTTGAATGTAGTGTCTCCCTTCAGACAGAACATCTATGGGTCTGCCCTCCATGAATCTGTCTACTCTGGCTCCTTTCTAGTGGTGTGCGGAAATACTACTGATATTGCTGTTAGATTTGATACCACCAACTTCTTCTCCATGACATCACTGGACCTACGTATGACCTCACCAACTCTCATCCAACAAGCCTCACAGTTTGGGATGAGTGGGATCTGAGAATCCTAAACTCCCCTCCCCAATCTGCTCTTGCCGCTCACTGTAAAATCTCCCGCTCCAGGGTCTGAGTAGAAATGCTAAGAGTAATTTCATTCCAAACGGTGACGTCAAAAGGAGATGTACATCCAGATTGCAATTCAATGAATTATCCACAGCAACGGCATTGAACAAGCTTGAAATACATCGTCTACTTTGGGAACCGTTTCTCCAGGTTCATAACATGAAAAACAGCAGGCGGGAACAAAATGTTTTCAGTTAATAATTATAGAGTAATCATCCTGGACTTGGCCTGGGCATCTTTAAACTCCTTAAGGCTAGCCAAACAGTTCTGGTTAATAATTTTGTTTCATATTAAGAACCAATTCTGTCCATTTGATGGAAATTACCGGAGGATGATTGGTTTCACTATCCAGTTGCCTCACAAAATATATGAATTTCCACACTTCAACGGGGCTGTAATTGTTATTGTGTAGATGACTGTAATTATGTGCAGCCCAGGTTTTTCCATATGGAAAGCTTATTGTATTTAGGGATCTGAGATCCATCTTCAATAGGCAGCTGATCAGTGAATGGAGATTCAGAATTAGGGATATGAAATTTACATGCCCAACTTACATGGGGTGAAGAAGGAGGAGGAGGAGGAGGAGGAGGAGGAGAGTTTGGATTCATACCCCCCTTCTCTCCTGTAAGGAGACTCAAAGGGGCTTATAATCTCCTTTCCCCTCCCCCCCACAACAAACACCCTGTGAGGTGGGTGGGGCTGAGAGAGCTCCAAAGAACTGTGACTAGCCCTAACCCTACCCCCCCCCCCCGCCATCCTTCAATGATTCCTACAGGGAAAAAATGTAAAATTAAAAATTAAATCTGATAATCCATGCCAACATACAACCTAAGAATCACCCAAGCTAATCCTGATAGGAACAATGATGCAAGCCTCGCCAATACACAATCAGAGAATCCAGCCAATGTGTGTATATATAAAATGCCATAAAGTCACAGCCATCTTATAACAAGCCAGTAGCCTTTCAAGACCAGAGATTAACAGAGGTGTTTACCATTGCCTTTGTTTGCATAGCAACCTGGGTATTCTGTAATAGCCTTCCATCCAAGTGCTAAGCAGCAGTGCCCCTTCTTAGTTTTGGGAATCTGATGAGATCAGGCTAGCCTAGGTCATCCAGGTCAAGACCCAACATGAGAATCTACAACAATAGAAAATCTGAAAATCCATAGCAATGTAAAACCATCAATGTAAAACCTAAGAATCACCACCAATGTAAAACCTAAGAATCTAAAGCAATGTAAATTCACCACACTCAAAAAAAGAGCAAATCAGACATGAAGCAACTCACACAAAGAATACAACTTTGCAAAGTCAACATTTTTTAAAAAATAATCTAACAAAATAGGCCTGGCAAGTTGATACCAAACCTGGAAAGACACAGACTCTAAAAAAGAAAGAGAAAGCAAGAGAGAGAGAGGAAGGAAGGAAGGAAGGAAGGAAGGAAGGAAGGAAGGAAGGAAGGAAGGAAGGAAGGAAGGAAGGAAGGAAGGAAGGAAGGAAGGAAGGAAGGAAGGGAAGCTGGAAGGAAGGAAGGAAGGAAGGAAGAAGGAAGGGAAGGAAGGAAGGAAGAAGAGAGGAAGAAGGAAGGGAAGGAAGGAAGAAGGGAGAAGAAGGAAGGGAAGGAAGAGGAAGGAAGGAAGGAAGGAAGGAAGGAAGGAAGGAAGGGAGGGAGGGAGGGAGGGAGGGAGGGAGGAAAGGAAGCAAGGAAGGAGGGAGGGAGGGAGGGAGGGAGGGAGGGAGGGAGGGAGGGAGGGAGGGCTGGCAGGCTCTCAATACTCCTGGTTACTCCCAAATATTTTTGAAACTTTTTGGGATCCATTTACCAGTATCCTGAAAAATCCTAAAAATCATTTAGAGGCCTGAATAGACCTCCAAAAACACCAATAAGGTATTTTTCAGATACATATTTGGCTTTGTTATACCTGAACATACATCCCTGCCCACAACAACTAAGACCACCATTACTTCCTACATACCCTCAGTATATCCTGTTTCAGTTCTCAACAGCCACATCTGCAGTTAGTGAATGGTAAGAAAATTTTAAGTAGGACATAGCAGCCAATTTCCTTGCTTCTAATTTGACATATGTTGACACCTCAAAGCACAAACAACATCACATCCCTGGCTGGGAATGCCCTGTACATGAAGATGAAAAAAAGTATTGATTAGATAAAGCAGGACATGCTGGTATTTTTAGGTAGTGTATATTCATTACCTTTTTATTGTATTGATATTATTCTGGAAGAATCAATAATGCAGATAGTGAGAGGGGAAAATATGCATGTGAACAGCTCTGGAAAGCCACCTCTCCCAAAATACAGTAGCAGAGAGTGAATTACAGTGCTGATCCGGAGTCATTTACACTTTCCAGTTCACTCCAGTAAGAGGGCTAAGATTTTCTTCCTATGGCAGAGTGCATATAGAAGTCTGTAAAAACTCCCACACGTTGTCAAGACAAGAGCTTCCCTGTGCCACCACATTGGGCTAGGATTGCCAGCTGATGGCACCCGGTGAGAGATGGAAGGACATATGGGTTGCTGTCGTTGTGTGTGCTGTGATATTACTTCTGGGGAGAACCTGAAAGTAATGCCACGTTGCTCTAGGAATCTCCAGAAACTGTATGGCAAAACCATAAAGTTTCCAGCAACTCCTAGAGTGGTGACTTGCTAATTGCACCCTTTACACTTGTTAACCAATGCAAATGGTTAGGACTAATAAAAGGAAACACTAATAAAAGGAAACACTTCTTCACGCAATGTGTGATTGGTGTTTGGAATATGCTGCCACAGGAGGTGGTGATGGCCACTAACCTGGATAGCTTTAAAAGGGGCCTGGACAGATTTATGGAGGAGAAGTGGATTTATGGCTACCAATCTTGATCCTCTTTGATCTGAGATTGCAAATACCTTAACAGACCAGGTGATCGGGAGCAACAGCCACAGAAGGCCATTGCTTTCACATCCTGCATGTGAGCTCCCAAAGGCACCTGGTGGGCCACTGCGAGTAGCAGAGAGCTGGACTAGATGGACTCTGGTCTCATCCAGCTGGCTTGTTCTTATGTTCTTATATTCTTTCTCCCACCCTGGACATTCCACAGGTATATATACTGCACTTGCTTTATTACCATCAGATCCTCTGAAGATGCCAGCCACAGATGCAGGCAAAACGTCAGGAGAAAATGCTACTGGAACACGACCGTACAGCTGGGAAACCCCACAACACCCCAATTCCTAGAATGGCATGAAGTCACTTCCATGTTTTCCACTGAAATGATGTCACATCATGTTAAACAACATCATTTTCTTTTCTTCCATCACCTGAAGGAGCAGCTGAAGGAAGCACAGATGGCCAGTGGGATTCAGAAACCCTACCCTGGGCTCTGGTTTGTGCTTCTTTGCCTGACCATATATGGTCCATCTCACTCTTGTGATGTGTAACATGTAATAAGTGCCAAACAAATCTTAACCTGTAGTACAAAGGCAAACATTTCTATCAGAGCAGGCCTCGGTCCACTGCATCAAACCTCTCTTCTATACAAATACATTTCAGCACGTTTTCAGGAACCAGCCACATCTAGATGATTTAGGCTTACCAGATGGCCCAACAGAGCAGGCAATGGCCCAGTACCCCCTGCCACTCTGTGTGGCAGTGGAAGCAAAAACAGGGGCTGGGAAGTTACATCACATGGCATGGTGACATCACTTCCAGTGGCCCTTCTGGATGGATTTCCCCAAATCATTATGGTTCTCGAACACTGCTCCACCTTACCTCCCATTTTGCTCCTGCTGGAGCAAAGAGGCCATCTGACAACTCTAAGACAAAAACAGACAGACAGACAGACAGACAGACAGACAGACAGACAGACAGACAGACAGATGATAGATAGAAGTTGATAGAGATAGCTAGACGAACAGAGGCTCATTCCGCACATGCAGAATAATGCACTTTCAAATTGCTTTCAGTGATCTTTGAAGCTGTGCGGAATGGCAAAATCCACTTGCAAACAGTTGTGAAAGTGGTTTGAAAACGCATTATTTTGCATGTGCGGAAGGGGCCAGAGAGAGAGAGAGAGAGAGAGGCAGGCAGGCAGGCAGGCAGGCAGGCAGGCAGGCAGGCAGGCAGGCAGGCAGGCAGGCAGGCAGGCAGGCAGGCAGGCAGAGATAAGATTCAAACTTTTATTTTGAAGGCCAGAAGTATTTATCTATTGATGTCTCCTCCTCATCCTGCCTCTGCCAACTGAACATCTTTATTATGTTTCATATGCCGTATGGCATGGAACCAGCTCCAAAACTCAACATGAGGAAAAAACGGAACCTCTGCCAAGCAGCTCCCAACAGCCCCCCCCACTCCCCGGCAACCTATATTTCATTCATCCTGCTGTTTCTTTCCCAGTCTGCTGGCATTAGGTCAGGCGTCAGGTCCTTCAAGAAACTTTTTTATGTCAGAGTTCCACTATATGCATGGAGAGCAGGGTGAAAGCTCGGCAGCGTGTGTTTTCGTTGCTGCTCTCCCACACAACCAAAAGCAATGTGCAATAGAATAAAAATGCAGAATTTTCCAAGGGTTGACTCACATCACACATCAAAATATTATTTTTAAAAAATTGTTAAAACTCAGAAGAAGAAGAGCAGTAGTTTTGGATCCCCTTTTCTCTCCTGTAAGGAGACTCAAAGGGGCTTACAACCTCCTTTCCCTTTCTCCTCCCACAACGGACACCTAGTGAGGCAGGTGGGGCTGAGAGAGTGCTGAGAGAACTGTAACAAGCCCAAGGTCACCCAGCAGGGATGTAGGAGTGCGGAAACACATCTGGTTCACCAGATAAGCCTCTGCCACTCAGATGGAGGAGTGGGGAATGAAACCTGGTTCTCCAGATTAGAATCCACCTGCTCTTAACCACTACACCACACCAGCTCTCCTCAGATTTGCATAGATCTGTTTCCTGGGGGCTTGTGGCCGACAGTTCCTCTGATTCACCAGACACAGCACTGCACTGTGGGCAGAAGCAAAGGCTTGCTCTGGAGGAAAGAAGGAAGTCAGTGCATTTGCAAGGCCAGCGCTGTGCAGCAGAGCATGCCAAGTCTTTGTAGGACCCCTCTCATGCAAGCAGACCAGGTGGACTTAATGAGGAACCATAGAGGCCAAAGCCGTGGATGCAACGTGTTGCTTCCTGATGCTGTCTGACCTCTACTGCTCTGTTTCCAGACTCCGCATTGACCTCAGACCGGCTTGTAACGATCTTAGCTTCAGCGACTCCACTTTGGTGTGTATGTTACTTGGCGTGTGACTATCTAGCTTATTTGACTCTGCTTCTGGGACTTTCCTACTGGTCTGACCCCATCTGTCTTTTAACTTTGTTTCTTGCTTACCAGCTTGGACTGCTGAGGGGTGGCTCCCTAGTGCAGTGGTTGCTACCCCCAGTCTCTTAGCCTCCTAGGAGCAGCAGTGGCGTAGGAGGTTAAGAGCTCGTGTATCTAATCTGGAGGAACCGGGTTTGATTCCCAGCTCTGCCGCCTGAGCTGTGGAGGCTTATCTGGGGAATCCAGATTAGCCTGTGCACTCCCACACACACCAGCTGGGTGTCCTTGGGCTAGTCACAGCTTCTCGGAGCTCTCTCAGCCCCACCTACCTCACAGGGTGTTTGTTGTGAGGGGGGAAGGGCAAGGAGATTGTAAGCCCCTTTGAGCCTCCTGCAGGAGAGAAAGGGGGGATATAAATCCAAACTATTCTTCTTCTATTCTTCCTCAGTGCCAGTGCTACCATGGCGGCAGGCCGACCCTGCTCAGCCACTACAGGAACCACTGTTCTAGATGCTGCTTGTCATGTGCTGGAAAGCATTTAAAACATGGGTAAAAGATGGGCTCACCTATGTCCAACAACTATTGCATATCCAAAACATAAGAGCGATTTCAAATCCCTCACCCTTGCAGTTTTGACTCCGCAAATCCCCCAGCGTGGTGTAGTGGTTAAGAGCAGGTGCACTCTAATCTGGAGAACCGGGTTTGATTTTCCACTCTGCCACTTGAGCTGTGGAGGCTTATCTGGTGAACCAGATTACCTTGTCCACTCCGACACATGCCAGCTGGGTGACCTTGGGCTACTCACAGTTCTTCCGAGCCCTCTCAGCCCCACCCACCTCTCAGTGTGTTTGTTGTGGAAGGAGGGAAGGAAAGGAGATTGTAAGCCCCTTTGAGTCTCTGTACAGGAGTCTCCGTACAGGAATCCAAAATCCTCCTCCTCCTCTAATCTATCCTTTCATTTTTGATTTTCTTGATATCCTCTACTACCTCTCCCCAATTTTCCCCATAAAATGTATGCACTACCCAAACTCTCTGTGCATTTATGCATTATATGAAGCCTATGCATATAAATTACCTATGTAATATGTATAGAACCATAAAATTTGTGCATAAACACAAACCAATTTACAAAACCAACCATGACAGGCAGCGAAGAGAAACTGTTCAAGATGAAGTAAGGAATATTCACTCATCCTTACTGACGTATTTCAGAATTATCGGAAGACTAATCACCCGTCAGGATTGCCCCAGATTTGTATCTGACTCTCTTGAGCCCTAACCTGATACTAAAGCCACTGTGTACATGTGAAGTGCTATTAAGTCACAGCTGACTTATGGTGACCACCACATCGCATCTCAAATTATTCTAGAGAGCTTTGGCCCCTTTCCAGTACAGCTGTGTGCCTTTGAACAGCAGCCGACTGGCTCCATACAGCTAGGCTGCTGGGGGCGTACTACAAAGCAGTGGTTTGAAGCAACATTTTGCACAGCTTGCTAGCCTTGTTCAGAGAATCTGGAATGGAGAAATCTTGAAGGATAATTTTAGCAGTCCCCTAAGATTGTGATTTCCAAGGTCAGGGGGGTGTACCACCCACGGGGAATGGGGGAATCAAATTACCCCAGGTACAACGGATGATTGAGGGACTGGAGTACCGTCCTTATGAGGAGAGGCTGCAGCGTTTGGGACTTTTTAGTTTGGAGAGGAGACGTCTGAGGGGGGATATGATTGAAGTCTACAAAATTATGCATGGGGTAGAAAACGTTGACAGAGAAATTGTTCTCTCTTTCTCACAATACTAGAACCAGGGGGCATTCATTGAAAATGCTGGGGGGAAGAATTAGGACTAATAAAAGGAAACACTTCTTCACGCAACGTGTGATTGGTGTTTGGAATATGCTGCCACAGGAGGTGGTGATGGCCACTAACCTGGATAGCTTTAAAAAGGGCTTGGACAGATTTATGGAGGAGAAGTCAATCTATGGCTACCAATCTTGATCCTCCTTGATCTGAGATTGCAAATGCCTCAACAGTCCAGGTGATCGGGAGCAACAGCCGCAGAAGGCCCTTGCTTTCACATCCTGCACCTGGTGGGCCACTGCGAGTAGCAGAGAGCTGGACTAGATGGACTCTGGTCTGATCCAGCTGGCTTGTTCTTATGTTCTTATCTTCTTAACGGTGGGGGCACCCTGCAAAATCACCTTCCACCCCCTCCTCCCCTGCGCCAACCTGGCTCGGAAGAGCTGGGTCAGTGTGGGGGAGGTTCCTAAAGACAAAGTTGGCCTATGGCCTGGAGCCTGGAGCCGGCCTGCTGCCGTGGTGCCCATCTGAGCCACCTCCTTCCCTCCCCAGGCCCTTGGGGGCGGGGCTTAGGGGCAGGGGTGGGTCAAATGGGCACCACGGTGACAGACCAGCTCCTGAGCCACCCTCTGCAGTGCCTTGCACCCCCCCCCACCTCCCTGCAAGCCAGCTTTTGCCCTCCCCAGGGCCTGGGGATGGTGCCCGTCCAAGCTGCCCCCACCTCTGAACCCTGCCCCTGAGCACTGGGGGCAGGGAGGGGGGCAGAGCAGGGGTTGTCTCTGGGTGCTAGTCCTCCCGATATGCTTCTGTCCAAGGTCCTGATAGTAAAGAGAAAACAGAATCCCCTTGTACAATGCATGAATACTAGAATTCCCAGACCTCGTAATTAATAGGGTTTCCAGCTCCACAGTGAAAAAGTCCTGGAGATTTTGGGATGGACCAGGGGGAGGGAGCAGAGGGTTTGGGGAGGGGAAAGACAGTGCAATTCCAGAGAGTCCATCCTCCAAAGTTACCATTTACAAGCCCCCAGGAAACAGATCCATGCAAATCTGGAGAGCAGTTGTGATTCCAGAAGATCTCCAGGTCCCACACAGAGGGTCGCAACCATAACTTACGCATGCTATTCTAGAGACATCCTCTTGAAAGAAATGAAGCCGCACAATTTTGGCCGAAAGTACCAGAGCTCTTCTGGGCTTCCAGCACAAACAAATTGGCATGCCTGGATATGAATCACAAAAGGGCACGCAATTGTACTCGGGGAGTAAGTGAAAGCCAAACACAGCAGAAGCACGCGGGACCGCTCCGTCGCATTCCATATGCTCCCCCAGCCAAGTGATCATGTTGAAAACAGGGCTTCACTGAACCAGAGAATTAGTTCCAAGTCTTCGTTTCATGCTGTCCTTCAAACCCCAGCCTGAAATTAAAGCGGTTTTCTTTTCACAAGACTGGTTCGCACCAAGATCAGTGTGGCCTCATTACTCAGTGGCTCACTGTTGGACGCACATGCTGAGCACCTTGAAAAGCACAGCATTCGAGGAAAGGGCGGGTGACTCAGCCCGAGTGTTGTCAACCTCCAGGTGGGACCAGGAGCTCTCCCGAAATGTCCAATGATCTCCAGAATCAGCCCTGGCAAAAATCGCTGTAGTGATAAAAGTTTTGCATGGGAAAGGAAGACACGCAGCTCTAGAAAGAGCTCCTATAGTGCCCGTGTGGTGTAGTGTTGAAAGTGTCAGACGAGGATCTGACAGAGCTGGGTTCAAATCCCCACTCTGCCCTGGAAGGGTTGCTTGGGTGTCCAGTCATCTCATCTCAGCTTAACCTACCTCACAAGGTTATTGTAAAGACAAGACGGAGGAGGGGAGAACAAAGGCTGCTTTGGATTTTAATGGAGGAGAAAGCATGGCTGAGAATTGCCTTGGCCATTGTTGTTGCCTGGGAACAGGCAGGGAGAGGGGCGGGATTGGCACCAGCATCCAGCTCAGCAGGTGGGGCCATTCTGCTGCTGACGCGAGCATCTGATGTAGGTGGAGAGGGCAGGGCTGCGGTCTTACAAGGGCCAGCATGGTATAGTGGTTAAGAGCAGGTGCACTCTAATCTGGAGTACCGGGTCTGATTCCCCACTCTGCCACTTGAGCTATGGAGGCTTATCTGGTGAACTAGATTAGCTTGTGCACTCTAACACATGCCAGATGGGTGACATTGGGCTAGTCACAGCTCTACGGAGCTCTTTCAGCCCCATCCATCCCACAGGGTGTTTGTTGTGGAAGGAGGGAAGGAAAGGAGATTGTAAGCCCCTTTGAGTTTCCTTACAGGAGAGAAAGGGAGATATGAATCCAAACTCCTCCTCCTCCTCTTCCTCTTCCTCTTCTTCCTTCTAAGTGCTGGCCCTGCTGAGTTTTTGAGATCGGTCAAGATTGGGCTCTACTACACCATTCCACATTCCAAGTAAATACCTACCTAAGTATTTTGTACTCCCTTGGGAATGCCACACTGCACCTAAGTAGCAATGAAAGCTCTGGTCCTTTTTGCAAATCAGAACTGGCTGCAAATTCCAGACAGCTCCTTGCTGTGAACGCAGCTGCGACTCCACAGCCGGAATAACCCAGCGATGGAAACTGCTACCAACAACACAGTTTCAAACTGAGTGACTTGTAAGATGGGTTACAGCGCTATCGTGCAATCCAACCGGAGAGAGGTTTTTGCCTGACTCTGAGGCTGCTACCCAAACCAGCAGAGAGAGTGTTAGTTTTGCTGGCACCCAGCGGGGAACCTTTTTTCGGTAATTGTACAACATCAGCAAAAAGACTCCTTATTCAAAAGGGTAGGGCATTTATCTTAAGAGGCATCATCGAAAATAAGTCTTTGTCTCTCGCTACCTGCAGCATAAGTGATACCAACCCATTATTTCCAAGGCGCTCGGCTTGTTTTGACGACAGAACATGATGCATCGGTTTATGCACAACGGAGAAACGAAAATGAGTAAAATCCACGTCTGGCCGACACTATCATCCTCCACTTTCAAGACGGAGGGGGCTGGGGGGGGCAGCGGAAGAAAGGCACTCAAGACCTCTCGTAAAAGAAACACTCCAAGAACACTCAGAGCAAGAGAGGATTCTAGTAAAAAGCTTTGCAGGGAGATATTCTTCTTCTTTATTGTTGACAAAAATAGCACAAATGTTACTTTTAAAGAAATGGTCTTCACTTGCTCTTAAAAAGAGGCTTTGTCTAAATATATGCATTCTTCACTTGCCCTTGCTCAGCTGAGTTTTGATGGTAGGTGCTTTCTTCTTTAACAATCTCTACCCTGAGCTAGATGGCTCAGGCTAGCCCGACCTCACCAGATCTCAGAAGCTAAGCAGGGGTGACCTTGATTATTTTGGAGGGGAGACCACCAAGGAAGTCCACGGTTGCTACACGGAAGCAGGCAACTGTCGTAGAGAGGCCCTCAGGAACCAACAGCCAGTCCGGTCACAGTTATTCAGCGAGTGCAGTTATTTAATGTGTACACAAGGCTAGGAACAGGGACAACAGAGACCTGCAAACTGAAGCGCAATGTTGCTACCACAAGGTAGCTGAGCTGCAGCCTCTCTTTCATATCCAGCCTCCCATTCCCTAGTGCACAGGTTCAAACTCGCGGCCCTCCAGATGTTATGAACTACAGTTTCCATCATCCCCTGCTAGCATCATGCTGGCAGTGGATGATGGGAACTGTAGTCCATAACATCTGGAGGCCGCGAGTTTGACACATATGCCCTAGTGCAGTGGTGGCGAACCTTTGGCACTCCAGATGTTATGGACAACAATTCCCATCAGCCCCTGCCAGCATGGCTGGCAGTGGCTGATGGGAAATGTAGTCCATAACATCTGGAGTGCCAAAGGTTCACCACCACGGCCCTAGTGCAATAACTTCTTGCAGGTGGGTTACTTCAGTCTGGCTCCTGTAAGGACTTAGCATCCATGGCTGCTAACCTGCTACTGTGTATCCTCTGCTGTAACCTAGCATGTAGTCTCTTCCTGCATTGCTCCTGGGGCTCTGGAGAGAGGGGAGGTGATGGGCTAGCAGGGTCCCTTCTGGCTCAGAGCTAAACGCTTGCTGGGGGGTCTCAGAGCTTGGACCTGGCTGTGGATCCCTGCCTGCATGCTCTGCCAGAGCCTCTAGACCTGGACCAGCAGGGACTAATGACTGGTGAGGCTCTGCATTTACAGGGGGTGCCTGCCAGGGGACCTGGAACCACAACTATCTCAGCAGTGGCGTAGGAGGTTAAGAGCTCGTGTGTCTAATCTGGAGGAACCAGGTTTGATTCCCAGCTCTCCTCCTCCTCCTCCTCCTCTCCTCCTCCTCCTCCTCCTCCTCCTCCTCCTCTTCTTCTTCTTCTTCTTCTCCTTCTCCATCTGAGTCTTCCTCCCAGAGGATCCCTACCAGACCAGACTGAGCCATTAAAGCAACGGCCAACCATTTCTGAACACCCCTTTGCCTTGAAAAACTCCAGGAGGGGTGCTATAAATTGGCCTTGACTTGACAGCACTTTACACATGCGCACCCCTTCCCCACAAATTAGAGGACAGCTTTCCATGAGTAAAATTCACTCATGGTTTTTCAGCCAAGGCAGCTGAACAGGCCCGAAGAGGTAGCGTACAGCTGGATGCCAGTTTCAGAAGAGACAATAACAGCTGGAATCCTTGGTTTCTGAATTCCCCTTTTCAAGATCTTCTGCCGTTTGTGGCTGGCCACAGCAGGAACGAAGCCGTCAGGTGACACCATGGCTCTGGACCAGCAGAGTTCTTCTCCATCCACCTTCTATTTTTGTCTGACCTTCCTTTGTTCGTTTCAGCTCGCTATTTTCCTGGCCAATTTGATTCAAGCCGCAGCATATCCGAAACTATATGTATCCAAATATATCCCCCGTCCCCCTCAATCAAGAGACCTCAAATGGGTTTTTTGATCTGCCGCTTGGGACAATTTGGAATTAAATGGTGTATTTCAGGGAGAGTTCCTGGCAGGGATCTATTCTCCACCGTCGCACCTTTACCAAGGACAATAGCCTGTAGTCCATGCATCAGCACTGCCCGTGTATTATGGGTGCATCGATCTTCAGGATCCCAACTACAAACACACATTTATGGATCACCTCTTGAAGTACTATTTTGGCAGAAAAGTGATCAATGAACTGAACTGAGAAATAAACTGAGAGCCAGCGTGGTGTAGCGGTTAAGAGAATATGGATTCTAATCTCGAGAACCGGGTTTGATTCCCCACTCCTCCACTGAGTGGCAGAGGCTTATCTGGTGAACCAGGTGTGTTTTTTGCACCCCTACATTCCTGCTGGGTGACCTTGGGCTAGTCACAGTTCACTCAGGACTTTCTCAGCTCCACCTGCCTCACAAGGTGTCTGTTGTGGGGAGAGGAAGGGAAAGGAGCTTGTAAGCCACCCCTAGTCTCCTCACAGGAGAGAAAGGTGGGGTATAAATCCAAACTCTTCTTCTGAAGTAAAAAGGGGTTCATTGCCGTGGCCTGGATGGCCCAGGCTAGTCTAATCTCATCAGATCACAGAACATGAGCAGGGTTGGCATTTGGGAAAGTCTCTCCGAACTCTCTCAGCCCCACATAACTGTTGTGTGGATAGGAAGGGAAAAGAAGTCTGTAAGTCACCTTGAGACTCCTTTCAGAAAAGAAAGGTGATCCTCCTCCTCCTCCTCTTCCTCTTCCTCTTCCTCTTCTATTGCCACTGAAGAACATGCAGCCCAGATTACAACCCATCAAGGCCAGTGCTCTCTCTTCCACAAGCCTTTGAAACTCTGTCTCTGTGGCGCACCTGGCTGCTGATCTCTTGTTCTGACTCCCTCAAACGGAGCTGATGACTAATAGCTACAAAATGGCATCAACTCGGTTTGAATATTGACTCTCATCCTTGGATCAGACAAGCATCACGGCTGAGAACAGTATCATCAAAACGGGGGCCATGTGATCTTGCTTTTCCCAAGCCTTTGATACGTTTTGCACAAAAAAAAGGGGGTCCTCATGTTTCTAACGAAAGAGCTACCATGGGGGGGGGGGGGATGAAGTGTTAGAATCATTTTAAAAAGAAGCTGAAATTTGTCTTTCTATACACAGCTCATGAACCTGTGAGTCTCTACACACACACACAGAGGCAAGTAAAACTAGTGTTTATCTTTTCGCCTCTTTCTTCCGTCTGAGAGAACCAATGTTGTGCAGTGGTTAAGAGCACTTGGATTCTAATCTGGAGAACCGAGTTTGATTCCCCTCTCCTCCATCTGAGTGGCTGAGGCTTATCTAGTGAACCAGATGTGTTTCTGCACTCCAACAATTCCTACTGGGTGACCTTGGGCTAGTCATAGTTTTTTTGGAACTCTCTCAGCCCCACCTGCCTCACAAGGTGTCTGTTGTGGGGAGAGGAAGGGAAAGGAGCTTGTAAGCCACCTTGAGAAGGAGTCTCCTCCTCCTTTATTATCAAAAGTTTCACTTATGACAAGTGGATCCACATCTCACTGAACTTCCAAAACACTGGAAGACACTAGCTCTCCACAGATCCTCTGTTCTGTTCATATGGACCAGGAACCTGCTAGCCACATGCATTGAAAGTGTGTTAGGATTGCCAGACCCCTGGGCCCCCCAAAGCTGCACTGAAAAGGGGACTTATTGGCAGCAGGGGAAACCCAGCCCAGCATCTCAGCCATTTGACAACACCACTTCTGGCATAGACCAGAAGCGACACCACCATATCACTGGTAATATTCGGATGCTCTGGTACTTGGGCAAAAGTCTATGCTACAAGCCAAAGAATGTTTGCCCAAGTACCAGAGCATCCCTGCATTGCCAGTAACATGATGGCATCACTTCCTGTGTGCACAGGAAATGACATCACCATGTTGCTGGCAACTTCACTGAGATACTGGGCTCAAAGGGACAGGCGAAACGTTAGGACCATGGCCACACAGACCATGGCCACACAGACTGTGAAATCCACAACAGCCAGTTGATTCCAGCCTTGAAAGAATTCGACAATATATCATAACTTAGGTTTATACACACATACCTTCCATACACAGGTAAAACCAGAGTTCAGAGGTGGAGCTTCCACGGGGCCGCCTGGGTACAAATGCCTCGGGCGGCCGTCATTCACGTCATGTGGAAAATCACCCCCACGCCCCTCCTCCTTCCCCCCTCAGCCCTGCTCTGCCCCGCCAGGCTGCTCTTTCAGCCGGTGGAGCCGGGAGGAAGCGCCTGGAGCAGGTGTTTCCCCGGGCTCCATTTTCCCTTGCTACACCTCTGCCAGAATTAAAGGATAGAACAGAAGAAAATTCTGGAATAATATTGGATTGGATTGGATTGGATTGGATTGGATTGGATTGGATTGGATTGGATTGGATTGGATTGGAATGGAATGGAGTGGAGTGGAGTGGAATGGAGGGGGTTTTGTGAATACCTTGTCTGCAAATCCCTCCAAAGGCTAGAGTCGGCATCCCGCCAACTGCTGCCCAGAGCTCGCCCTCTGACCTCATTTAGATAGACTTCAGCCACCTTATCGGAGACAACTGCTTGACTAATAGCCTCTTTTCTTCTGCATTAGAAGTTCTTTAGGAGAGCTTTAATGATTATCATACTAAGAGGGCTTACAGAGATAAGATACTAATCAGTCAAGCTCAGTCTATTGTTGCTCATGGTTATAAAACTATTATAAAAGCATGAATCACTAAAACAGAAGCCGCCATGGCTGCCAGCCTCCGTTTTTCATCATTTCCCCAAAGCTGCCATCTCTCTGAAGCACTTGAAAGGGATAACTTTGTGGTTCCCATTCGGACTATACCTTGCGCCTAGCTGAATACAGAAGAGTTCAGCGTAGAGTAGTTTTTAGCTCTGTTGCTAATACAGTGTCACTGTGTTGATATATACTGATATATTATTAATGTATTGTTAACGTATTGATATATTGTTAATTTATTGGTATATTGCTAATGTATTGATCTAGTGCTGCTGTTATTGTTGTTGACTAATGCTAGGTTTGATGTAAGTCGCCATCTGTAAGTCGCCTTTTGTTTTCTATGTTGCAGTTCTTATGTATTTTATTAGTATTTATTCTGTTTAATGTATAATGTTGTGATGTGTTGTTTGCCACCCTGAGCCCTACGGGGATGGGTGGGGTAGAAATCGAATAATTAAAAAAATTAGCAACATCTACATAGAAATTTCAGATCTGCTGACAGGCATGAACCTCCCCTGCCCCCCCTCCCCCCCCCCGACACATATAATAGGCTTGTGTCTTCTTGGATTCATTCATGACACACATTCATTTTAACCACCATGCGATGTAGTTACAGTTGCCAACCTCCAGGTGGGGTCTGGAGATCTCCAGGAATTACAACTGACCTCCAGGCAATAGAGATCAGTTCACCTGAGGAAAAAATGGCAACTTTGGTGGGTGGGTTTTATGGCATCGTATGCCGATGAGATCCCTCCTCTCCCCGAGGAGAGGGGAGGGGAGGGGAGGGGAGGGGGAGGGAGGTGATGGTGATGGTTAATTATAAATTATTTATTATCTATTAGTTTGCCATCGGTCTTTGTTGTCTTTTGACCATTTGTAACGAAATGTTGTTTTAAAGATTCAATGTTTTGTTATGTTTTTATCGTACTGTTTTATAGTTTAATATTGGACTTGCTTTTATGGTAATAATTTTAATGATTGTATAACTGTTTTTATATTGTGACCCACCCTGAGCTCTTCGGGGATAGGGTGGGATACAAATCAAATCAATCAATCAATCAATCAATCAATCAATCAATCAATCAATCAATCAATCAATCAATCAATCAATCAATCAATCAATTTCTGCATCCCTAAGCTTCAACCCCCAAATCTCCTGGTATTTTCCAACCCAATGCTGGCTGTCCTTATTAGGCAATTTCTCCTATTCCAACCCTTAACTGTCACAGAATACATGTTTGCCTGGCTCCTCCTGAATTGCAGCTTAATTAGAGCTTCTAAAATTAATTCCAGCAATAGAATAAGGTTGCCTCTCAGCTCACTTGTATCATTTTTCAACATACACAACCACTGCAAAAAAGCAATCAGTGTGGCTGTATATGCAATTGCATGATTTATTTTTCTTACAATGTATTACTGATGCTTATATGTATGCCTGAGCACTGGCAAACATCGAAATATTATGCAAGAGTAATACCAAAGAGGGATTCACGCACGACAAGCTGAAGAAAGTGTGTGAGAATTGTTCTGGAAAGTAAGCCAGGATGAGACTACAGAGAATTCCTAATGCCTTGGCCTTACAGAGAATACTGAATTCCATAATGTGGGAAGTAATTTGGATGAAGAGTCTTGTGCTTAGCCACCCTAACCCCAACTGTGGTTGAACAAAATGTCCATTATGAAAGACACCATACAATTCCAAAAAATAAGTTGGATTACTCTCAACCACCAGTGTGGAAAATATGGGAGAATGCCTTTTAGAGAGAAGCAAAATAATTTGGTTCTACCCTTCGGGAAGCTCCGTGTTTTTCAACTGCCAGCCACGAGGAAAAGTTGACAACTTGAAGGTCATCCATCCATATATGGGTGGGACTCCAAATATGACAACACGCCAAAACAGGAAGGGAAGAGGATATGCTAACTACGTTCCATCACGCAGAAAATCTGTTATCACAGAGGGCTCGGTGACCAGGTTTTCACAAACCTGAGAGCCAGTATGGTGTACTGGTTAAGAGCAGGTGGACTTCAATCTGGAGAACCAGGTTTGATTCCTCCACCTGAGTGACAGAGGCTTATCTGGTGAACCAGGTGTGTTCTCGCACTCCTACATTCCTGTTGGCTGACCCTGGGCTAGTCACAGTTCTCTCAGGGCTCTCTTAGCCCCACCTACCTCATAAGGTGTCTGTTGTGGGAAGAGGAAGGGAAAGGAGCTTGTAAGCCACCCTGAGACTCCTTACAGGAGAGAAAGGTGGGGTATCAATCCAAACTCTTCTTCTTCTTTATGAAATAACGATAGTCACGCTCATGTCTCTACATATATGTCATCAAGTTGCAACCGACTTATGGCAACCCCAGCAAGAGGCTTTCAAGGCAAGGGAGAAGCAGAGGTGGTTTGTCATCCCTTTCTCTGCAGAGCCATCCTTGGTCATATCACACCCATGTCAGCCTCATGTCTGTATATATATATGCTCTTAAATCAGGACCAATTCATGGTGACCCCAGCAAAGGACTTTCAAGGCAAGTGAGAAATAGAGGTGGTTTACCATTGCTTTCCTCTGCAGAGCCTTCTTCAATTGTCTCCTATCCAAGTATCAACCCTGCTTAGCTTCCAAGATTTGGGCGTCTTAGTTGATAGTTCCATGGGAATGTCAACTCAATGCATGGAAGCTGTGAAAAAGGCAAACTCTATGCTGGGGATAATTAGGAAAGGAGTTGATAATAAAACTGCAAGGATTGTCATGCAGCAGTGGTGCAACCGCACTTGGAGTACTGTGTTCGTTCCAGTCTCTGGTCAGCCGCGATTCTCAAAAAAGGATATCAAAGAGATAGAAAAAGTGCAGAGAAGGGCAACGAGGATGATTGAAGGATTGGAGCGCCTTCCTTATGAGGAGAGGCTGCAGCGTTTGGGACTCTTTAGTTTGGAGAGGAGACGTCTGAGGGGGGATATGATTGAAGTCTATAAAATTATGCATGGGGTAGAAAATGTTGACAGAGAGAAATTTTTTTCTCTTTCTCACAATACTAGAACCAGGGGGCATCCATTGAAAATGCTGGGAAGAATTAGGACTAATAAAAGGAAACACTTCTTCACGCAACGTGTGATTGGTGTTTGGAATATGCTGCCACAGGAGGTGGTGATGGCCACTAACCTGGATAGCTTTAAAAGGGGCTTGGACAGATTTATGGAGAAGAAGTCAATCTACGGCTACCAATCTTGATCCTCCTTGATCTCAGATTGCAAATGCCTTAGCAGACCAGGTGCTCAGGAGCAGCAGCAGCAGCAGGCCATTGCTTTCACCTCCTGCATGTGAGCTCCCAAAGGCACCTGGTGGGCCACTGCGAGTAGCAGAATGCTGGACTAGATGGACTCTGGTCTGATCCAGCAGGCTAGTTCTTATGTTCTTATGTTCTTAAGATCTGGCAAGATCAGACAATATCATGCCATGTTTTCCTCCGTCAGTCATCCTCAGCATCTGTGTAAATACAAACTCTCAGCGTGTTCAGGATCTATTATGCCATTTCATCAGCATTCCAGTTGATGGCCTGAACCCACTAATTCCCTCACACACACACACATTATTCTTCTAGACAATGGTGGACAGTCAATTATCTTCACGAAGGCTTCAACAATAGGTTAAAAGAACTCACATTGGGGAAACGTGAGGCTTAAAAAGATAATTAAGGTGAGCTAATAAGCCCTTTTCCATGGCTGGAAAACAGGGAACGCAATTGTCAGAGTAGCGAAGGCTGGTTCCTTTGTCTGTTACATTTGTGAAATACAAAAAGTAATATAGGACTACCATTTCTGCGTTTGCTCAAAGCGTACTTGTTGGTAATGGAAATTACATTCACTATTGTGGAGAACAGCAATTAACAGTTACTCTGTAAAATTTACGTCTGACGTGTTGTGTTTTTTTTTTTTTTAAAAAAACATAATATGTTGTGGACGCAACTGTTAATCCAAACTGATTTTGTCCACATCTATGGCGGGCATCTTCATGTCACAATGTGATGTGTTTCACTGCACCATGGAGAAAAGCACATTTCACCATGACAGGCCTCGGAAGATGCCAGCCACAGATGCGAGCAAAACATTAAGAGCAAAAGCTACCAGATCATAGCCACGCAGCCTGGAAAACCCACAACAGATGGTTGATTCTGGCCATGAAAGCCTTCAGAAGAAGAGTTTGGATTAACACCCCAGCTTTCTCTCCTGTAAGGAGATTCCAGGTGGCTTACAAGCTCCTTTCCCTTCCTCTCCCCACAGCAGATACCTTGTGAAGCAGGTGGGGATGAGAGAGTTCCGAAGAAGAAGAAGAAGAAGAAGAAGAAGAAGAAGAAGAAGAAGAAGAAGAAGAAGAAGAGGAAGAGGAGGAAGAGGAGGAAGAGGAGGAAGAGTTTGGATTTATATCCCCCCTTTCTCTCCCATAGGAGACTCAAAGGGGCTTACAATCTCCTTGCCCTTCCCCCCTCACAACAAACACCCTGTGAGGTAGGTGGGACTGAGAGAGCTCTGAGAAGCTGTGGCTAGCCCAAGGTCACCCAGCTGGCGTGTGTGGGAGTGTACAGGCTAATCTGAATTCCCCAGATAAGCCTCCACAGCTCAGGCGGCAGAGCTGGGAATCAAACCCGGTTCCTCCAGATTAGATACACGAGCTCTTAACCTCCTATGCCACTGCTGCTCCTGAAGTGTGAATATTAGCCCGAGGTCACCCAGCAGGAATGTAGGAATGCGGAAACACATCTGGTTCACCAGATAAGCCTCTGCCACTCAGGTAGAGTGGGGAATCAAACCCGGTTCTCCAGATTAGAATCCACCTGCTCTTAACCACTACACCATGCCGGTTCCTTTTGTCAGCCCTTCATCTGCGGCTGATCAGCGTCTGTATAATGCAACTTGTAAACCTTCTGAAATGGTTGCATTTAAAAAAACACCCCAACCTTTGTTTTATTATAGGTGAGACCAGTACAAATGTACTCCTGTCCCATGTACTCCTGCCCCACAGGAATGTCCCTCTGTTCATGCTTCCCAGGTCACAAGGTATGCCTCATCCTACTAAGATTACTTGCTTCAAAGTGCATCACGTCAATTTGACCCAACTGCAAAACTTCCCCCCCTCCAAATTTGTTAAAGCAACCACAAACACTGATCTGTCATTTTGTGCGAATGCCTCCTGGCCAGTTCCAATTTGTATTTAACTAAACCAGATATGGCATCCCGCCAGCCCGGGCTCATTAGCACATTACCTATAGAGTAAAAACCATGCAATATTAATCCAGGCTGCGTGACTCTGCCCAGACTGTCTCTAGTTGTTATTTTAAAGTGGCAGAAAGGCCTCAACTTTCTGAGCCTCATTACCAAAGGAGAAAAACAAGAACAGCCTGGATTTATACCCCACTTTTTTTTCAACCTTCAAGGAGTCTCAAGGAAGCTTACAAACTCCTTCCCTTCCTCCCCCCCCCCAAAAATAGACACCTTGTGAGGAAGGTGGGTTGAGAGAGTTCTGAGAGAACTGTGACTGGCCCAAGGTCATCCACCAGATAAGAGTCTGCCACTCAGGTGGAGGAGTGGGAAATCAAACCTGGTTCTCCAGATTAGAGTCCATCTTAACCACTACACCACTGGACTAAAGGCACAGAAACCATAAAGCGGAGTCTTATGTTAGGAGTCCACATATCTGAGCACCTAGAAGAAGAAGAGTTTGGATTTATATCCCCCCTTTCTCTCCTGCAGGAGACTCAAAGGGGCTTACAATCTCCTTGCCCTTCCCCCCTCACAACAAACACCGTATGAGGTGAGTGGGGCTGAGAGAGCTCCGAGAAGCTGTGACTAGCCCAAGGTCACCCAGCTGGCGTGTGTGGGAGTGTACAGGCTAATCTGAATTCCCCAGAGAAGCCTCCACAGCTCAGGCAGCAGAACTGGGAATCAAACCCGGTTCCTCCAGATTAGATACACGAGCTCTTAACCTCCTACGCCACTGCTGCTAGCAACAATCTAGCACACCTGAGATTGTATTTCTTATTTTAATACTCAAGAATTTATTTCTGAATTTCAGTCTACTTCTCTTTAAGTCTGTCTGTCTGTCTGTCTGTCTGTCTGTCTGTCTCTCTCTCTCTCTCTCTCTCTGTGTGTGTGTGCCATCTAATCAAAGCTGACTTAAGGTGACCCAGTAGGGTTTACAAGGCAAGAGACTGAGGTGATTCATCATTGCCTGCCTCCACATCATGATGCCAGTATTCCTTAGGTTGCCCATCCAAATACTAACCAGGGCCAACCCTGCTTCGACTCTGAGAACTGACGAGATCAGGCTAGCCTGGGCCATCTCGGTTAGGACTGAGGCCCCTTCTGCACATGCAGAATAATGCACATTCAGTCCACTTCCACAATTGTTTGCAAGTGGATTTTGCTATTCCGCAAAGTGGATTGTAAGTGGATTGAAAGTGCATTATTCTGCAAGTGCGGAAGGGGCCCTCGTTTAATTAGGAGAATTATGCAAGGGCAAAACTCTGTTCATTTTGAACTCTGAACAAATCACAAAGGCAACTAAGAGAGGATTGTATTGCACAAAATGGAGAACACTAAAGAGCTGAGATGAAAAATTGACACTCTCTCTGTGTGTGTGAGTGAGAGAGAGATCAGAAAGATTTACAAACTCCTTCCCTTCTTTTCCCCATAACAGATGGGGCAGAGAGGATTCTGTGAGAACAGTGAGTAGCCCAAGGTTCATGTGTAGGAAACAAATCCAGACCACCAGATAAGAGTCCACTGCTCGGGTGGAAAAGTGGGGAATCGAACCTAGTTATCCAGATTAGAGTCTGCTGCTCTTAACCACTACACCATGCTAGCTCAGCAGAGTGATTTAATACAATCAACAGGATGGGACATTCAATAAACAATGAAATAGCATTAAGATATGTGAAGCATTTTGGACAGTGCAGTCCTGTTATCTTTGACGCTTTCCAAACAGCCCTCTCAAAACATTTTGAGGCAGGAAGTAAAACATTTCCCCATGCAGTTCCACATTGTTTTTACCCCCAAACGTTTTATTTCCAGCATCAAAACATTTTCAATGAATTTCCTTTTAAAATGTTTCTCTGGCTGAAATGTTTTAAAAAACATCTTCAGTTGCTGTGTGATCTATTTACTACATTTCCCACACTTCTCTGCTTCCCTGAACTTCCTCTTTGGTGCCATCTTCTGAGCTCACTCCCTCCATTTCCACCTCGTCTGTTTATTTTCAGCATTTCTCTGCTCTTTTATTTTTGGGCAGCCAAATCTCCAAAGCATCGAGTATACAAGGAGTACAGAGCGCAGCGTGATGCTGTGAACCACTGAAGCAACCATTCAACTCTAAACAAAAGGCAAAAAATCACAAAATGGCAGCCAGGAATCATTTCCAGGGGCTGAGTGCAAACCAAAGGGGGGGGGGGCTGATAATGTTTCACAACCATTTCAAAAAAGTTTAGAAGATTTGTGCAGAAAGACCCTGTGTTCCAAAGCCTGCATGGATCATTCTGTAGGCGCAGGAGGCATAAGAGGAATATACTCTGAAAAAGCAAAGGTTTTCTTTTTGTCCCCCATTACTTTCTTTCTGTAATGAGGAGTTGGCAACCATAATGCAGCTGAGCAAAGAAAAGATGCAGGCCTGAAAGTCTATTCTCTTCCTGTCACTAGGCAAGCTTGATAGTTTAAGCAGAGTGCCCTTTGTCCAGAGTTATACAGAATGTGCAGATTCAACTGTTTTAAGGTCTTAGATGCCTTGAATTTGCCCTTCTTCGGGAGACAGAAGAAAGAAACATGAAAAGGTTTAGGCTCTTTTCCTAGGAAGAAGGACAACAAAAGGCAATAGAGATAGGAGTTGAAACAGGTTCTAGTGCCTATGGTGGCGACCTTATAATTCCAGATGTTAGTGACTATCTCCCCATCAGCTCTTCGCCAGCATGGCCAATTGGGTCATGCTGGGTGGGCTGATGGGAATTGTAGTCCATAACATCTGGAGTGCCAAAGGTTCGCCACCACGGTCCTAGTTCATCTTGCGTCAAAGGATCAGGTGCTCCCATCTTCCAATAAGGGTCTTAGAATACTCAAATGTTTTAGGGAAAGGGAAAATCTCCACCTTTCTTTATGACTGATTGATGATGATGAACTTTAGTATCTTCTTTTCGCTATTCTGATGTAACCTATAAAAGTAAGAACACGCTGTCATCTTGTGTGGTTCCCCTGATGCTGTTTGTCTGTTGTTACGCAATAAAAATATTAAATTTTATTCCTTTGTTGGCTTAAGCTTTTTGGCTTAAATATTTTGAACCCGTTACCCCACTGTAACAATTCCATTTTTGCATATTTTATGGAAAGTCAGGAGAGTGAGATAGAATATTTGTGTTGGGCATCAATCCACTTTTTAAAAAAAAAAAAATGCCTTACTAACACTGCGCTTCATAGCACGAAACTGTTCGTCAACTTGATGGTGCCTTGACGAAAAACAGGAGGACTTTTATTTTGTATGATTGTTCCCTGCTTATTAAATGCATGCCAGATTCCCCCAACGGCACTTCAGGGAGCCGGGGACATTTCAAATCTTACTTCTGTTAAGTCATGAAGCTCAATGGATCTTGCCTTCTTTAATTAATTATGTATAACTCAGCAGCATTACGCAGAACATCTAAAGCTTTTCATTAAAGCTACGTTTGCTTTTTGCTTTAAATTGAAGTTGCCAAGTGACAACATTTAAGAGGCCTTTGTCAACGGCACAGCATAAACGAATTTATCCTAATTTCATCACGGATATGCTAGCACCTAAACAACTCTCTGAAATTGTTTCCATGGGTGCTTCAGCCGAAGTCACCCCAAATACATTTTGTTAGTAAACAGCAGGACAGAGTGAATAATTTATAGCTATTCAGTTAGTTAATTTAGTTTTACTTTTTCATCTATTAAAATGAAGACTGCTGATTTTTTTAAAAAACACACACACATACACACACAGCTCAACTCTGAATAATTCATAAATGTCTGCCAGAGTTTCCCTATCTTGGAACAGTTAATCAGAAAGTATATCTGAGAAGATTAATTCTTTAACATTTCATTCTACTTCTGGCCTTGGTTATAAGCAGGGGCGGTACAGAATTTCAGCAGTTTCAAGTAGGAAGCCTCTGTTTTGAAGTTGCTGCTGGCATGTGAGGACTCAGACTGTGAGGTTTTATCTTCCCTGTGTCGGGTCTCAAATCCTGAAGCAATAAACAGACTCTGTATTGAAGAAGAAGAAGAAGAAGAAGAAGAAGAAGAAGAAGAAGAAGAAGAAGAAGAAGAAGAAGAAGAAGAAGAAGAAGAAGAAGAAGAAGAAGAAGAAGAAGAAGAAGAAGAAGAAGAAGAAGAAGAAGAGGAGGAGGAGGAGGAGGAGGAGGAGGAGGAGGAGGAGGAGGAGGAGGAGGAGGAGGAGGAGGATTTATATCCCTCCTTTCTCTCCTGAAGGAGACTCAAAGTGGCTTACACTCTCCTTTCCCTCCCCCCCCACAACAAACACCCTGTGAGGAGGGTGGGGCTGAGAGAGCTCCAAAGCACTGTGACTAGCCCAAGGTCACACAGCTGACATGAGTTGGAGTGCACGAGCTAATCTAGTTCACCAGAGCCTCCACAGCTCAAGTGGCAGAGCGGGGAATCAAACCAGTTCTCCAGATTAGAGTGCATGTGCTCTTAACCACTACACCATGCTGGCTGTTGTTGATCAGTAGCACTTATTGATCAAAGCACCCAGCTTGTCAAAGTCAGTCCTGGGGAATCTGGCTTTTGCTACCCATGTTATTACAATGTTCATCCCCCATCCCTTTTCCCCAAGAAATGTGAGAAAGAGTTACTTGGAGCAGAGGTGCCCCAAGGTCGGCGATAGATAGGGATAAAGTCACCTGGCATCCTACCCCACGGGACAGCAGAAACAACCCTGTTTCCCATGGGACTAGAGTGTCAGGGGAAAGCCTAGTTATCTACATGGCGTGTGAAGCCATAAAGCAAAAGATCAAGGAAAGAATGTCCCGGAATAGCAAGCTGGTAGCCAGGTAGTTACATATCTCTTGTAGCAGTTACATTTAGGAATGCATCTCAATCACTAGATAATCCCTCTGACAATGCATCTCATTCACTAGATGCAGTCCCCCTTACAACCCTGTATAGTGTACATAATGTACATATTCATTGCTGATACTTGGATGGCAATAAATCAGAAGTTTACATGGAGTGTATCTATGCAGGATATGTAGTGTAATCCAGATGCCATGTGTATTATATCTAGTATAACATATATAATTACAGTGGCATAGTGGTTAAGAGCAGGTGGATTCTAATCTGGAGGAACTGGGTTTGATTCCCTGCTCTGCCACTTGAGCTGTGGAGGCTTATCTGGGGAATTCAGATTAGCCTGTGCACTCCCACACACACTAGGTGGGTGACCTTGGGCTAGTCGCAGTTCTTTGGAGCTCTCTCGGCCCCACCCACCTCACAGGGGATTTGTTGTGAGGGGGGAAGAGCAAGGAGATTGTAAGCCCCTTTGAGTCTCCTACAGGAGAGAAAAGGGACATATAAATCCAAACTCTGCCTCCTCCTCCTCCTCTTCTTCTTCTATATTTTATCCACCCTTTCTACAATGAGTTCATAGTTCTTGCTTCCCCTGTTAATTTTCACAACCACTCTGTGAGGGGAGCTTCAGAGCAGATTGGTTATTTAAACCTAGGTTTCCAGTATCCAAACTCAACACTTCAAATACTACACAAAACTACACAATATAAGCAGAAAAAAAATAAGTGGCTGTTGTGGGTTTTCTGGGTTGTGTGGCTGTAGTTTGATAGCTTTTGCTAGTATGTTGTTGTTGTTACTAAATTCAAATTTCAACAGCCTACAAAAATATAATCCCCTCTTCATCCTTCGAACTTTGAATTTATTATAATGCATATTTTTGGTGGTCATTTCTCCATGTGGGCATTTGTTTAGTGTGGGCAATATTTCTAAGGGCATTCATGATGGTGGGCTTTTTTTCTGTGGGCATTTCCCTCTATGTGTGTGTGTTTTCTAAATGGAACCAAGATAATTAATCATACGGAAGGAATAGCCAGTTATGAAATGCCTAATTCCACAACTGCAGTCGGCTCCAGGCATATAGAAGGTCCCCCGAATCCTAACCACTCTGAGAACATGCAGGAGAGGGTGCAGTATAAAAATGTGAAAAATAAAATGAACAATAAAGAATCATAAGGGATAAATAACATTCCTAGTTTTAGCTGCAAAAGACGCAAATGGCTAAACTTGGGGAAAAGCAAGCTTACGCTTGTCACAAATGCTTGGTATGATGCGGAAAATGTTAACAGCTGACAAAAGAACGGCACAGATTAAAGCCATACAAAATACCTCTTTCACAAATCACTGCATAATAAAAAAAAAGAATTCTTTTTTTATCATTTGTTGACTCAAGCAAGGGATTTATATGCTGGATCATTCTTGCTACGTTTGACTGAACTGTCTGTTTTTGAATCCCTTTGGGTCAAGGGAAGTCAGCTGTTTGAGTGCTGCCAGAAAAGTGATATATGAACATTTTAAATACATAAAATGAGACCAAGGTTGGTTTGGGTGAGCAGAGCCCTTCCAAGATCGTAAGAACTCTGGAGTGTTTCTGGAACTTCAATTTGTGACTCACTATAAGAGGCCGTTTCCGCACGGGCATTTAATGACGGCAAAAACGCTTGTCCGGCCGCTTATTCGCGACAGGGCGAGCTGCATCGCGAGCCGCTGCCGCCGATCACGCTTCTGATCAAGCTGGGCTGGCCAAGGCTCGCAGAGCACTTGGAAGCTCTTGTTGGGGAACGCCACTGGCCGCTGCCGGCTTAACGGCAGCGTGCTTCGACACCGGCCTCGCATTCATTTGTCTTGGCTCGGGCGCGATATCGCCGAGTTGCCTGGGGACACGCCCCTGCCCTGCGCCCGCTGGAGCAGGGAAGTATTAGCGTGTCCCCAGGTCTCGGGCGACGCCGGAGGCCCGGGACATGCCGGGTCGGTTGGCCAGCCCGCAGCACCAGCTGCCTGGTTTTTTTCCAGGACCGTCCGCGCGACGGTCCATGTTGTCGGGCTGGCTGGCCAGAACGCTGGACTGGCCAGCTTCCTCGCGATTCGCGGCGAAACGGCCAGAGATAGCAGAATTGAGAACTGTTAACCACCCCTTGGGTTATTTGCCAAGGTCCCGTCAACCACAGACTAATTATCTATGTGGCCCTGGGCCATGCTGGCAGGGGCTGATGGGAATTGTAGTCCATGAATATCTGAAGTGCCATAGGTTCGCCACCATGGACCTAGACTGTACCAAGAAGCTTTTGAGTTGATAAAAAAAAATCCAAAATAATTATCATTCCAAACATGAAGGCTTATAAAATTAAGTGTTACGTGGGAATTTTTTTATTTCTGGATTTAAGGCTTTGTAATGGATGGGAGGCTGGTAACTGTCTTTGTGTTTGGCAAAAGGCATAAAAGAAACCGCTGGCCGTTTAGCATTGTGATAATCACCAGATTCACCTAAAAGCTATATTTAGCTCGGCAGAGTTTAGCAAGATTCAGTAATCCCCCCCTCCCCCCCCCCTCCGTTCTTAACTACCTTTCCCACCTGGCTCCTGTTTGACAAAAGATCAATCGCCTCATGATCATTGCTGGCTGGATTTTTTGATGGGCAGTGAGATCTGTTTGCTGAGGAAAACCCTTTCCACCCTCTGAGTGTTCACAATAGCCTCTCCCTGCATGCAGATTCTTTGATGTGGGGTTAGATGTGCGCTTCAATTGACTGATGCACTTTCCACACTTGGACTCCTCTAGATTGAAATGAGGGAGAGAAGGGGCAGAAAAGCAGTCAGCTGGAAGCTGAAGCAAGTAGAGCTCTCTTGGTTGTTCGCACCAACGAATCAGCCCAAGCTGGAAGCATTTCTTGGGGACCTCGGAGCATCACCGGATCCACAGTGACTTGTTGCTGCAACCAAATTTGGCTAGCCCAGGGGTCTGCAACCTGAGGCTCTGGAGCCGCATGCGGCTCTTTCAGCTTTATACTGTGGCTCCACATGGCCTGGAGGTCAGAGGGTAGTGTGGGTGTGTCCCTCCAGAGCAGCACTGGAAGGAAAGGTGAGTGGAGGGGCTGAACCAGAGGCATCTCCGTGTGAGGGTGCCTCTTTTCACATCCCCTCCACTCACCTCTCCTTCTAGTACTGCTCTGGAGGGCTGGAGGGACACACCTATGCTGCCCTCCGACCCCTGCAGGTCAGAGGGTAGCATGGGCATGTCCCTCCAGAGCAGTGACCACCCCCTGCCATACCCACAGCTACCATCCCCCCTCTGCCTCACAAAGCAGGTGGCTACGTGCTCCGTCGGGCAAAGGGGGTTTCCCTGCCCAGCGCCACTGCCTCCCGCAGTGCATGGGGCAGTGGCACAAGGCAGGCCGTGGACGCCATCCCCCCTCTGCCCCATGGAGTAGGCAGCTGCCTGCTCCGTAGGGTAGAGGGGGTTTCCCTGCCCAGTGCCTCCGCCTCCCAGCACCGGAAGGAAAGGTGAGTGGAGTGGCCGAACCAGAGGCAGCTCCATACACAGCCACCTCTCTGGCTCGGTAGATCTTCGGGACTGTGGAAAATGGATCCAAATGGCTCTCTGGGTGGTAAAGGTTGGCTAGCCTGTCTGTAGCATCGTCTGAGCTGGAGGGCAGCATCTAGCCTGAAACCCTCAAGGTCCAGCCCTTGCAACAAGCCCAATCCACAAATTCCCTTACTGGTGTTCAGTTAAGATGTCCCTAGACAACATGTCAAAGAAAACAGGGCAGGGGAGAGGAGAGGAGCTGCATTAATGTCTCAGATCTTCCTTTCTTTGGGATTCTGCCCAAAGGAAACTCCATTCATTCATTGATTTATTAGATTTCTATCCCATGGGTTCACAGAGCAGCTTGAAGCAGGGTTATCTCCTCACCAACACATACACACAGTTGCAAACATTGCTGTCCTCACAGGACTCTCTCAGTCTTCTAAATATTTAAATAGTTGGTGGGGTGAGACTGGAAAAATAAAATTAACTATATGCAGGTGTGTGTATCAAGCCACAGTTGACGTATGGTAACTCTGTAGGGTTTTTCAGGCAAGAGACGAACAGAGCTGGCTTACCATTGCCTGCCTCTGTGTCATGACCCTGGTATCCCTTGGAGTTTGATCATCCAAATACGAACTAGAGCCAACCTTGCTTAGCTTCTGAGATCTATCAAGATCAGGCCAGTCTAGAGCTGTCCATGTCAGGGATATTCTTTTTATATATTTCATTCATTTTCACAAGCTGGATCAGACCAGTGGTGTAATGGTTAAGAGCAGGTGGATTCTAATCTGGAGAACCGGGTTTGATTCCCCACTCCTCCATCTGGTAGTGGCTGAGGCTTATCTGGTGAACCAGATGTATTTCCGTACTCCTATATTGCTGCTGGGTGAGCCCCAGACACTTCACATGGTGTTTTTTGTGAGGAGAGGAAGGAAAAGGAGCTTGTAAGGCATCTTGAGTCTCCTTACAGGAGAGAAAGATGGGGCATAAATCCAAACTCTTCTCTCCTCTTCCTCTCTCATCTAGTACAACACCTTGTCTCTCAGTGACCAACCAGTTCCTGTTGAGGTCCAACAACAGGGAACAGAGGCCAAGGCCTTCTCCTGATCTGGCCTTTGTAGCCCTGGGATTCAGAAGTTGACTGCCTCTACAGATGGTCAACATGACTAGCGGCCATTGATGGAGCTTTCCTCCATGAAGCTGAAACTGGAGGAC